>NC_079193.1:141988525-142349108 GCF_029499605.1 Hyla sarda | reverse complement strand
TATAACAGGGAAGTGGAATGCCCATAGACTATAACAGGGAAGTGGAATGCCCATAGACTATAACAGGGAAGTGGAATGCCCATAGACTATAACAGGGAAGTGGAATGCCCATAGACTATAACAGGGAAGTGGAATGCCCATAGACTATAACAGGGAAGTGGAATGCCCATAGACTATAACAGGGAAGTGGAATGCCCATAGACTATAACAGGGAAGTGGAATGCCCATAGACTATAACAGGGAAGTGGAATGCCCATAGACTATAACAGGGAAGTGGAATGCCCATAGACTATAACAGGGAAGTGGAATGCCCATAGACTATAACAGGGAAGTGGAATGCCCATAGACTATAACAGGGAAGTGGAATGCCATAGACTATAACAGGGAAGTGGAATGCCCATAGACTATAACAGGGAAGTGGAATGCCCATAGACTATAACAGGGAAGTGGAATGCCCATAGACTATAACAGGGAAGTGGAATGCCCATAGACTATAACAGGGAAGTGGAATGCCCATAGACTATAACAGGGAAGTGGAATGCCCATAGACTATAACAGGGAAGTGGAATGCCCATAGACTATAACAGGGAAGTGGAATGCCCATAGACTATAACAGGGAAGTGGAATGCCCATAGACTATAACAGGGAAGTGGAATGCCCATAGACTATAACAGGGAAGTGGAATGCCCATAGACTATAACAGGGAAGTGGAATGCCCATAGACTATAACAGGGAAGTGGAATGCCCATAGACTATAACAGGGAAGTGGAATGCCCATAGACTATAACAGGGAAGTGGAATGCCCATAGACTATAACAGGGAAGTGGAATGCCCATAGACTATAACAGGGAAGTGGAATGCCCATAGACTATAACAGGGAAGTGGAATGCCCATAGACTATAACAGGGAAGTGGAATGCCCATAGACTATAACAGGGAAGTGGAATGCCCATAGACTATAACAGGGAAGTGGAATGCCCATAGACTATAACAGGGAAGTGGAATGCCCATAGACTATAACAGGGAAGTGGAATGCCCATAGACTATAACAGGGAAGTGGAATGCCCATAGACTATAACAGGGAAGTGGAATGCCCATAGACTATAACAGGGAAGTGGAATGCCCATAGACTATAACAGGGAAGTGGAATGCCCATAGACTATAACAGGGAAGTGGAATGCCCATAGACTATAACAGGGAAGTGGAATGCCCATAGACTATAACAGGGAAGTGGAATGCCCATAGACTATAACAGGGAAGTGGAATGCCCATAGACTATAACAGGGAAGTGGAATGCCCATAGACTATAACAGGGAAGTGGAATGCCCATAGACTATAACAGGGAAGTGGAATGCCCATAGACTATAACAGGGAAGTGGAATGCCCATAGACTATAACAGGGAAGTGGAATGCCCATAGACTATAACAGGGAAGTGGAATGCCCATAGACTATAACAGGGAAGTGGAATGCCCATAGACTATAACAGGGAAGTGGAATGCCCATAGACTATAACAGGGAAGTGGAATGCCCATAGACTATAACAGGGAAGTGGAATGCCCATAGACTATAACAGGGAAGTGGAATGCCCATAGACTATAACAGGGAAGTGGAATGCCCATAGACTATAACAGGGAAGTGGAATGCCCATAGACTATAACAGGGAAGTGGAATGCCCATAGACTATAACAGGGAAGTGGAATGCCCATAGACTATAACAGGGAAGTGGAATGCCCATAGACTATAACAGGGAAGTGGAATGCCCATAGACTATAACAGGGAAGTGGAATGCCCATAGACTATAACAGGGAAGTGGAATGCCCATAGACTATAACAGGGAAGTGGAATGCCCATAGACTATAACAGGGAAGTGGAATGCCCATAGACTATAACAGGGAAGTGGAATGCCCATAGACTATAACAGGGAAGTGGAATGCCCATAGACTATAACAGGGAAGTGGAATGCCCATAGACTATAACAGGGAAGTGGAATGCCCATAGACTATAACAGGGAAGTGGAATGCCCATAGACTATAACAGGGAAGTGGAATGCCCATAGACTATAACAGGGAAGTGGAATGCCCATAGACTATAACAGGGAAGTGGAATGCCCATAGACTATAACAGGGAAGTGGAATGCCCATAGACTATAACAGGGAAGTGGAATGCCCATAGACTATAACAGGGAAGTGGAATGCCCATAGACTATAACAGGGAAGTGGAATGCCCATAGACTATAACAGGGAAGTGGAATGCCCATAGACTATAACAGGGAAGTGGAATGCCCATAGACTATAACAGGGAAGTGGAATGCCCATAGACTATAACAGGGAAGTGGAATGCCCATAGACTATAACAGGGAAGTGGAATGCCCATAGACTATAACAGGGAAGTGGAATGCCCATAGACTATAACAGGGAAGTGGAATGCCCATAGACTATAACAGGGAAGTGGAATGCCCATAGACTATAACAGGGAAGTGGAATGCCCATAGACTATAACAGGGAAGTGGAATGCCCATAGACTATAACAGGGAAGTGGAATGCCCATAGACTATAACAGGGAAGTGGAATGCCCATAGACTATAACAGGGAAGTGGAATGCCCATAGACTATAACAGGGAAGTGGAATGCCCATAGACTATAACAGGGAAGTGGAATGCCCATAGACTATAACAGGGAAGTGGAATGCCCATAGACTATAACAGGGAAGTGGAATGCCCATAGACTATAACAGGGAAGTGGAATGCCCATAGACTATAACAGGGAAGTGGAATGCCCATAGACTATAACAGGGAAGTGGAATGCCCATAGACTATAACAGGGAAGTGGAATGCCCATAGACTATAACAGGGAAGTGGAATGCCCATAGACTATAACAGGGAAGTGGAATGCCATAGACTATAACAGGGAAGTGGAATGCCCATAGACTATAACAGGGAAGTGGAATGCCCATAGACTATAACAGGGAAGTGGAATGCCCATAGACTATAACAGGGAAGTGGAATGCCCATAGACTATAACAGGGAAGTGGAATGCCCATAGACTATAACAGGGAAGTGGAATGCCCATAGACTATAACAGGGAAGTGGAATGCCCATAGACTATAACAGGGAAGTGGAATGCCCATAGACTATAACAGGGAAGTGGAATGCCCATAGACTATAACAGGGAAGTGGAATGCCCATAGACTATAACAGGGAAGTGGAATGCCCATAGACTATAACAGGGAAGTGGAATGCCCATAGACTATAACAGGGAAGTGGAATGCCCATAGACTATAACAGGGAAGTGGAATGCCCATAGACTATAACAGGGAAGTGGAATGCCCATAGACTATAACAGGGAAGTGGAATGCCCATAGACTATAACAGGGAAGTGGAATGCCCATAGACTATAACAGGGAAGTGGAATGCCCATAGACTATAACAGGAAGTGGAATGCCCATAGACTATAACAGGGAAGTGGAATGCCCATAGACTATAACAGGGAAGTGGAATGCCCATAGACTATAACAGGGAAGTGGAATGCCCATAGACTATAACAGGGAAGTGGAATGCCCATAGACTATAACAGGGAAGTGGAATGCCCATAGACTATAACAGGGAAGTGGAATGCCCATAGACTATAACAGGGAAGTGGAATGCCCATAGACTATAACAGGGAAGTGGAATGCCCATAGACTATAACAGGGAAGTGGAATGCCCATAGACTATAACAGGGAAGTGGAATGCCCATAGACTATAACAGGGAAGTGGAATGCCCATAGACTATAACAGGGAAGTGGAATGCCCATAGACTATAACAGGGAAGTGGAATGCCCATAGACTATAACAGGGAAGTGGAATGCCCATAGACTATAACAGGGAAGTGGAATGCCCATAGACTATAACAGGGAAGTGGAATGCCCATAGACTATAACAGGGAAGTGGAATGCCCATAGACTATAACAGGGAAGTGGAATGCCCATAGACTATAACAGGGAAGTGGAATGCCCATAGACTATAACAGGGAAGTGGAATGCCCATAGACTATAACAGGAAGTGGAATGCCCATAGACTATAACAGGGAAGTGGAATGCCCATAGACTATAACAGGGAAGTGGAATGCCCATAGACTATAACAGGGAAGTGGAATGCCCATAGACTATAACAGGGAAGTGGAATGCCCATAGACTATAACAGGGAAGTGGAATGCCCATAGAATATAACAGGGAATTGGAATGCCCATAGACTATAACAGGGAAGTGGAATGCCCATAGACTATAACAGGGAAGTGGAATGCCCATAGACTATAACAGGGAAGTGGAATGCCCATAGACAATAACAGGGAAGTGGAATGCCCATAGACTATAAGAGGGAAGTGGAATGCCCATAGACTATAACAGGGAAGTGGAATGCCCATAGACTATAACAGGGAAGTGGAATGCCCATAGAATATAACAGGGAAGTGGAATGCCCATAGACTATAACAGGGAAGTGGAATGCCCATAGACTATAACAGGGAAGTGGAATGCCCATAGACTATAACAGGGAAGTGGAATGCCCATAGACTATAACAGGGAAGTGGAATGCCCATAGACTATAACAGGGAAGTGGAATGCCCATAGACTATAACAGGGAAGTGGAATGCCCATAGACTATAACAGGGAAGTGGAATGCCCATAGACTATAACAGGGAAGTGGAATGCCCATAGAATATAACAGGGAAGTGGAATGCCCATAGACTATAACAGGGAAGTGGAATGCCCATAGACTATAACAGGGAAGTGGAATGCCCATAGAATATAACAGGGAAGTGGAATGCCCATAGACTATAACAGGGAAGTGGAATGCCCATAGACTATAACAGGGAAGTGGAATGCCCATAGACTATAACAGGGAAGTGGAATGCCCATAGACTATAACAGGGAAGTGGAATGCCCATAGACTATAACAGGGAAGTGGAATGCCCATAGACTATAACAGGGAAGTGGAATGCCCATAGACTATAACAGGGAAGTGGAATGCCCATAGACTATAACAGGGAAGTGGAATGCCCATAGACTATAACAGGGAAGTGGAATGCCCATAGACTATAACAGGGAAGTGGAATGCCCATAGACTATAACAGGGAAGTGGAATGCCCATAGACTATAACAGGGAAGTGGAATGCCCATAGACTATAACAGGGAAGTGGAATGCCCATAGACTATAACAGGGAAGTGGAATGCCCATAGACTATAACAGGGAAGTGGAATGCCCATAGACTATAACAGGGAAGTGGAATGCCCATAGACTATAACAGGGAAGTGGAATGCCCATAGACTATAACAGGGAAGTGGAATGCCCATAGACTATAACAGGGAAGTGGAATGCCCATAGACTATAACAGAGAAGTGGAATGCCCATAGACTATAACAGGGAAGTGGAATGCCCATAGAATATAACAGGGAATTGGAATGCCCATAGACTATAACAGGGAAGTGGAATGCCCATAGACTATAACAGGGAAGTGGAATGCCCATAGACTATAACAGGGAAGTGGAATGCCCATAGACTATAACAGGGAAGTGGAATGCCCATAGACAATAACAGGGAAGTGGAATGCCCATAGACTATAACAGGGAAGTGGAATGCCCATAGACTATAACAGGGAAGTGGAATGCCCATAGACTATAACAGGGAAGTGGAATGCCCATAGACTATAACAGGGAAGTGGAATGCCCATAGACTATAACAGGGAAGTGGAATGCCCATAGACTATAACAGGGAAGTGGAATGCCCATAGACTATAACAGGGAAGTGGAATGCCCATAGACTATAACAGGGAAGTGGAATGCCCATAGACTATAACAGGGAAGTGGAATGCCCATAGACTATAACAGGGAAGTGGAATGCCCATAGACTATAACAGGGAAGTGGAATGCCCATAGACTATAACAGGGAAGTGGAATGCCCATAGACTATAACAGGGAAGTGGAATGCCCATAGAATATAACAGGGAATTGGAATGCCCATAGACTATAACAGGGAAGTGGAATGCCCATAGACTATAACAGGGAAGTGGAATGCCCATAGACTATAACAGGGAAGTGGAATGCCCATAGACTATAACAGGGAAGTGGAATGCCCATAGACTATAACAGGGAAGTGGAATGCCCATAGACTATAACAGGGAAGTGGAATGCCCATAGACTATAACAGGGAAGTGGAATGCCCATAGACTATAACAGGGAAGTGGAATGCCCATAGACTATAACAGAGAAGTGGAATGCCCATAGACTATAACAGGGAAGTGGAATGCCCATAGAATATAACAGGGAATTGGAATGCCCATAGACTATAACAGGGAAGTGGAATGCCCATAGACTATAACAGGGAAGTGGAATGCCCATAGACTATAACAGGGAAGTGGAATGCCCATAGACTATAACAGGGAAGTGGAATGCCCATAGACAATAACAGGGAAGTGGAATGCCCATAGACTATAACAGGGAAGTGGAATGCCCATAGACTATAACAGGGAAGTGGAATGCCCATAGACTATAACAGGGAAGTGGAATGCCCATAGACTATAACAGGGAAGTGGAATGCCCATAGACTATAACAGGGAAGTGGAATGCCCATAGACTATAACAGGGAAGTGGAATGCCCATAGAATATAACAGGGAAGTGGAATGCCCATAGACTATAACAGGGAAGTGGAATGCCCATAGACTATAACAGGGAAGTGGAATGCCCATAGAATATAACAGGGAAGTGGAATGCCCATAGAATATAACAGGGAAGTGGAATGCCCATAGACAATAACAGGGAAGTGGAATGCCCATAGACAATAACAGGGAAGTGGAATGCCCATAGACTATAACAGGGAAGTGGAATGCCCATAGACTATAACAGGGAAGTGGAATGCCCATAGACTATAACAGGGAAGTGGAATGCCCATAGACTATAACAGGGAAGTGGAATGCCCATAGACTATAACAGGGAAGTGGAATGCCCATAGACTATAACAGGGAAGTGGAATGCCCATAGACTATAACAGGGAAGTGGAATGCCCATAGACTATAACAGGGAAGTGGAATGCCCATAGACTATAACAGGGAAGTGGAATGCCCATAGACTATAACAGGGAAGTGGAATGCCCATAGACTATAACAGGGAAGTGGAATGCCCATAGACTATAACAGGGAAGTGGAATGCCCATAGACAATAACAGGGAAGTGGAATGCCCATAGACTATAACAGGGAAGTGGAATGCCCATAGACTATAACAGGGAAGTGGAATGCCCATAGACTATAACAGGGAAGTGGAATGCCCATAGACTATAACAGGGAAGTGGAATGCCCATAGACTATAACAGGGAAGTGGAATGCCCATAGACTATAACAGGGAAGTGGAATGCCCATAGACTATAACAGGGAAGTGGAATGCCCATAGAATATAACAGGGAATTGGAATGCCCATAGACTATAACAGGGAAGTGGAATGCCCATAGACTATAACAGGGAAGTGGAATGCCCATAGACTATAACAGGGAAGTGGAATGCCCATAGACTATAACAGGGAAGTGGAATGCCCATAGACTATAACAGGGAAGTGGAATGCCCATAGACTATAACAGGGAAGTGGCATGCCCATAGAATATAACAGGGAAGTGGCATGCCCATAGAATATAAGAGGGAAGTGGAATGCCCATAGACTATAACAGGGAAGTGGAATGCCCATAGAATATAACAGGGAATTGGAATGCCCATAGACTATAACAGGGAAGTGGAATGCCCATAGACTATAACAGGGAAGTGGAATGCCCATAGACTATAACAGGGAAGTGGAATGCCCATAGACTATAACAGGGAAGTGGAATGCCCATAGACTATAACAGGGAAGTGGAATGCCCATAGACTATAACAGGGAAGTGGAATGACCATAGACTATAATGGGACTATCAACTGGCTCCAGAAAGTTGAACAGATTTGTAAATTACGTCTATTAACAAATCTTAATCCTTTCAGTACTTATGAGCTTCTGAAGTTAAGGTTGTTCTTTTCTGTCTAAGTCCTCTCTGATGACACCTGTCTCGGGAAACGCCCAGTTTAGTAGCAAATTCCCATAGCAAACCTCTTCTAAACTGGGTGTTTCCCGAGACGGGTGTCATCAGAGAGCACTTAGACAGAAAAGAACAACCTTAACTTCAGAAGCCCATAAGTACTGAAAGGATTAAGATTTTTTTAATAGAAGTAATTTACAAATATGTTTAACTTTCTGGAGACAGTTGATATATATAAAAAAGTTTTTGCCTGGAATACCCCTTTAAATAAATGTTTTGCAGGCATACTCTTCATATTCAGTGTAATTATTTAAACGTGAGATTATCATTGGTTTCTATGAAATGACAAGAGTAATGACACAGTGGAATGCCCATAGACTATAATGGGAAGCAAAATGGGATTTGGAGCCTGAACCATTTAAAGGGGTACTCCGCCCCTAGACATCTTATCCCCTATCCAAAGGATAGGGGATAAGATGTTAGATCGCCGCGGTCCCACTGCTGGGGAGCCCTGGGATCCCCGCTGCGGCACCCCGCTATCATTACTGCGCAGAGCGAGTTCGCCTTGTGCGTAATGACGGGCGATACAGGGGCCGGAGCAGCGTGACGTCATGGTCCCGCCCCTCATGACATCACAGCCCGTCCCCTTAATGCAAGTCTATGTGAGGGGCGTGACGAGCGCCACGCCCCCTCCCATAGACTTGTATTGAAAGGGGCGGATTGTGATGTCACGAGGGGCGGAGCCGTGGCATCACGATGCTCCGGCCCCTGTACTGCCCGTCATTACCTGCAGAGCGATCTCGCTGTGTGCTGTAATGATAGCACGGTGCTGCAGCGGGGATCCCAGGGCTCCCCAGCAGCGGGACCGCGGCGATCTGACATCTTGTCCCCTATCCTTTGGATAGGGGATAAGATGTCTAGGGGCGGAGTACCCCTTTAACATATCAAATTAATCTATACTGCAAGCTTTTCCCAAGTAGAGTAGACTATGTCAGGAACTGTCCAGAGCAGGATAGGTTTGCCATGGGGATTTGTTCTTTCTCTGGACAGTTCCTAAAATGGACAGAGGTGTCAGCAGAGAGCACTGTGGTCAGACAGAAAGGAAATCTAAAAAGAAAAGAACTTCCTGTGCAGCAAATAGCAGCTGATAAATACTGGAAGGATTAAGATTTTTTTAATAGAAGTAATTTACAAATCTGTTAAACTTTCTGCCTCAGGTTGATTTAAAGAAAAATGTTTTCCAGCGGAGTACCCCTTTAACCCCTTGGGGACTGAGCCCATTTTGACCCTAAGGACCAGAGCATTTTTTTCAATTCTGACCACTGTCACTTAATAACTCTGGCATGCTTGTACTTATGAATTTGATTCCAAGATTGTTTTTTCGTGACATATGTAAGTGATAAATTTTCATTGATACTTGCATTAAAAAATTTCATGTAAAATTAGAAAAGTTAGCATTTTTCTAACTTTGAAGCTCTCTGCTTGTAAGGAAAATGGATATTCCAAATAAATTACAATACGTCTACTTTATATTTGCATCATAAAGTTGTCATGTTTTTACTTTTGGAGACATCAGAGGCTTCAAAGTTCAGCAGCAATTTTCCAATTTTTCAAGTAAATTTCAAAATCAGAATTTTTCAGGGACCAGTTCAGTTTTGAAGGGAATTTGAGGGTATTTATGTTAGAAATACCCCATCATGAAAACTGCACCCCTCAACGTATTCAAAATGACATTCAAAAAGTTTGTTAACCCTTTAGGTGTTTCACAGGAATAGCAGCAAAGTGGAGGCGAAAATTCTAAATCTTCATTTTTTACTCTAACATGTTCTTGTATACCCATATTTTTTATTTTTACAAGGGGTAAAAGGAGAAAAAGCCCCCAAAATATGTAACCCAATTTATCTTGAGTAAGGAAATACCTCATATGTGGATGTAAAGTGCTCTGTGGGTGCACTAGAGGGCTCAGAAGGGAAAGAGCGATGATGGGATTTTGGAGAGCGAATTTTGCTAAAATTGTTTTTGGGGGGCATGCCACATTTATGAAGCCCCTACGGTGCCAGAACAGCGTAAAACACCTTACATGGCATTCTATTTCAGTGAGCCTTAACTCCCCTCAGGTGTTTGACGAATTTTCAATAAAGTTGGACGTGAAAATGAAAAAAAAAATGTTTTCACTAAAATGCAGGTGTTACCCCAAATTTTTAATTTTCACAAGGGGTAATAGTTGAAAATGTCCCCCAAAATTTGAAACACCATTTCTCTCGAGTAAGGAAATACTTCAAATGTGAATGTAAAGTGCTCTATGGGTGCTCTACAAAGGTCAGAAGGGAAGGAGCGACATTGGGCTTTTGGAAAGCAAATTATGCTGAAATGGTTTTTGGGGGGCATGTCACATTTAGGAAGCCCCAATGGTGCCAGAACAGCGAAAAACACCCCACATGGCACACTATTTGTGACACTACACCCCTCAAGGAAATTAACAAGGGGTGAAGTTAGCATTTATACCCCACTGGCGTTTGACAGATCTTTGTAACAATGGGCTGTGCAAATGAAAAATTACATTCTTCGTTTTCACAGACCACAGTCACCTGTGGGGTGTAAATGCTGACTATACCCCTTGTTACGTTCTGTGAGGGGTGTAGTTTCCAAAAAGGGGTCACGTGTGGGTATTTATTTATTTTGCGTCTATGTCAGAACCGCTGTTACCAGCAGCCACCCCTGTGCAAATCACCAGTTTAGGCCTCAAATGTACATAGTGCGCTCTCACTCCTGAGCCTTATTGTGCGCCCGCAGAGCATTTTATGCCCACATATGGAGTTGTAGTTTTGCAACATCTGGAGCGCTTCAGTTTGGACAACACTGTATAGTGGTCTCCAAACTGCCCTTCCAGATGTTGCAAAACTACAACTCCCAGCATGCTGAGACTGTCCAAGCATGCTGGGAGTTGTAGTTCTGCAACATCTGAAGGGCCAGATGTTACAGAACTACAACTCCCAGCATGCTTGGACAGTCTGGGCATGCTGAGAGTTGTAGTTTTACAACATCTGGAAGGACAGTGGTCTCCAAACTGTGGCCCTCAAGATGTTGCAAAACTACAATTCCCAGCATGCTGGGAGTTGTTGTTTTGAAACTCCTAGATACAGCAGTGAAGATCACTTTACGGCGATCTTCACAGCTGTATCTGTGAAACCACCACTGCCTCCACTTGCCTGCGCCTCCTGTCAGCCGCCGGTCCCTGGTCCTCAGTCGCCGTGTGAGCCCAGGTAACTGGTGCTGGCATTCCCCGCAATGGCCCCCGCTCATCGCCGCCATCTTCCCCTGCTCTGCCCTGATATCCAGGGGTGGGCAGAACAGGGGAAATGAATGTTCCCCCCTGCCCCTGCCCTGCAATTCGCTGATTGGTCACATCGGCCAATCGCAGGGGATAGGAGGAGGTGTTACCCCTGCCGCCTCGTTCCTATCCTTTAGGATGATTGGGGCTGTCTCTGACAGCTCCGATCATCCCTATTTTCCGGGCTATCAGGTCATCAGCCCGGAATAGCCGCGAATCGCCGATTGCCGACATTTGCACATGATGCCTGCTAAATGATTTCTGCGGGCATCTTGTTCCGATCCCCGTCCTGTTACCGGCGGGGATCGAAATTCCCAGGGGTGTACAGGTACGCCCTTGGTCCTTAAGTACCAGGACGCAAGGGCGTACCCATACGCCCGTGGTCCCCAACAGGTTAAATGGTTCAGGCTCCACATCAAATTTTGCTTCCCATTATAGTCTATGTGCATTCCATTTTGTTATTCACCTTTGCATTCCACAGAAAACAGCTATAATCCAAGGTAATTTTCCTTTTTTTACAATGTGCTACTCTACCCAGGGAACAAGGCTAATTTGATATGTTAAATGGTTTATGCTTCAAATCACATTTTGCTTCCCATTATAGTCTATGGGCATCCCATTCTGCCATTCTCCTGCTAGTCCATAGAAAACAAATGTTATTCCAGGTCATTTTCATTTTATGATGTGCTACTCTACCTGGGGAATACTTGTGGTAAAGTTGAATTTTCTAAATAACACAGCTTTACGTGCTAATGGGCTCATATTTTGCTTCCCATTATAGTCTATGGGCACTCCATTTTGTCATTACCCCTGAAACCAATGATAATCCCTCTAAATCTCAGTTTAAAATAATCCCACTGAATATGAAGAATATGCCTGCTAAACATTTATTTAATATGTTAAAGGACAACTGTAGTGCTAATGAAGTAGTGCTCTAATGTCATGAAATAAGAAGTTATGCAACTTGCTAATTGTGCTCCATTACCTTTTCTGCACAGTTTAGCTGCTTTGCTGTTAAAGAAAGTTGCTGCCTGGGGCTCTAATGTGAGTAGTGTCTACCTGTTATTCCCTATGGGGCTGTCAGCTGGGTCGACGCTACGTCACAAACTCCCAGGATCCTTCACTCCCCCTGCAGCTCCTCCAACCTCATACATATTCATTAGGCTGTTATGTGCTCTGCTCTAATTGGCTGAGCGCACAGAAGGGGAGTTTCAGGGCGGTGAGCTGAGCCGTTTGAATGTGAGCAGAAACAGAGCCTGTGTCTGCAATCAGCTTCAGCATGGCCGGCTCCCCCCTCGGTCTCCGTGGTGACATCTGCCTGGGTGCTAAAGTGTGCTGCTGTCAGTGAAGACAGTAACCGTTATGTGCCTGCCTCTCACAACCATGTTAGCTATTGTACTGTGTGTCCCTTTTCTCACTGGCCTCTTGGAATAAAGTTTACAGCAGTGTGCTGCTGAGAGAAAGCATAGCATTCCTGTGGGTCACTGCTGCTGAGAGGTCCATAAGTCCACATTGTCCCCCTGTCCTCAGTCCCTAAATGTTGCACCATAATCTATACCAGTGTTTCCTAACCAGAGCACCTCCAGCGGTTGCAAAACTACAACTCCCAGCATGCCCTGACATCCGTTGTCCAGACATGCTGGAAATTGTAGTTTTGCAACAGCTGGAGGCACCCCTGCAACTCCACACTGTACATTATAGCTATGTAAGCTGTTTTCCAGGCAGCCGCAGCCGGCTCTCCTATTGGACAGGGGAGAACATGTGGTGAGGATGGGAGGGGATAACAACAAGGGAAGGAGCTGTGGGCGTCACTTTATTATAATTTATTATAATTTCCTTGGGGGGGAGAGGAGGGGGGGGGAGCAGCAGCTCACAGGAAGCAGGCGCAGGGGATCATGGGAAATGTAGTCTTTATGACATGGCTGCTTACTGCTTTGGGTAGCAATTACCAGAGAACGGCTGGACCGTTTTGGACAAATGAGGTATCTTTGGAAAGGTCTTCTAATGAGCTATCAGATTAGGTAAACTTTTTTTTTTAAGTACCAGCGCTGCAGATGTCCTTTAAATGATTCAGGCTCCACATCAAATTCTGCTTCCCATTCTAGTCTATGGGCATTCCATTTTGTCATTCACCTTTGCATCCTATGGAAAACGGCAATAATCAAAGGTGATTTCCATTTTTCAATGTGCTTCTCTACCCGGGGAATACTTATGGTAGAGTTTAATTTACTAAATAACACAGACTTATGTGGAAATGAGCTCATATTTTACTTCCCATTATACTCTACGGGCATTCCATCCCCCCCCCCCCCCCCCCGGTGATTTCATAGAAAACAATTATAGTCCCACTGAACTCACACAGTATGCCTGCTAAAGATGTATTTGATATCTTAAATGGTTCAGACTCCACATAAAATTTTGCTTCCCATTTTAGTCTATGGGCATTCTATTTTGTCATTCAATTTTGCATTCCATAGAAAACAGCTATAATCCCAAGTAATTTTCCTTTAACAATGTGCTACTCTACCTGGGGAACACTTGTGGTAAAGTTTAATTTCCTAAATAACACAGATTTAAGTGCAAATGAGCTTGTATTTTTCTTCCCATAATAGTCTATGGGCATTCCATTTTGTCATTCACCATGTCATTTCATAAAAAACTATTTTAATCCCACTCAAACTTAATTTTAAATAATCCCACTGCCGGCTAAATATTTATTTGATTTGTTAAATGGTTTAGACTCCACATCAAAATTTGTTTCTCATTATAATCTATGGGCATTCCATACTTCCATACTCATTCTGCAGAAAACAGTGATAATTCCATTTAATCAGAATATTAGTTTGGAGAGTATGTCTGATTTAAATTTAAAAGATATAGGTTTGTCTCTAATTCAAATATTACATTTCCATTATTCTCTATGGGCATTCCCCTCTGGGCCATTATTCTCTATGGGCATTCCCCTCTGGGCCATTTTTCTCTATGGGCATTCCCCTCTGGGCCATTATTCTCTATGGGCATTCCCCTCTGGGCCATTATTCTCTATGGGCATTCCCCTCTGGGCCATTATTCTCTATGGCCATTCCCCTCTGGGCCGTTATTCTCTATGGGCATTCCCTTTGTCATTCATTTTAGTATGTCCCTCCCCAGATGTTGCAAAACTATGGCACCCATAGAAATGAATGGTTGATCACATGATCTTAGCTGGCATCCCCCAGTCAAACTTCCACCCCCTGTATTTTTCGCACATCAACTCCTCCAGGTATAATACATTACCTGTAATAAAATGGCAACTTCAGATTTTTCACGCACTTAATACATTATATAGCATTCATAACATATCACATTTTCACACCATATACAGGGCCATGTGACCCATAGTGATGTATCGTCCTGCAGTCATCTGGTGCCTCCTGTTATGTCACGTATAACATTCATCAATGGAGACTGCCATGACCATTACTGACTATAAAATACCCTCATATAAATGCCACTTAAAGGAATAGTATAGTCAAAATGATCTCCATCCCGTTGTGCACAGGCTGCAAAAAAAAAAAAGGAAAAAAATCATTAACTCACCTCCCTCCATTCCCTGTTGAACTGCTATAGCTGTTCAGTCCTCCAATCCGGTCTTCTTCCGTGTGCACAGAACGTCACACTGCGGTCAGGTTATCCCCAGCCGCAGCGATGTCCCGCCTCAGTCGGTGATAGGCTGAGCACAGTGTCATGTAAGGAGCCTGGCCCCCGCGTTCTCCCTGCTGCCCGGGCTCCTTACATGACACTGGGCTCCGCCTATCACCGACTGAGGCGGGACATCGCTGCAGCCGGTGATACGCTGACTATACTTCTCCTTTGACCCCTTAAGGACCACAGGTTTTTTTCATTTTTGCACTTTTGTATTTTCCACCTCGCCTTCTAAAAATCAGAATGCTTTCAATTTTGCACCTACAGACCCATATGAGGGCTTGTTTTTTTTTGCACCACCAATTGTACTTTGTAATGACATCAATCATTTCACTACAAAATTTACAGCGAAACCAGGAGAAAAATATTTGTGGGGCAAAATTGGAAAGAAGACGCCATTTTGTAACTTTTGGGGGCTTCCGATTCTACGTAGTGCACTTTTCGATAAAAATGACACCGTATCTTTATTCTGTAGGTCCATACAGTTACAAAGATTATAATATAAAAGAGTTGGAGAGGCTCTTGTCTGACTACCCACCAAATAAACCCAGGCTACCTAATTAGACACCTATACCCAAGGTGTCAGATTGTAGTTTGTCTGTAGAAATATATATATTAGGGCTCAGGGTTTGAGACAACTGGACAGGTTGTGTTTCAAGTAATATTTCAATTTATTGATTGTATATAGTGTGACAATAGAATATAAGATAAAATGTAAATAGCAGCAACTGCGTCTCACAGGGCCCTTGTGTAGGCGCAGCACCAACTATTAAGGATTATAACATATGTATAGTACAGTATATAAAATATAAAAATATACTTGTAAAAAATTGTAAAAAATATAAAATATAGAGACCACCATAAACATATATAGAGAGAGGGATCTGGGTGGGAAAGTCTTAGTCCATCCACAATGGTCAATATCTCCTCTCATAAAAAAGTCCTGCTAATATAGACCGATTCCGGGATTGTGGTAACCAATGGCAACCATAAGGTTAGTAACCCATAGCAACCGTTCAGATGAGTCCGGCTATTTTAGCACTTCAACGTTTAAGTAGAAGATATACTTGCTATTTGTAGACAATATTCAACATAAACAGCTAGTGTGCAGTCAGTGTTAATATGCATGCATATTTGTATGATACTTTGTATCTCACCGCTCCCGGACACTGATGCACTGAACTTCACGGGGATGCTGCGATCTCCTCCTGTTGCGCTGTGTAATCCCATAGTGTGTTAGCACTGAGTAGCTGTCTTGGCATGCGACAGCATCACCGGAGACTCGGCCGTCTCCCACGGTGGTGATGTTGGTAGATGGTGGGTTGCGGGTGGTGTTGTCGCAGCGGTTCTGCGGATGCGCACGTACATGTGCCGGTGGTGTCCTCGTGGCAGCGAGGCGCGGATGTCTCCTTCACCGGGTGTCGGGTGATTGACAGTTTATTGTCCGGTATCGGACTGCTATTGACTAAGCAGGGCAAGTACACTGGTGGTCTCAATAGGTATTGAGGGGACGCTGGACGCGTTTCAGGACTGTCTCAGTCCTTTCTTCAGCAGCTAAGAATAGGTGTAATGGGGGGTCACTGTATCGTATTTTATATATTTAACTCCTCCTCTATGAATTAGTGACATCAGATCCAGAGTAAACAAAACAAAATAGTGGTGTTAGATTTATGAATGAAAGTAGTAGAGCTCAGTACTAAATGAATAGGACTGCTTCGAATTACATATACTCTGCTGTGGAATGCATTGAAAATAAAAAGACTTGTATTAAATAATATACGTGAGTGAATTAATAAGTGATATCTATTTGTATGAATGGAATGTTGAGATATTAGATGAGGTAAATACATTGTGTGCCAATAGTAATAACTGACCATAAATGTAAAATCATGGTAACTGTGTACAATTTTATAAAAGTATATGAATACTATATGAAAGTATAAAAATATTGATAATATTGAAAATATTGAAAATATTGGTGTGGTGTGAAATAGGTTATGTGTCTTGCTGTGAGTATGATTGTGATGGTGAAGCCTAATATGAAAATGTGGTGATTGTGGATTACCAGAGACCAGGTATCTAAAGAATGGTATCTATACTCTTAGTGTCCTACAGTCAGTATATCTGTTGCAGTATAAAAGAAGGGACTAGATAGTGTACATATGGCATATTGATAAGATTGAATACAAAAGTTATAGACAATAGAGATATAAATAACCGAGTTGGGTTATTTGTATCTCTATTGTCTATAAACTTTTGTATTCAATCTTATCCATATGCCATATGTACACTATCTAGTCCCTTCTTTTATACTGCAACAGATATACTGACTGTAGGACACTAAGAGTATAGATACCATTCTTTAGATACCTGGTCTCTGGTAATCCACAATCACCACATTTTCATATTAGGCTTCACCATCACAATCATACTCACAGCAAGACACATAACCTATTTCACACCACACCAATATTTTCAATATTTTCAATATTATCAATATTTTTATACTTTCATATAGTATTCATATACTTTTATACAATTGTACACAGTTACCATGATTTTACATTTATGGTCAGTTATTACTATTGGCACACAATGTATTTACCTCATCTAATATCTCAACATTCCATTCACACAAATAGATATCACTTATTAATTCACTCACGTATATTATTTAATACAAGTCTTTTTATTTTCAATGCATTCCACAGCAGAGTATATGTAATTCAAAGCAGTCCTATTCATTTAGTACTGAGCTCTACTACTTTCATTCATAAATCTAACACCACTATTTTGTTTTGTTTACTTTGTTTACTCTGGATCTGATGTCACTAATTGATAGAGGAGGAGTTAAATATATAAAATACGATACAGTGACCCCCCATTACACCTATTCTTAGCTGCTGAAGAAAGGACTGAGACAGTCCTGAAACACGTCCAGCGTCCCCTCAATACCTACCAAAGACCACCAGTGTACTTGCCCTGCTTAGTCAATAGCAGTCCGATACCGGACAATAAACTGTCAATCACCCGACACCCGGTGAAGGAGACATCCGCGCCTCGCTGCCACGAGGACGCCACCGGCACATGTACGTGCGCATCCGCAGAACCGCTGCGACAACACCACCCGCAACCCACCATCTACCAACATCACCACTGTGGGAGACGGCCGAGTCTCCGGTGATGCTGTCGCATGCCAAGACAGCTACTCAGTGCTAACACACTGTGGGATTACACAGCGCAACAGGAGGAGATCGCAGAATCCCCGTGAAGTTCAATTGCATCAGTGTCCGGGAGCGGTGAGATACAAAGTATCATACAAAGATGCATGCATATTAACAGTGACTGCACACTAGCTGTTCATGTTGAATATTGTCTACAAATAGCAAGTATATCTTCTACTTAAACGTTGAAGTGCTAAAATAGCCGGACTCATCTGAACAGTTGCTACGGGTTACTAACCTTATGGTTGCCATTGGTTACCACAATATCGGAATCGGTCTATATTAGCAGGACTTTTTTATGAGAGGAGATATTGACCATTGTGGATGGACTATATATGTTTATGGTGGTCTCTTTATTTTATATTTTATATTTTTTACAATTTTTTACAAGTATATTTTTATATTTTATATACTGTACTATACATATGTTATAATCCTTAATAGTTGGTGCAGCACCTACACAAGGGCCCTGTGAGACGCAGTTGCTGCTATTTACATTTTATCTTATATTCTATTGTCACACTATATATAATCAATAAATTGAAATATTACTTGAAACACAACCTGTCCAGTTGTCTCAAACCCTGAGCCCTAATATATATTTCTACAGTTACAAAGATTCCTTATTTACCGTATTTATCGGCGTATAACACGCACTTTTTAGGCTAAAATTTTTAGCCTAAAGTCTGTGTGCGTGTTATACGCCGATACACCCCCAGGAAAGGCAGGGGGAGAGAGGCCGTCGCTGCCCGCTTCTCTCCCCCTGCCTTTCCTGGGGTCTAGAGCGCTGCTGTCGGCCCTTTTCACCCCCTGGTTATCGGCGCCGCTGCCCGTTCTGTCCCCCTGATTATCGGCGCCGATAGCCAGGGAGAGAGAAGCGGCGCCGACAGCCAGGGGGAGAGAAGGGGCAGCGGCACCCATTGCCGGCGCCGCTGCCCGTTGCCTCCCCCCATCCCCGGTGGCATAATTACCTGAGTCGGGTCCGCGCTGCTCCAGGCCTCCGGCGTGCGTCCCCGGCGTCGTTGCTATGCGCTGAACGGCGTGGCGCATGACGTCAGAGCGCCGCGCCGTGCATAACAACGACGCTGGGGACGCACGACGGAGGCCTGGAGCAGCGCGGATCCGACTCAGGTAATTATGCCACCGGGGATGGGGGGAGGCAACGGGGCAGCGGCGCCGGCAATGGGTGCCGCTGCCCCTTCTCTCCCCCTGGCTGTCGGCGCCGCTTCTCTCTCCCTGGCTATCGGCGCCGGCACCGATAGTCAGGGGGACAGAACGGGCAGCGGCGCCGATAACCAGGGGGTGAAAAGGGCCGACAGCAGCGCTCTAGACCCCAGGAAAGGCAGGGGGAGAGAAGCGGGCAGCGACGGCCTCTCTCCCCCTGCCTTTCCTGGGGGTATATCGGGGTATATACGCGCACACACGCACCCTCATTTTACCATGGATATTTGGGTAAAAAACTTTTTTTACCCAAATATCCTTGGTAAAATGAGGGTGCGTGTTATAGGCCGGTGCGTGGTATACCCCGATAAATACGGTATATAGGTTTTATTTTATTTTACTACTTTAAAAAAATTATAACTACATGCACCAAAATTTGTCATCTTCTGACCCCTATAACTTTTTTATTTTTCCATATACAGGGATATAGGAGAGCTAATTTTTTGTGCCGTGATCTGGAGTTTTTATTGATACCATTTTTGTTGTGATAGGTCTTTGTGATCGCTTTTCGTAAACATTTTTAGGGTATACAAAGTGACCAAAAATACGTAATTTTGGACTTTGGAATTTTTTTATGTGTACTCCATTGACCGTGCGGTTTAATTAACATTATATTTATATAGCTCTGACATTTACGCATGAGGCGATACCACATGTTTATTTTTGTTTACAATTTTTTTTTTTTATGGGAAAAGGGGGGTGATTCAAACTTTTATTACTGAAGGGGTTAAATCACATTTTATTAACTTTTTTTTTAAGTCCCCATAGGGGACAATTACATGCAATTCTTTGATTGCAAATACTGATCAATGCTATGCTATAGCATAGCATTAATCAGTGTTATTTGTGCTTAATTGCTCCAGCCTGCCTGCATGGAGAACTCAGATCAGACAGCGAGGAGGAAGGTAAGCAACATCCCGCTGTCCTTTCAGCTGTTTGGGATGCCGCGATTTCACCCAAACAGCCCGCTGAGCTAACTGGCAAGTGTTTTCTCCCGTTTTAGATGAGGCGATAAAGCCGTTGATTGTGGCAAATAAAGGGTTAATACCGGACATCCGCCTGATCGGCGATGTCAAGTAATAGCCGCGGGTCCTGGTTGCTGATAGCAACCAGGACCCACCAGGTATAAAGTGCACTCAGCTCCTGAGCGCGCTTTGCATAACAGGACCCGGCCACAGACATGAATATATGTCGTTAAGGGATGAACTGTAAACAATATTAATAAATATGTTATTATTTTTATAATACTTTTTGATATCATTATTAGCATTGCTATTAAAGCATTCATGAGCCCAACCTCCAGTGAGAGACTCAGTAGGATGCATCCACCGTGTGTAACTAAGCATCTCTAACTTGCTGAAATGGTCCCTTGACTTTCTCATTGACACCTTTCAGTGAGAGAACATGATTCCTGACTTTTTTTTTAGTTGGGAAAACTGAGGGGCGTAGTTTTTCCTGGAAACCCCTGTACCTCTCAGCATCCCTGTGCATTAAAATGACAAAAGTTATAATACTTACCTCACCTTCTTCCCTGGTGCTGCAGCTGTGAGATCTTCTGGCCCCTGCTCTTGTACTGCTCCTGTTCCTTCAGAATATGTCTCACTGCCCCGCTAAGCTCTGTGATTAACTGGGTAGGAAGCGGAACGTCATCGGAAGGAGGAAGATATGACAGCTGCAGCGCTGGGCGAGTGGGGAGGTAAGTATGCAGGCTTTTGTTCATTCAAAGCACAGGGAGACAGATAGTTAACTATTAGTTTTTCCTGGAAAACCCCTTAAAGAAGACTGTAAAAAGTTTAGAGCCAGATACTAAAACTGATTTTTTTTTTCTACTGTTTTTACTTTCTGATTGTAAGTTTTTTTACACTTCTATTCTGAAGTATGGACCCTGTGTCTACTTCATCCCATCTTAGTTCAGGCAGCAAAAAGTTGATGACAAGTTCCCTTTAAAGGGGTACTCAAGCTATTTCCTCCATTTCACAGGATAAAAAAATAGGTGTCTGATTGCGGGGTTATGACCTCTGGGACCCCATTCGATCACAGTGGTTATCTGACTCTTCACTGAATGGAGCTGCCGGTTGGGACACGCACCCAGTCGGTCCAGTCATTCTTTATGGAGCACAGGTGAAGAAAAGGAAAAAGCCGGCACAGCTTCAGCACAGGTATAGCTTTAACACAGTTCATAGGCAGGTAATAGTTGGTATAGTATATATGGACCTCATACACGTAACGTCTTTGGGTGCTCAGTCCATAAAGCAGAGTTCATATAGAAATATGCAAGGCAGGTATAGGAGGCACTCACCACCGAATTTCGGGATAAAAAATGTGCTTCTTTATTTTAGAATATGCAGCAGCAGACAGGACATGTGTGGACGCAGCACACTACAGACAGGTAACAACTATGCCCCTTCTGGGGGCTGATGAAGCGCCCAGAAGGGGCGTGAAAAAGCTGTTAACTGTCTGTAGTGTGCTGTGTCCACACATGTCCTGTCTGCTGCTGCATATTCTAAAATAAAGAAGCAAATTTTTTATCACGAAATTCGGTGGTGAGTGCCTCCTATACCTGCCTTGCATAATTCTTTATGGAGCCACAGCAATAAATAAATGCTGTACTTGCTATCTCAGCTGGCTCCAAAGCGAATGAATGGAATGTGTGTTGACCCACCCTCGCATTTTGCAGAGTGTGTCATGGTCCTGTTCTCACAATTTTACGGGAAGATTGGTCTCGGAGGTTGTACACATCCCATAGCCTGTGGATTAGGGAAACGTTTTTATAGCTGGAGTACCCCTATTGTGTTTTGTGTTTCCATTTTACTGTTTCTGTTTCATAATGTTTTATTGTGCTGTATAAAAAAGCATAGTTGACTACTCTCTTGTTTAAACAAAAAAGATGTTACAATGAGTATAAATCGTATGCATTTAACACATACCCATTGAGAACCCAAAGGAGGAGATTTCTCAAAATCTGTGCAGAACAAAAGTTGACCAGGTGCTCAAAGCAACCAATCAGATCGCTTCTTCCATTTTTTGGAGGCATTTTCAAAAATGAAAGAAGCAAGCTGATTGGTTGCTATGGGCAACTGGTCAACTTTTCCTTTGTCCAGGTTTTGATAAATCTCCCCCAAAATGATGTGTGTGAATAGACAGGGTTCTAACCTCAATGCCTATACCTATGTCTAAGTAATGTGGTTGTACTACAGAAAATACAAAATGTCCCACAGAAAAAAAGAAGAGCGAAGGCACAGAAGTGAAGAGGATGAAGAGCCTGTGACTCCAGGAAGCAGTAGTAGCAGCCATCGGAGTGACAGAAAAAGGAGGAGAAGTAGCAGTGGTAGTGTCCATACTTCCCAGGAGATACAGAAGATCAAACATGTTGAGATCTTGTAAGTACATGGCACCTGGGACCAGATTTTCATAAAAGGCGTACTCCGCTGCGCAGCGTTTGGAACAAACTGTTCCGAATGTTGAAGCCGGTGCCGGGAGATTGTGATGTCATAGCCCCGCCCCCTCATGAGGTCACACCCCGCCTTCTCAATGCAAGTCTATAGGAGGGGGCGTGGCGGCTTTCACGCCCCCTCCCATAGACTTGCTTTGAGGGGGCGGGGTGTGACGTCATGAGAGGGGCAGGCTATAACATCACGAGCTGTCGGCGCCGGCTCCAGCGTTTGGAACAGTTTATTCCAAACACTATAGTACACACTCAAGAGATTCAGAGGTGGACCACAGAGCTGGCACTGTGGGTGCAAGGATTGGGGCTTTAGTGTACCAGCTAAGTTTTTCCCCTGCCTGCTCCCTTGAATAATCATAATTTATCTCTATATACACACACTATCATTTTATATATGAGGAACATTGTAGCATGTAACATGTTGAAGCTTTTGCTGTGGGTGAGAACTTTGAGAAGGGTGAGAATATTTTTTTAACTTTTCTGAAAATGTATCTTGTCAGGAAGGTGGTTAATGAGCTTGGTCTAGAAATGGATAAAGAGGTACTCCGGAGGGAAAAAAAATTCTAATCAACTGGTGCCAGAAAGTTATATTAGCAAATTACTTCTGTTTACATAGTTACATAGTTCTTAAGGTTGAAAAAAAGACCAGAGTCCATTAAGTTCAACATATATTATAACCTTATTTTGCCTCTTAAGAATGCAAAGAAAACTTATGAGGCTGATGCCAATTGCCCCATACTAGGGAAAAAAATTCCTTCCCAACTCCAAATATGGCAGTCAGAATAAATCCCTGGATCAACTTTCTGTCCCAATTAATCTAGTATACATTCTTATAATAAACATGTCAAGGCCTCTTTTGAACTCTTTTTTTTCATTGTGTTCCCCATGACCACCTCCTCCAGGAGAGAATTCCACAGTATCACTGCTCTTACAGTAAAGAACCCCCATCTGTGCTGGTGTAGAAACCTTCTTTCCTCTAAACGTAGAGAATGCCCCCTTGTTATAGATACAGTCCTGGGTATAAATAGATCATGGGAAAGATCTCTGTACTGTCCCCTGATATATTTATACATAGTTATTAGGTCTCTCCTAAACCTTCTTTTTTCTAAACTAAATAACCCTAATTCTGATAATCTTTCTGGGTACTGTAATCCTCCCATTCCCCGTATTACCCTGGTTGCCTGTCTTTGAACCCTCTCCAGCTCCACTGTATCTTTCTTGTACACTGGTGCCCAGTACTGTACACAGTATTCCATGTGTGATCTGACTAGTGATTTGTACAGCGGTAGAATTATTTCCTTGTCATGGGCATCTATGCCCCTATTGATGCACCCCATGATTTTATTTGCCTTGGCAGCAGCTCCCCGACACTGGTCACTACAGCTAAATTTACTGTTAACTAAGACTCCTAAGTCCTTTTCCACGTCAGTCGTCCCAAGTGTGCTCCCATTTAATACATAATCCCAGCACAGATTTTTCCTCCCCATGTGCATTACCTTACATTTATCAGTGTTGAACCTCATCTGCCACTTCCCAGCCCAAACCTCCAACCTATCCAGATCCATTTGTAACAGCATTAGACGATTTTTTTTTCCTCCAGAGTACCCCTTTAAAGGGAACCTGCGGTCAGTATACAAAATATGAAGTTTTTATATCATGTTATATATTTGTTGCTACAACCCTCCATTCCCGAGATATGGGGATTTCACTACTTGGTTCACTAGATAGATGTTTAACCGAATTGTCAGATGGGTGGGAACTTTATTTAAAGGGGGACTCCGCCCCAACACATCTTATCCCCTATCCAAAGGATAGGGCATAAGATTTCTGATGGCGGGGGTCCCACCTCTGGAACCCCCACGACCTCTGCTGCGGCACCACAGTCATCAGGTGCACGAGCAAACTTCGCTGACGTCACGGCTATGCCATCTTTCTCAATGCAAGTATATGGAAGGGGATGTGACTGCTGCCACGCCCCCTCCCATAGACTTGCATTGAGGGGGCTTGCTCGTGACGTCACGAGCCTCCGGCGCAGCAGCCGGCATTCCAAATGAACGCCGGCTGCTGCAGAGAGATCGCGGGGGTCTCAGTGGCTGGACCCCCGCGATCAGACATCTTATCCACTATCCTTTGGATAGGGGATTACATGTCTAGGGGCGGAGTACCGCTTTAAACATTTGAATTTTAGGTTATCTGTGTGTGTGTGGGGAGTCAGTCTGATTCACGCCCCCTCAACCTCTTAAGATCCTCTTATTGGAACAAATATCGGGCGAATAATAATCCCTACTAACGCTAATTTCTAAGACTTGCGCTTTGGAAAAGAGCCAGCGGTCAGCCGACGTACAAGCATTGGCTGCAAAAACAATCGTGCCAAGGAAGGCACACAATTTGAGCTGGTAAATAAAGTTACCAGCTGTGTGACTATACAGGGAAAAGTGCAGATTGGCAACCAAATAGTAAATCTTCTATATCTTGGGAATGGAGGGTTGTAGCAACAAAATAAAAAGCAGAGTTGGAATCAGGCTGCACAACAATATACAAACTTGATTTATTTATTTTTTGACCAGAGGCACATCCTATGAAGCAGGTACTACATAGAAATATATACGCCAATGATCATCATACATTTCTCATGACCAAAATCCAGACTGAGCAGGATTTGGTCTGATTTTGGACAAATCAGTCCAGTTTTTGTTTTGACCAGAAGGTACCAAGATATGACAAACTCGCATACTGTTCAAAGATTTAAGCATTGATGTATTTATTTAGCTTTCTTAATGTGTGTGTTTTTTTTTATTTATTTTTTTAAAGCTATGAGAAACCTCCACCGGGACTTATTAAGGTATGAAATCATTTCAGCATACCACATTGGTACACCATACCTCAGCTTATCAGAGCTTTGCCTTTCTATGCACCACGGTTGTTAATCTCCTTTATGGAAATGTGTCCCATCAGGTGCAGGGGTACACTAAGGCTACTCTTTAAGAAAAGATTGTGTGTAAGTTGCAGGTAGCAAACTCCTGTTTAACAGGCACAGTAAATTGCCAAAACCAGAATAATAGCGACCTCACAGAAAACACAATGGAGGACCTAGCTGACTAAAACAAGGAGTGCCTTAAAAGGGTACTCCACCCCTAGACATCTTATCCCCTATCCAAAGGATAGGGGATAAGATGTCTGATCGCGGGGGTCCCGTTGCTGGGGACCCCCGCAATATAGCATGCGGCACCCACCTGTTTCTTGTCCGGAAGCGCTGGAGGGTCTGGGTCACGACCACGGGAACGGAAGTCTGTGACGTCACGCCCCATCCCCTCAATGCAAGTCTATGGGAGGGGGCGTGACGGCCGTGAGTACCCCTTTAATAACCCAAAGAGAAAACAGCAACAGCTAGTTAGGTAAAGAATTCCCAAGGCCTTAATGACACCCCATTAGAAGTACAATAATAAAGTTAATGTAACAATGAAAATAATTTAGCCCCCCATGTAAACAAGCTGAAAGTATTCCAGGCACAGTTCAGTACGTGCCCAGAAAAAGACTCTTCTGCTGGTAGCATTCTCCAAAATCATGCATTCTAATTCCATAATGAATTATTTTGACGTCCCACGGGATAGTAATACAACAGAGGTCGGTGGTCCTACACATACTAGAATGTCTTTTTTCCTTTAATAGCTTTTACAGAATAACAGAAGCATACATGATTAACAAGAAATGTGTTTAATGTAAATTATTGAATGAAATATACTATGTAATAGATTTAAAGGGTTACTCCAGCGCTAAGACATCTTATCCCCTAACCAAAGGATAGGGGATAAGATGCCTGATCGCAGGGGTCCCGCTGCTGGGGACCCCCGTGATCTTCCACGCCGCACCCCGCTAGAATCAGCCCCCGGAGCGTGCTCACTCCGGGTCTGATTACTGGCGATCGCGGGGACGGAGGATAGTGATGTCACAGCTCTGCCCCCGTGTGACGTCACGCTCTACGCCATAGGCTTGCATTGAGGGGGTGGAGTGTGATGTCACACGGGGGCGGAGCGTGACGTCACACGGGGGCAGAGCCGTGACGTCACTATGCTCCGTCCCCGTGATCACCAGTAATCAGACCCGGAGTGAGCACGCCCACCTTGTAATATTGTCTGTATATTTATATTAGTCCTTTTTCTGTATAAGGTCCTGATGTAAGTCTTCCTTGTTTTTTTCAAAGGAACTTTGATTATATTCTTTGTAAATATTCTTTACTATTACTATAGTTGTGACAGAACTGTCCATCTCAAAACTTTATGGCAAGTCTACATTGCACAAAACAACTGAATGCATCCTGTCACATTTGTTGACTTGTTTTTATCTTTGCCTTTTTCATCTTAGGAAGATGAACCTAAACCTGAAGACTGTATTCCTGATTTGCCTGGTAATGAACATGCCAGAGATTTCCTTGCCCATGCTCCTACAAAAGGACTATGGATGCCTTTGGGTAAAGAAGTAAAGGTTATGCAGTGTAAGTTTATTGGCTATATATACACTGTTGGAGATAGAACTGTAGAGCCAGGCAAATAACAGCAAAACAGCAGAGACAAGTGACACAGACGTATAGTTGTATAGGTCAAACAATCTTTTTCATGTCTTTATTTTTAATCAAAAACAAAATATAGCCTTTACCGTCAGGCATAAAACATACAATATAAATTCTGCTTGTCAAAGCTTTAACACAGTATTCCCAAACTATCTTGATGACTTGCTACTAGTCACCTGACCAAAACAATAGGCATCAATTGTGGTACTCATACTAGACTTGATGTATCCCTTAGAGGCTGCAAACCGCAGGATTTAACTCACAATTTGTTAGTGCAGACTAAATTATACTCTTCAGCTCTGCAGGCTACCATGCTGTGAGTCATTCTCCCCAACCTGTTCTCTGATCTGATGGCTGGTGGGAGCTCGGGCACCTCATGGGGAAGAGAACTGTGGAGGATGCATCCTTTATTCTTGCGCCAAATGCTAAAACGTCTGACAGTTTTGCAGGTTGTGTCTGCTGCCCCCTGACCTTGCTAGCTACACATCTGGACAGGGCCATTTTGTATCGGAGGCTCCCTAGCATGTGCGTGGTCTGCCTCTGTTGTGGGAAAGCCACAGATTTTGTGTCCATAAACCAGGCATCATTTCTTAATTTTTTTGTTAGGTTGGAGATGTAAGCAATATGGTCACAGGACTGGCGATCGTGAGTGTCCCTATTTCTTCAAAGGCAATCAAAAGATTGAGCAGTTTAGGGTGGTAAGTAATTATATCCCTAAGTGGCATATTGTTTTTTTAATTCACGCGTGTTTGAGCACATTTAAATAAATTGCATCAAAAAAGTGGCATTATCTTATAGAAATAATTAGTTTTACCCAAGCACAAAACTTTTATATTTTTAGCTTTTAAATGCTCATTCCATCTATTGTAAATAAAGATTTATTCAAAATCTATATGTGGAAAAGTAATTGCCCCCCAACCTAATAACTGGTTGTGCCACCATTGGTAGTAACAATTGCAATCAACTATTTGTGAGAACATGAAATGAATCTTTTACATTGCTGTTGAGGAATTTTGGCCCACCCTTAAGAATAGTTTTAGTCTGGTTACTTTAAAGGGCTTTTCGAGCATGAAATAAAAAGGGTTATTCAGATACTAAGGGGCCATCACTGCCGAGATGAGTCCGTCTTGGAATTAGAAGCCTGAGCATTCAGCAGGGAACCAGAAGACATCACAGGGGGATCCAAGGGGTGAAGTAGGTAAGTATGGGTCTTTTTGCCTCAGCAACATATTAACAGTTGCCACAGCATCTCTAGTAATTTTATGTCAGGGCTTTGACTCATTCAGAGGTAGACCTGCTTGTGTGCAGTGGATCATAGTCCTGCAGGGCATCCCAGCCGATCTTGAGCTTTAGGTCACAAACTGATGGCAGACATTATTTCATTCATGTTTTCATCAATTATGACAAGTTGTTTAGCTTCTGCAGAAGCAAAGCAGCCCACAACTTTCACACTGCCACCACCACGATTGACTGTTTGTATTATGTTCTTATTGTTTAATGTAGTGTTAGCTTTATGCCAGATGTAACAAGACCCATGTCTTCCAAAAAGTCCCACCTTTGACTCATTAAATCAAAGAATATTATTCCAAAAGTCTAAGGGGTCAGCTAGATGTTTTTTGAAAGTGTGAGACAAACCTTTGTATTCTTCTTGGTCAGCAGTTTTGGTTTGAACCTTGCAACTCTCCCATGGATGACGTGTGCTGTTTTTCTTTTCTTATTATGGAATCATGTACTTTGACCTTAACAGAGGCATGTTATTCCATCAGTTCTTAAGATGTTCCTCTGGGTTCTCTTGTGACCTCCTGGATGAGTTATCTTAGACATTTTAGTAGGCCAGTCACACCAGGTCACCACTGTTCCAGGTTTTCTCTCTTTTGTGGATAATATCTCTCACTGGGGTATATAAAGTGGCTATGTCCCTTTTGAAAACCTTCTTTTTGCTTAGTATTTTTAAAGGTGAGGCACCACTGGATAGCTTTTATGGTAGAAAAGCAAACTGTACCTTTTCCGGAGCTGATGGTGGTGTCCAAAATTATAAAATCTCCTTCTTATTTCTCAGCCAGGCAGGGCTGCTCCAGTGCCTTAGCCTGGTACGCTCCAGCGCCCAGCCTCTCCTTGATGGACATACAGAGCCCTGTACATCAGTCAAGGAGGCACTGGGAGTAAGTGAGGAGGTGTGCCAGGCTATGGAAATTGAGCAGCTTGGCTCTGCCTCCTTAACACTTGGCTGTGAAATGAAAAAGGTGATTTTATAAGTTTGGGAACCACCATCATTTCCAGAAAATATGCAGTTTGCTTTTATTCCATAACAGCTATGCAACAGCTGCCAGATTCACGTCTATACATTAAATTACCATGCTCCTTCAAGCAGTTACTATACATAAGGATTATCCTCTTGTAAATCATGACTTTTCCATAACCTTTCCAGGTCCATGCTACATAAATCTTCTTTCATCAAGATTAAACATGACTCGGTAAATGTTTTTATTGTTTTATGTGTACGTTTTCCCTTCTGTAGGCTCATGAAGACCCAATGTATGGCTTACTAAAGGAGAAAGAAAATCAGGAAAAACAGATGAGGTAATAATTCTGCAAGGTTTTGCTTTAAAGAGTAACTCCAGTTAAACAGCATTCAGAACTTAAAGGGGTACTCCCGTGGAAACCTTTTTTTTTTATTTTTTTATTTTTTTTTTAAATCAACTGGTGCCAGAAAGTTAAACAGATTTGTAAATCACTTCTATTAAAAAATATTAATCCTTCCAGTACTTTTTAGGGGCTGTATACTAAAGAGAAATCCAAAAAAGAAATGCATTTCCTGTGATGTCCTGACCACAGTGCTCTCTGCTGACCTCTGCTGTCCATTTTAGGAACTGTCCAGAACAGGAAAAAATCCCCATAGCAAACATATGCTGCTCTGGACAGTTCCTAAAGTGATTTACAAATCTGTTTAACTTTCTGGCACCAGTTGATTTAACCCCTTAATGACGCAGGACGTATATTTACGTCCTGCGCTGGCTCCCGCGATATGAAGCGGGATCGCGCCGCGATCCTGCATCATATCGCGTCGGTCCCGGTGCTCATCAACGGCCGGGACCCGCGGCTAATGCCACACATCGCTGATCGCGGCGATGTGCGGTATTAACCCTTTAGAAGCGGCGGTCAAAGCTGACCGCCGCTTCTAAAGTGAAACTGAAAGTGACCCGGCTGCTCAGTCGGGCTGTTCGGGACCGCCGCGGTGAAATCGCGGCGTCCCGAACAGCTGATCGGACACTGGGAGGGCTCTTACCTGCCTCCTCGGTGTCCGATCGACGAATGACTTCTCCGTGCCTGAGATCCAGGCAGGAGCAGGCAAGCGCCGATAATGCTGATCAGAGGCGTGTTAATACATGCCAGTGATCAGCATGAGAGATCAGTGTGTGCAGTGTTATAGGTCCCTATGGGACCTATAACACTGCAGACAAAATGTAAAAAAAAGTGTTAATAAAGGTCATTTAACCCCTTCCCTAATAAAAGTTTGAATCACCCCCCCCCCCTTTTCCCATAAAAAAAATAAAACAGTGTAAAAAAAATAAATAAATAAACATATGTGGTATCGCCGCGTGCGTAAATGTCCGAACTATAAAAATATATAATTAATTAAACCGCACGGTCAATGGCGTACGCGCAAAAAAATTCCAAAGTCCAAAAAAGCGTATTTTGGTCACTTTTTATACCATTAAAAAAATGAATAAAAAGTGATCAAAAAGTCCGATCAAAACAAAAATCATACCGATAAAAACTTCAGATCACGGCGCAAAAAATGAGTCCTCATACCGCCCTGTACATGGAAAAATAAAAAAGTTATAGGGGTCAGAAGATGACATTTTTAAACGTATACATTTTCCTGCATGTAGTTATGATTTTTTCCAGAAGTGCGACAAAATCAAACCTATTTAAGTAGGGTATCATTTTAACCATATGGACCTACAGAATAATGATAACGTGTAATTTTTACCGAAATATGCACTGCGTAGAAACGGAAGCCCCCAAAAGTTACAAAATGGCGTTTTTTTTTCCGATTTTGTCGCACAATGATTTTTTTTTCCGTTTCGCTGTGCATTTTTGGGTAAAATGACTGTCACTGCAAAGTAGTATTGGTGACGCCAAAAATAAGCCATAATATGGATTTTTAGGTGGAAAATTTAAAGGGTTATGATTTTTAAAAGGTTAGGAGGAAAAAACTAAAGTGCAAAAACGGAAAAACCCTGAGTCCTTAAGGGGTTAAAAAATAAAAATAAAAATTAAAAAGTTTTCCACGAAAGTACCACTTTAAAGGGATTGTCAAGCCAAAAAAAAAAAAAAAAAAAAGAAAACTCATGGATAGGGTAGAATTGTCTGATCATGGGGGTCCAACTGTTGGGACCCCCTGTAGTCTCCAGAACGAGGCCCTGACTCTCATGGCATTCTGAAGCTGTAGATGCCATGTGATTCATTGATTTATAAGGAAGAGTCAGTTACCTAGGTATATCTTCGGCGCCCCCATAGAAATGGAAAGATAACATGCAGTCTGCAGATCCAGTACGCACGGAGAGCCCTGGCCCCTTTCTAGAGATCGCAGTTGACCGCAATCAGACACCTACCTCTCTGTGGATAGGGGATATGTTGTTATTTTTTTTTCTAGATTTAAATAAAAAAAAAACATCTGACAGGCAGGTGTAAAATACTAAAATCCAGAATACTCATCCTTGCCCAGTCCAGTGGCAGCTTCTTTGTTTACTTCCTGATGATGCACTCTCCCAGCTTTCCTGATGTTGTCCCTAACCTGCTGTGATCCGCGGGTTCAGAATGTTATCAGCAGAGCAACAACAGACGTCATCAGCAAAAGTAAACCTATGCATTGGGACAGACCAGAGCTCCTATGTTGGACTGGGCAAGGTAAGTATTGTGTATTTTGCTATTATACATCCCTAATAGGCTGTTATTTGTGTATTATTTAAATCGGAAATAGGACACTTCATCAGAGTAATGATGTTGTGCTGCTGGAGTTCCCCTATATGTTCAGGAATTGCTTTGTTAGTGATTATTTAAAAATGCCTACAGCCTGAATTGCCTTTTACAGATGAACTACCGTATTTTTCTTCATATAAGACGCTCCGGCATATAAGACGCACCCAATTTTAAAGGATGAAAATCTAGAAAAAAAGGATTCTGAACCAAATACAATGTAAAGTATAGGACAGTGATCTTCAACCTGTGGACCTCCAGATGTTTCAAAACTACAACTCCCAGCATGCCCGGACAGCTGTTTGCTGTCCGGGCATGATGGGAGTTGTAGTTTTGCAACATCTGGAGGTCCGCAGGTTGAAGACCACTGGTATAGGAGGTAATACTCATGTGTCCCCGCCGCTCCGGACCCGTCACCGCTGCCCTGGATGTCACCCTCCATCGCTGTCGCCGCGTCCCCGGGGTGTCCCCGTCGCTCCGAAACATCTCTGCTGCCCGGTATCCTCGCTCGACGTGATGACGACGGAGAGCGCCGGCCATGTAGGGAATCCCGGCACGGAGCAGTCATTCACCGATCAGACACCGAAGAGGCAGGTAAGGTCCCTCCCGGTGTCCTGTAAGTTGTTCGGGACGCCGCTGAGTGTCACTTTCGCTTCCGACGCGGCGGTCAGCCTTGATCGCCGCATCTGAAGGGTTAATACAGGGCATCACCGCGATCGGTGATGTCCTGTATTTGCCGTGGGTCCTGGCCGTTGATGGCCGCAGGGGCCGCCGCGAAAGGACAGGGTTTTAATGTGTATTTGCCGTATAAGACGCACCAACTTTTATCCCCCCAGAAAATGTGCGTCTTATACGGCGAAAAATACGGTACTTAGGTGGAACAGAAGGATGAATTTTCTCTCTCCCGTCACATGTAAAGCATGGGTTTTCCATTGCTAACCTGCCATTCATTTAGAATACAGTGACCCCTCGACCTACGATAATTTTAACATGCGATGGCCTCTCAGAGGCCATCGCATGTTAAAGGCAGCATCAACATACGATGCTTTTGTATGTCGGGGCCATCGCATAAACTGCTTCAGCTGCCGCCGGATGGCCGTTTACGGTGCCCCGTATGGTCCGCTGACGATCACTTACCTGTCCTCGGGCGCGTCCTCTTCGGGATCCCCTGCATCGTCGGCGCTCTCCATCACGTTGCTGCGTACACCGTCCCATCATCCAATAGGAGCGGCGTGCGTAGCGACGTGATGGCGGCAACGGAGCGCGCGGATGCCGGGGAAGCAGAGGCCTTGCCGGAGCGTCGGGGACACCTCGGGGACGCGGCGACATCGATGGACGGCGACATCCCGGGCAGCGGTGACGGTCCGGAGCGGCGGGGACAGGTGAGTACAACTTCCTCTAACAGTGGTCTTCAACCTGCGGACCTCCAGATGTTGCAAAACTACAACTCCCAGCATGCCCGGACAGCTGTTGGCTGTCCGGGTATGCTGGGTGTTGTAGTTTTGCAACATCTGGAGGTCCGCAGGTTGTAGACCACTGTCCTATACTTTACATTGCACGGATCCCTCAACATACGATGGTTTCAACAAACGATGGTCTGTTTGGAACGGATTACCAGCGTATGTTGAGGGACCATTGTACACTTATCTCTATTAAGAGAAATGTTCACTGTCAGCAGTAGTGTGGTGATAATAGAGCATGGCAGCAGAGGTGAAATAGCAGTGTGACTTTTTTTTTTTTGCTGATGCTGCAGCAGTGTGATGATCTGTTGCTAGGTTCAGACTATGGATTTTCCGCCTGCAATTCCGCTTGGAAATTGCAGTCGGAAATTCCGCTTGCTAAAATGTATGGTGTAGTGAATGGTTTTCCGTTCACAAATTCACACTTCGGAATTTGTGAACGGGAAAACCCGTTTGAAATTTCCGCCTGAAGAAAAGGGGTTGCTCTTTCTTCAGGCGGAAGTCCGCGCGGAACACATTGCAGTCTATTGGAGAGTGCAGTGTCTGCACGGTCCTAGCGCCGACTGATTCAGTCAGCGCTGGCTGCACTCGGAATCTCCGGGCGGAAATTTTCTGCCCGGAGATTCCGTAGTCTGAACCTATCCTAATTGTATTGCTTCTGTTTATAAAGTGAACAATGTCATTAAAGGGGTACTCTGGTGCCTAGACATCTTATCCCCTATCCAAAGGATAGGGGATAAGAGGCCTGATCGCGGGAGTCCTGCCGCTGGGGACGCCCGGGATCATGCACGTGGCACCCCGTTTGTAATCAGTGCCCGGAGCGTGTTCGCTCCGGGACTGATTGCCGGCGGCGTGTGACGTCACGCCCCCTCCCGTAGGCTTGCATTGAGGGGCGGAGCGTGACGTCACACGCCGCCCGCCCTGCGGTCGACCATAATCGAACACGCTCCGGGTCTGATTACAAACGGGGTGCCGCGTGCATGATCCTGGGGGTCCCCAGCTGCGAGACTCCCGCGATCAGGCATCTTATCCCCGATCCTTTGCATAAGGGATAAGATGTCTAAGCACCGGAGTACTCCTTTAAGTATATTAGGAAACATATAGTATGGCCTACATGTGTGCTCTATTTTGAATTTCTCTGACTTTACAGGATTCAGCAGCTAAAAAAGTTGCTTGAGGATTCAACATCTGAAGAAAGCAGTGACAGCAGCAGCAGCTCAAATCACTCCCGAGAAAAACGAAAGAAGAAAAAAAAGAAAAAAGACAATAAAAAGAAAAAGAAGAAAAAACGCAAATCTTCCCATAGAAACTCAGATTCCGATTAAATGTATGAAAGAAGCATATTGCATATACTGTATATTCTTTCTGGAAGAATAGTCTCAGTAGATGGAGAGATTGAAATCTGAATGGTGGAAGCCGAAGACTTGACATTAACTTTGTGTATAAAGTATTCAGGACTGTGGGCAGGATGTCCATATAAAGTAATTTAATAAACCCTGTTTAAATAACATTTATTAACTAATCTCTGTCATTTTTTTGTTTGCTTGATGAATATAAAATGAAAAACCTTTCTGCATAGGGTAAATTAAAAACTTTCTACCATTTAACTCCTTGAGGCAATTTTAGTTTTTTTGCATGTTTCCTTCTCGCCTTCTAAGAGCCATAACGCTTTCGATTTTTCACCTACAGACCAATATGAGGCTTGTTTTTTGTGCCACCAATTGTATTTTGCAATGACATCACTCATTTTACCATCAAATCTACTGTAAAACAAAATAAAATATATTTGTCGGGCAAAATTGACAACATTTTACTAGCATATGAATTGACCAAATGTAAGCATTTCGGGATTACATTTTTTATGTTTACCACATTGTGCAGTTTTTTGTTTACACTATTTAATTTGAACAATGGGAAAAGGAGGGTGATTCAAACTTTTATTATTGAAGGGGTTAATTCACATTTATTAAAATTTGTTGGAAAACATATATATATTTTTTTTATCAACTGGTGCCAGAAACAGATAATTTTACATTTTAGATAAATTACTTTAATTACTATTAAAAAAAATCTTAATCCTTCTAGTACTTATCAGCTGCTGTATGCTCCATGGGGAGTTCTTATATTTTTGAATTTCTGACCACAGTGCTGACACCTCTTTCCATGTCAGGAACTGTACAGAGCAGGATAGGTTTGCTGTTCAGATGCTATTGTTCATACTCTGGACAGAGGTGTCAGCAGAGAGCACTGTGGTCATACAGCAGCTGATACTGGATACTGATACTGGAAGGATTAAGATTTTTTTAATAGAAGTAATTTACAAATCTGTTTAACTTTCTGGCACCAATTGATTAAAAAATATATATATTTTCAGCGGAGTACCACTTTGAGTCCCTGTAAGGAACTATTACATGCAATCTATAGCACAGCATTGATCGGTGTTATTGGTGCTCCATTGCTTCAGGCTGCCATGGCTTCCTGGAGCATTGTAGTGCTGAACGGATGGCGAGGAGGCAGATAAGGGCCCTCCCACCGTCCTCTCAGCTGATCAGATCCATGAGCTAGCATAGAACAACATTTACCACATTTAGATGCTGCCATTAACTTTGATTGCAGCATCTAAAGGGTTAATGCCAAATATTGCCCTGATCGTCAATGTCTGGCATTAGCTGTGGGTCCCATTTGCTGATAGCAACTGGGACTCACCAGGTATAAAGCGCACTTCAGAGGGTGAGAGTGGGCACAGGACATACATTTATGTCTTGCATCCTTAAAACGTCAATGCTTTAGAGCAGTGGTCTTCAAACTGTGGCCCTCCAGATGTTGCAAAACTACAGCTCCCAGCATGCCCAGACAGCCTTCGGCTGTCCGGGCATGCTGGGAGTTGTAGTTTTGCCTCATCTGGAGGGCCACTGATTGAGAAACACTGCTCTAAAGCAGCGGTCTTCAAACTGAGTGACTCCAGAGCAGTGTTTCCCAAATGCGGTCCTCAAGCACCCCCAACAGGTCATGTTTTCAGGATTTCCTTAGTCTTTCATAGGTGATATAACTGTGGTGATGTCCGATTCACTGACCAGAATTATATCACCTGTGAAAGACTAAGGAAATCCAGAAAACATGACCTGTTGGGGGGACTTGAGGACCGCACTTGGGAAACACTGCTCCAGATGTTGCTAAACTTTGGCTGTCCAGGCATGCTGTGAGTTGTAGTTTTGCAACACCTGGAGGCACCCTGGTTGGGAAACACTGCTTTAGAGTCTACAGGTTATGTACATAGCTGACTATTGAGGCTTATCTGCTCTCTTAGCGCTTCCCCTTCCTTTTTTAACTGTAAGCCTATGTTAACATCACTAATACGTTATATATCGTTACATACACTTTATGTGGAAAAGGGCATATATATATATATATATATATCTATATATATGTGCATGTATGTATATATACAGTGGTCCCTCAACATACGATGGTAATTCGTTCCAAACGACCCATCGTTTGTCGAATCCATCGTATGTTGAGGGATCCGTGCAATGTAAAGTATAGGAAGTTATACTCACCTGTCCCCGTCGCTCCGGACCAGGTCCTCACTGCTCTCGATGCTGTCCCGCTGCTCCGCTGTCTTCTTTGGGATCCTCCGGCTTCTTCCGCATCTTCTGCAGGGTCCGGGCCTCGCTTTCTGGTGACGTTATTACGCTGCTGCGCCGGCGCGGCGTGCGTAGTGACGTAATAACGACGCCAGAAAGCGAGGCCCGGACCCTGGAGAAGATGCAGAAAACGCCGGAGGATCACATGACCGGCGGCATATACCTGGAGGACCAGCGACAGCCTGCATCGTCGGCGGCAACAGTGAACATTGTTTGGAGTTTCACAACTACAACTCCCAGCATGCCCAGACAGCCTTTGGCTATCTGGGCATGATGGAAGTTGTAGTTTTGCAACATCTGGAGGGCCACAGTTTAGAGACCACTGTGCAATGGTCTCCAAACTGTGCCCTTCCAGATGTTGCAAAACTACAACTCTCAGCATACCCAGATAGTCCAGGCATGCTGGGAGTTGTAGTTCTACAACATCTGGAAGGGCACAGTTTAGAGACCACTATACAGTGATGTCCAAACTATAGCGCTCCAGATGTTGCAAAACTACAATTCAAAGCATGCTGAGACTGTCCAGGCATGTTGCGTGTTGTAGTTCGACAACATCTGGCCCTTTTAGATGTTGCCGAACTACAACTTCCAGCATGCCTGGGCAGTCTCTGCATGCTTGGAGTTGAAGTTTTGCAACAGCTGGAGGGTTACAGTTTGGAGACCACTATACAGTGGTCTCCAAACTGTTCTCCAGTTGTTGCATAACCACAACTTCCAGCATGCCTTTCGGCTGTCTGGGCATGGTGGGAGTTGTAGTTTTGCAACACCTGGAGGCCCACTGGTTGGGAAACATTGTTACCTTACTCAGTGCTACCCAACCCGTGTGTGTCCAGCTGTTGCAAAACTAACTCCCAGCATCCACTGACTGACCATGCATGCTGGTAGTTGTAGGTTTGCAACAGCTGGAGGCACACAGGTTGGGAAACACTGAGTTAGGAAACAGACAGTGGTGCGGAAACACTGCGGTAGTCTGTTACCTAACTCAGTGTTACACAACCCATGTGCCTGCAAGCCTTCAGCTGTTGCATAACTACAACTCCCAGCATGCACGGTCTGTCAGTGCTTGCTGGGAATTGTAGTTTTGCAACAGCTGAAGGCTTGCCACGTGCCCCACTCCCATGTACAGGGTACATTCACACAGGGGGGGGGGGGGGGGTTAACAGCGAGTTTCAAGTTTGAAATTTTCCACTGCAGCTCAAACCGCCAGCGGGAAACTTGATGTAAACCCCCACCCGTGTAAATGTACCCTAAAAACACTACACTACACAAAATAAAGAGAAAAACACTATATATAGACACACCCTCACACTGTCGCGCTCCCGCCCCCCCCCCCCCCCCCCCCCCCCCCCATTAAAATTAAAATGGTCTCGTACGGCACTGTTTTCAAAACGGAGCCCCCCCGTATTGCCGGATAGCCATTGACTGTCCAGGCATGTTGGGAGTTTTGCAACAGCTGGAGGTACCCTGTATGGGGGAAAACTGCCGCACAGTATTTTTGGTTTGAAGAGGCAAGCGCCATGGTTGCATCCGGGTGCACCCCTATGAAAATCCCTAATTTAGGCTTCAAATGGGCATTGTGCTCTTGCACTCCAGAGCACTGTTGTATTTCAAGGCAACAGTTTAGGGCTACACATGGGGTATCTCTGTACTCGGGAGAAATTGCGTTACAATTTCTCCTTTTACCCTGTAAAGTTGGGGGCTACACCAGCATGTTACTGTAAAAAGAAAAGAAAAATGACACTAAACATGCTGGTGTTGCCCCATACTTTTTATTTTCATAAGAGGTAAAAGGATAAAAAAAAAAGGACTCCCAAAATTTGTAATGCAATTTCTCCCAAGTATGGAAACATCTCATATGTGGGCGTAAAGTGCTCTGCGGGCACACAACAGGGCTCAGGAGTGCGAGCGCCCCATGTACATTTGAGGCCTAAACTGGCGATTTGGGGTGGCTGCTGGTTACAGTGGTTCTGACAAATGCAAAAAAAAACACCCACATGTGACCCCATTTCGGAAACTACACCCCTCACGATATGTAACAAGGGGTGCAGTGAGCATTTACACCCCACTGGTGTCTGACAGATTTTTGAAGCAGTGGTCCGTGAAAATGAAAAAAATGTATTTTTCATTTGCATAGCCCACTCTTCTAAAGATCTGTCAAACGCCAGTGAGGTGTAAAAGTTCACTGCACCCCTTGTTACACATCGGGAGGGGTGTGTTTTCCAAAATGGGGGGGTCCACTGTTCTGGCACCATGGGGGCTTTGTAAACGCACATGGCCCACAACTTCTATTACAACCAAATACTCTCTCCAAAAGCCCAATGGCTCCTTCTCTTCTGAGCCCTGTAGTGCGCCCGCAGAGCAATGTAAATCCACATATGGGGTATTTCCATACTCAGAAGAAATGGTGTTAAAAATTTGGGGGGGGGGGCTTTTTCTCCTATTAGCCCTTGTAAAAATGAATTTGGGGTAACACCAGCATTTTTGTAAAAAAAACTTTTGTGAAAATTCGTCAATCACCTGTGGGGTGTTAAGGCTTGCTGTACCCCTTGTTACATTCCTTGAGGGGTGTAGTTTCCCCAAATAGTGTGCCATGTTTTTTTTTTTTTTTTTTTGTTCTGGCATCATGGGGCCTTCCTTAATGAGACATGCCCCCCAAAAACCATTTTAGCAAAATTCGCTCTCCAAAATCCCATTGTCGCTCCTTCCCTTCTGAGCCCTCTAGTGCACCCACAGAGCACTTTACATCCACATATGAGGTATTTCCTTACTCAAGAGAAATAGGGTTACAAATTTTCGGGGAACATTCACCTATTACCCCTTGTGAAAATGAAAAATTTGCGGTAACATCAGTATTTTAGTGGAAATGAAAAAAATTCATGTTCACATCCCATTTTAACGTAAATTCGTCAATCACCTGTGGGGTGTTAAGGCTTGCTGTACCCCTTGTTACGTTCCTTGAGGAGTGTAGTTTCCCCCCCAAAAAAAAAAAAACATGGCTCACTGGCTCCTAAAAACCATTTCAGCAAAATTTGCTCTCCATAATCCTACTGTCGCTCCTTCCCTTCTGAGTCCTCTAGTGTGCTTCCCATCCACATATGAGGTATTTTCCTACTCAAGAGAAATTGGGTTACAAATTTTGGGGGGCTTTTTCTCCTTTTACTCCTTGTAAAAATAAAAAATATGGGTCTACAATATGAAGATTTTGAATTTTTGCCTCCACTTTGCTGCTATTCCTGTGAAGCACCTAAAGGGTTAACAAACATTTTGAATACTTTGAGGGGTGCAGTTTTCATAATGGAGTCCATTATTGCATATTTCTAACATAAAGACCCTCAAATTCACTTAAAAACTGAACTGCTCCTTGAAAAATTCAGATTTGGTAATTTACGTGAAAAATTGCTGCTATGTTGCCAACATAAAATAGACATATTGTACAGGGATCCCTCAATGTACAATGGCCTCAACATACAATAGTCTTTTCTGGACCATTGTAACTTGAAACCAGACTCAACATACAATGTACAGACAGTCCAGATCTGTGAAACATTTCACAACTCGAGGAACTGACCAATCAGAATGGACATTTTACTGGTAAATCACCTGTATTACTGAAGTGCCTGCACTGACTGGCTGTCTGGTAGCGCCCCCTACAGTACAGGGAGGAACTACAAGTTCTGTACTACTCCTTACCTGTGCCAGGGTTAGCTGCTCCTTTGGACACCAAGTAAGGGCAGCTCCATTTGGGACACTGTGTGTACTGTATAGGACCCTGAAGAAGCTCCTGTCCTCTACATAAACCATTGTTTCCCAACCAGGGTGCCTCCAGCTGTTGCAAAACTACAACTCCCAGCATGACCGGACAGCCGTTGGCTGTCCGGTCATGCTGGGAGTTGTAGTTTTGCAACAGCTGGAGGCACCCTGGTTGGGAAACACTGATATAGACAGTGATTACAGCTTCCAGCAGCTCTTTATTACTTTTATATATAAGGATTTGCTTTATCTGTATTAGTTATCTACTTATTTATCTTTAATTCTCCCTTTTTCCTATTTTTGGATGACATTTTGGGGCTTCAGAACCAATTAACAGGTCTCCGTAGAGTTATGATCTCAACATACAATGGTTTCAACATGCAATGGTCATCCTGGAACCAATTAATATTGTAACTTGAGGGACCACTGTATATGTGAATCAATATATAAATTTATTTGGAATGTCCACTTTCCTTACAAGCAGAGAGCTTCAAAGTTAGAAAAATGCTAAATTTTTAAAATAAAATTTTGGAATTTTTCACCAAGAAATTATGCAAGTATCGGTGATTTTTTTTTAGGGCGGGGATAAATGAGGGGTGCTGTCATGAGCTAATGAAAAACAGATTACTCGGTAAGTAATCTCTCTTTACCTAATCGCTCACGACAGCACCCCTCGAGACTTAGAATAGTAACCAATCAGGGCGGGACTGAGGAAAGATCAGAAACAGGGATTAATTGCAACCTAGTGTGTTTAAAAAAAAAAGCATGAGCTGCCCTTCAGGTCTGGTCCAAAGAGGCTTCAGCCTTCTCAGCCCAGGAAGAAGCCGCTGCTCTGGTAGAGTGAGCTGAAAAAAAGGAAAGTAGATCCTGATCCATCTCCTAACAGACGGTTTGTAAGCAGTTTTGCCTTTGGTAGGGCCAGAAAATTGGACTAAAAGATTTTCTGTAGAACAAAAGTCCTTAGTAGAGTCCAGATACTTTAGGAGGCATCTTCTGACATCAAGGTTATGGAACTCGACTTCCCCTTCGTGTCTCAGCTCATCGCAAAAAGAGGGAAGAATAATCTCCTGAGATTTATGAAACTCTGAGACCACTTTCGTCAGAAAAGATGGCAAAACTCTCATTACTACTCTGTCATCTAATATCTTGGTATAAGGAGGAAAGGCAGAGAGCGCTTGTAATTCTACCCTCCTAGTTGTTATTGCCAGGAGGAAGCACATCTTGAGGGTGAGCAACTTGATGGAAATAGAATCCAGACGTTCAAATGGTGGTCCTGACATGGCATCTAACACAAGATTCAAGTCCCAAGGGGGAACGGTAGGTCTTGATAGAGGATTTAATCTTATTGACCCAGAAATAAAAGGTTTAAGATATTATCAGCTAACTTGCAGTTAAAAAAGGAACTAAGTGCTGAAATTTGTACTTTAAGGGTACTAGGAGCTTCTTATCCAGTCCTAACTGGAGAAAATGAAGGATTTGAGGGATATTAGGATCTCCCCATGGATCGACTGCAGGTCCCACTATTATGAAGAAGGCTCTCCATGTTCTTGTATATGGCGGATGTTACTTCTTTCCTACTTGCAAGTAAGGTGTCTATTACTTGGTCAGATAGGCCTTTAGCTTTTAAAATTAACTTCTCAGCATCCAGGCTGTTAGATGAAAGTGAGCCGACTGAGGATGATGAACTGGTCCCTGGTACAGTAGATCCTCCCTGTCCAGAAGAACCCACGGCTGTGAGACTGACATGGTCCTTAGCAAGGTAAACCAGGGCCTTCGAGGCCAGAAGGGTGCTATCAATAGTATTAAGGCTCTGTCTTGTCTTATCTTTTTCAAGACCCGAGGAATAAGGCAAAGAGTTGGGAAAGCATATCCTCTTTTCCCCAATCCTGAGAGAAGGCGTCCACTGCTGTCAGATAATCCAGAAGGTTGAGAGAATAGAACCTGTGAATCTTCCTGTTTCTGGAAGCAAAGAGATCTCAAGAGAATTTTCCAAACTTTTTCTCTATCATTGCAAATATTTCCTTGTTTAGACACCATTCGGACTGAAGAAGATGAACTCTGCTCAGGAAGTCTGCCACCTTGTTGTCTTCCCCTTTCAGGTGAACCGCGGAGAAAGATGCTAGATTCTGCAAAGGAAAAAATCTGGAATGAGAGATTTAACAAGGAGTCTGATCTTGTCCCCCTGTTTAAGTAAGCTACGGCGGTGGTGTTGTCTGCTTATTCCTCAAATCCAAGGGAAGGATGTGCTGATATATTCAAAGATATTGCCTGGAACACTGCATAGAGCTCTTTGTAATTTGATGTAGACTTATGCATCAGAGGAGACCATCTGCCTTAAAAGGAGATGCTGACCGCAGGAGGCACCCCAACCCCAAGGACTGGCATCTGTAGTTATACTCACTACCGATGAGGGAGACCAAGGTACCCCTTGAGATAGGTTGTTGGGGTTCATCCACCATATCAACGAGACCCTTGCTTTTGAGGAAAGTGGCATTTTTTGGTTTAGTGATGAGTGATTGCCATACCACTTTTGAAGGATATCTGTCTGTAACATCCTGGATCTGTACTGAGCCCATTTCACTGCTACAATACAAGAAGTCATCAGACCTAGTACTGACATTGCTTCCCTGATGGTGAATAAGTGAGACTGGAAACAATTTCTACTCTGTCCTTGATGAGGATCTGTTTGGCTAGAGGCAGGAGATAAAGCGGAGACACTAAATCCAGAAGGATGCCCAAGAAAATGCACTGCCTGAAAAGGGGTTAAGTTTGACTTTTTTAGGTTCAGATTCCAAACACAGGCCTTTTAGTATGGAGCAACCTCCTTGAATATGTAAATGAAGGGTTTCTGGAGGAGTCTGGTACATACCCTTGGGCCTGATACTGTAAATCAGGGGTCTCAAACTCAAATTATCTCGGGGGCACTGGAGGTAGCAGCTGGGTGAGGCTGGGCCACATGTGCCCCTTACATATAATGCCCCCAGCATGCGCCCCTTATCTACCAGCAACACCCCCCACCAGCAATACAACCCCAATCATCCACCAGCAACCCCCCCCCCCCATTCCCCCTACCCCATGTGGTAATAGCATGAGCTGACGGATGATGGGGGTGCTACTTCTGGGGGTTCCCCCCTCAAAAGACAGACAGACACACACACACTTACCTGTCCTGCGCTGCACTTCTCTCCGGCGGCGGCCTGACGAGTGACATCACTAACTTCCTCCTGTGCGGGTCTGTGGAGGGACGTCACATGCGTGACATCCCTCATCAGACTCGGGCCAGCCAACCGGAGATGCAGAGGCGGGCTGGGAGTTTGAGACCCCTGCTGTTAATGGACCCATGCTCCTGGACGGGAACCAGGACTTTTTATTTCTGTTATCATGGCTTCTTGTTTCAGGGAATCTTTCACTATCCTAGTGGGGAAGAATCTGTCCGGAGGAAAAGACTGGATCTCCAACAGGAGGCCTGATCTCAGAGTGGATAGAACCTAGGGACTGGAAGAAATTTTCTCCCAGGCAACCGCAAGCCGGGACAGACTTCCGCCCACTGGGAGAAAGCCATTATTGCTTGGGATCTTTGGAATTCGACTCATTGGCATTGAAGAGGAAACCTCTACCTTTGCCAGAGACATTAAATTTCCTATTGTCCTGAAACTTCTGGGTTGTTTTGTGTTACGGAAGGAATGAGGGGCATGATCGTGCATGGGAAACCCTTTCTTCCTATCAGAAGCATTCTCAAGTACTTTGTCTATGAGTAGACTAAAAAGGCGATATGCAAGGGATGGAACATAGTTTGCCTTTTGAGCCCACATCACCCTTCCACTGCCTCCGTAGCCAGGCTGGAACTACTCTTTTTGGAGCATCCACCTCCCTCTGTTGAAAGCTCCGACATGCTGGAGGAAGTTTTTCAGCAGAAAAAACCCACTGCAGGAAATCAGGAACGGTCTGCTCAGCTGCTGTGGGCTTTCGTACTGCTGCAGGCTGGCTGGCTGCCTGTGGTCCACAGAGTCCTGGACGCTGGGGAAAAAAAAAAAAAAAACGCAGACATGGAATCCAAGATGGAAAAATCCTGCACCCCTTTTGAATGGAGCCAGAACCGGGAGTGCCGCCGGGCTGACGTCAGGAGAGCCAGCGGAAACCACACTACTTCACCTCTAATGCCGCTGAAGCTGGGGGAAATAACGAGATGCAGAGCTATCAGGTATTGCCATAATTGTACTGACCCACAGAAGAGTTTTTACAATGAATGCCATAAAAAAAAATTCACAATATGAGTTATTTCACTAAAAATACTGCATGTTATCAAATATTTACCACTAATATAAAGTACAATATGTAATAAAAAAAATCATCCTCATAGCAAACCTATCCAGCTCTGGACAATTCCAGATTGCTTCTTAATGATTTGGAGGAAGAAGCAATCTGGTTGCTATAGGCAACTGCACCACTCTTCACACAGATTTTATTAAGTCTACCACAATATGTGTAGGCCTGATCTTAATTTATATGTATCGCTCAGGGTGGGTTCACACTACGATTGTAGTGTACGGGTGCTGGATCCGGTTGGGAGGGGCGAAAACTATCCGCTCTTGGATCCGGCCCAAACCCCATTCATTTCAATGAGCCGACCGGAGTCAAATGCTGACTCCGGTTGTCTTTTTTCCCCCTGTATACGGTTTTCTGACCGGACCAAAAGCCACGGTTTTAGGTCTGGTCAGAAAACAGTATACGGGGCAAAAATGAGACAACCCGGAGTCAGTGTTTGACTCTGGTCAGCTCATTGAAATGAATGGGGTTCGGGACGGCTTTAGATGGGATACGGGAGCGAACAGTTTTCACCCCTCCCAACCGGATCCAGCACCCGTACACTACAAAACTTAGTGTGAACCCACCCTTACTCAAGATGCATAAAAATAAATGTGGGGGGGGGGTTGCCCCTTCTGGTTACTCATGTGCAGAGTATTAGTCGACATATAAAGTTTAACTATGAAATGGCCCATCCAATATATCTATGCATTTGGACTTAACTTTATAATTTTAATGTGCAGATTGAATATTTCTCTATTTTGCGTTTTATATTTATACGAAAGTCATAAATGTTAATGTTATTAAATGTTTTGTTTAAGCCATAACTTCTATATTACAACTACTTTATCACTAGTGAACAGGTGTACAATTTCACAGGCTATTTAAAATAAATTACACATTTACATCAATCAGTTCAGCTGTAACACTGAAGTGTGCAAAGGTTAATGCCTCAAGACCTCTGGGTACCTGTTGCTAGTCCCAGCAAGTCTAAATTAACCCTTTTGCAAATGTATTCTACCAAAGCTTCTAGAGATGAGCGAACTTACAGTAAATTCGATTAGTCACGAACTTCTCGGCTCGGCAGTTGATGGCTTTTCCTGCATAAATTAGTTAAGCTTTCAGGTGCTCCCGTGGACTGGAAAAGGGATACAGTCCTAGGAAAGAGTCTCCTAGGACTGTATCCACCTTTTCCAGCCCACGGGAGCACCGGAAAGCTGAACTCATTTATGCAGGATAAGTCATCAACTGCCGAGCCGAGAAGTTTGTGACTAATCGAATTTACTGTTAGTTCACTCATCTCTAAAAGCTTCCTTCAGAAAGGTGATCTTACATTTAGAGATCAAAGACCAGAGCTTAAACCACTTAAATAAAAATGGGGTACAATTCACCCCCTATTAAAACTGTACAATACACAAAACTCCTAATGAGTGGATTTTCATTCAGGTTTTGACTAGACAAGATACACAACAAAGATTGATCTCTTACCGAGGCATTGGGCCTGACAAAGTAAAAAAAAAAAAATTAGGTTTTGCTTTTTCATGTTAAAACCCATAGAGAACATTGTACATACCTGTACACCATGGTGCCCTAGTAGTACTTAGTGCACCACGCTGTAGTATTAGATGTAATATTACTGACACTGTACGGTGAATGGTGTTAAATTAAAAGTCATACGCAAAAGTAGTACAAATTCAAATGACAGCTAATGGAGCAAAACATGAGCCCTCATTTCTGTATATGGAAAAATATAGGGGTATCCTTACATTCAGTAACCATATTCATGTACCAAAGGGAAGCTGCCCGTAATTCCTATGTACTATAGAATAGTTTCAAATGCAGCTACTACAGTTGAGCCAAACATTGGTATCATGCAATGTGTCAGGACTTCAATGATAAACACTTGTATTGGCAAGAGAGAGTAGATCTGTGTATTTTTAGCTTTTAAGTGAAACCAGGATCATTCTGGGTAGCCTCAGGATTTCCTGGTTCCTTTTGTCCGTAAAGGAAGCTGTAGGCATAAAGAAGAAAAGGAACTAAAGATTGAGCAGTTACATGTCTAATCCCACCCAGCACTCATACAGGACTTGTCAATTTGCCAGCTTCTGGATCACATTCGTTCTATGTTCGATGAATTAAGGTAGACAGGTGCAAATGACAGGAATGTCACAATTATTTGATTTAAAAAAAACTAAAAAAAATAAAATAAAAAAACAGGTAATGCATTATGCAACTATACCACAGCTTGGGTCAAATTTTAGCAGCAGATACATACATGAAGGGCTATGTACACACAGAACTTTAAAGGGGTTCTCTGGTGCTTAGATATCTTATTCCCTATCCAAAGGATAGGGGATAAGATGCCTGATCGTGGGAGTCCCGCCGCTGAAGACCCCCGGGATCTTGCACGCGGCACCCCGTTTGTAATCAGTCCCTGGAGCGTGTTCGCTCCGGGTCCGATTACTGGCAACGACACAGCCGGCGGAGTGTGACGTCACGCTCCGCCCCTCAATGCAAGCCTACGGGAGGGGCTGTAACAGCTATCACGCCCCCTCCCGTAGGCTTGCATTGAGGGGCGGAGCGTGACGTCACACGGGGGGTGGAGGCATGACGTCACATGCCGCCGGCCATCAGACCCGGGAGCGAACATGCGCCGGGGACGATTACAAACGGGGTGCCGCGTGCAAGATCCCTGGGGTCCCCAGCGGCGGGATTCTTGTGATTAGGCCTCTTAGCCCCTATAAGCAGCGGAGAAATCTGTCAGTTACCTGCACTCTCCTGTTGGTACAGACAGGTAGTGCAAGTGACACTGATGACAACCATACTTACCTAATCCTGGGTGCCTGCTATCCTGTCTTCATATGTTTTATTCTGGGGCAGATTTGAAGCATGGGCAGAGCTTCACGACATCACCGCTGCTGACAGCGATCCATCCCAATCCCCTGGCACCAACATTACAGTAGCCTGAATTTTGTAAGCTGAGTAAAGCAGGTATACCATCACAACAGATTATCCCCTTCTATGGAAAGAACACAAGCACTTGGAGCCCCCCACCCCAACCTGTCTCCAACTCGTGCAAGTATTTCTAGTAACAAAATTATATTAGGAAATCAGTATATTGTGAAAGATTAATCCACAATGGATGCAAGTTTATTAGCTTTTATTGAATGCTGTTTCACATTTGTGAATTCGGTGCTATTTACATACGTGTTTTCAATTTCATATAAGTGTAACTTTTTAGTACATTATTATTATAAGCATAACATTTTATATCTTTACTGTGCCCTTTAATCATATTCCTATGCTCTTTCCCCCTTTGCTGTGCATTATAAACCATAAGGTTAGAAAACAATTTGTGGACTAGTAGGTAGGACTCCCTTATTGGAGTAAAAAAGGTTTCATGCAAAACTCATTCACACAAATACATTAATAAATATATTAAATACACATAATAAGCAGTTGTGCTACTTCTTTGTGCCATTTTTCCTTATCTTGTGACCTGTGAGGATAAAAAGGGGAGATATTTAAAAGGTGTGATAGAGAATAATATATATATATATATATATATATATATATATATATATATATATATATATATATATATATATATATATATATATATATATATATATATATAGTATTCTTGCACTTTTAAAGAGAGGCACATTGGATATCTTTCTTGAAAGCAAATATATAATATTGTACAGTTTAATATGAATCAATTGGAGCCTAAATGTTAAGCATTTCCTCGTGCTAGCTTGAAGAAAAAAAAAAAAAAAAGGGGGGGGGGGGAGGGGGTTTCTGGTAGCTTTCAAAGGTTCTGAACAGGGGGGGGGGGAAGAATACTTTGACTCCCCTACCAAATTCACCCACCTGTGTCCCCCATTAAATATTAAACTACTCGCCTCAGCAAGTAATTAGCATCTTCGGAAGATTTCTTCACACACTTCAGCTAAATTATTTCTAATTACAGATCTGTTTCTACCCATTTGAAGTTCTTAAATGAACCTTAAAAAAAAATATTTTAAATAAAGTGTATACCTCTGTACAAAAATGATCTGGGTATCTCCCACGTTTCTATTTCTTCTGTATCAGTTCTATTTTGTTTTCTTTTAGAAGACTTGAGCGTTCCCTTCTTTTTTGGAGGCTTGTCTATAGGAGGGAGAGGAGGAAGAAAAAAAAAAAAAAAAAAGTCATGCTCACTAAATTATATTATAACAAAACTGTTCTAAATCACTGTTGGGATGTGTAATTGCCATTTTCTGCAATCTGTTTAATGACAGTACTACTACAGTGTATACAGGCAACTCCACAGGATAACTTATCTAAATTTGTGTAGATCATACAGTAAAGATTGTATTTCAGTTTTAACAAGCAACATTAGCTAATATTTATACTGATTGCTTGAGGGAGATTACATTGAGGGATTAAGTCATTTTTCACTGCATGGCTGGATAAACTACTATTTTCCAATTGAACCCTGGGGATGGGGAGTTAGTATTTTTAGGGTCAGTTCACACCTGTGTATTTTTGCTGCAGATCTGCCTTAAAGTCTATAGGCAGCAAAATACGCATGTGTGAACGAACCCTTAGGTTTTTTGCTTTACCTACGTAATTTGGACCTTGGGTCAGGAGCGTGCAAAAAATAAAAATAAAAAGGGACAAGGGACCAATGAGGTGCTGTTTATAACAAATTAGCTCGTTTTCCATTGCTAGATAACCCCTTTTAAAAAAAAAAAAAAAAAAAAAAAAAAACACTTTATTTCTAGTGGGAGTAACAAATATAGCACTATATAAAAAAATAAATTCTTCTAGTACAAGCATTTACTAAAATAGACATAGCAAGAGAGTTTATAGGTCATCTTAAAGCCAGTGCCACATGAATATAGAAACATCTTTGTTAGTATTGAGCTTGTAGTTCTGAGCGATGCTGGGCTAATGACTCGCCCATCATCATAGGAATCTTTAAGGCTGGGTTCACACCACGTTTTTCAGATACGGTTACCGTATACGGTTTTCCGCTAAAAACGTATGGCTAAAACCGTATGCAACCATATGACTCCAGATTAAAATGTATACGGTTTTCCCCATATACGGTTCCAAAAACGTATGTACGGTTCTATCCGTTTTTGCCATTTTGTTGGAATTAGTTTTCCAGCAAATTAATAAAGTTACTATTGTTCTATTGAAATACCATAGGATGTGGGAGTGGGATGTCTGGGAGGAATTCTAGAAAGATCTGCGCATGTGTCAACTCCAAAAAACCGTGTGCAACTGTATTCTGAAATTCTGTGTACGGTTCTCATAGACAACAATGTTTAAAGAACCGCATACGGTTTTCCAACCGGAGACAAAAACTGTAGAAAAATCAGCAAAACTGTATCTGAGGCAAAACTGATGCAACCGTACACAACATTTGGAATATGGTTTACAATGCATTCTCTATGCATACAGTCGTATACTTTTTTTGCGGAAAACCATATACAGTTACCGTATTTGAAAAACGTGCTGTGAACCCAGCCTTACACAGCCAAGATTGCAACCTTAAAGGGGCACTCTGCCCTTAGACATCTTGTGCCTTATTTAAAAGACTAGGGCATAAGAAGTCTGCTTACGTGGTGGTCCAGCCAATGTGATCTCTGGGCCGGCATCATGGCATTCTGATCACAGAATCTTGGGGGCTTCTGTGTTTATGACATCACCCCCCCCCCCCCCCTCTACTCATGTCTATGAATGGACATCACGCCCACACCCATACACCTGAATGGAGGGAGCATGACAGCTGTGGTCACCGTTCGCAGACGATTTCCGGGTTCCATGCCAAAAAAAGCGGTGGTGGTGGGGTGCGGTGTCCAAAAGGAGATGGGATAAGATGTCTAGGGGTGGAGTACCACTTTAAGCCATTGCCAAAACAGGACAATTGTGAAAACACACATTCTTCGGGTACGTGCATACATACAGGATCTGCTGCAAATTTTGTGCAGCTGAATCTTGCTACCCATTAACTTCAATGGGTTGGAAATCAGCTGCAAAAAAAAAAAAAAAATGAAATAAAAAATAAAATATGCAGGAGATCCTGTACTTTGAAACGTACCCTTAGGTGGTTGCCTTGGAAAATACTATTGAGAGGTGTTGTCTATTGGCAGACTTGGCAGGCCTGGCCACAATGCAGTGAACAAAGTCAATTTCTTTTGGGCCCCATTTACTGTTCGAGTGCCATGGCTGCACAAGTCAAGAATTCAAGGCATTTTGGGGCTAGGTCAACCAATTGTATTGTCATTCACAACAAATTCAGTATTTTACCTTGCTCTTTGACTTTGGCTGGATCTTGCAGATAATATGTAGGTTCTGAGAGTTTTGGCTTAGCACCTCGTCCAACCCAGTACTCTTCAACAGTTGTCCCAGAGGTTTTCTTTTGAGATTTTCCTAAATTGAAGCAGAAAGAAAAATAAATTGGAACCCTAGAAATGATATCACCAACATTTAGAGAGGTCTAACTTCGTACCATAAAAACACTGCCAATTTACTACCACTGCAGAGAATGAGGTTGTTACACAGACTATATATATGCTGCAGACTAAGTCGATATAAACAGCTAATCATATTTAAAGAAATTGGCAGTAATACCCAGCATATAAAGAGTGTCTGACCATACCATAAAAGTGAGCCAACCACTTTAAAAGGGTACTCCTGTGGAATTTTTTTTTTTTAAATCAACTGGTGCCTGAAAGTTACAGATTTGTAAACTACTTCTATAAAAAAAAAAAAAAAAAAAAAATCTTAATCCTTCCAGTACTTTTTATGGGCTGTATACTACAGAGGAAAATGTTTTTTGGATTTCTCTTATGTCACGACCAAAGGTGCTCTCTGCTGACCTCTGCCGTCCATTTTAGGAACTGTCCAGAGAATCATATGTTTGCTATGGGGATTTTCTCCTGCTCTGGACAGTTCCTAAAAATGGACAGCAGAGAGCACCATGATTGTGACATAAGAAAATTCCCAAAAAAGAAAAAAAATTTCCTCCGTAGTATACAGCCCATAAAAAGTACTGGAAGGATTAACTTTTTTTTTAATAGAAGTAATTTACAAATCTAACTTTCTAGCACCAGTTTGGGGGAAGGTTTCCACGGGAGTACCCCTTTAATGCTGCCTGAACCACATGTCATCAAATTGGCCCCCCAGAGTTTTTTGCCTGCTTCCACTAGCCTGGATTAAAAGATCTTTCCTTCTACCTACACAGGAAGTGCTCAATTAAGGCCGATGCATCTGCGAGGGACTGCTCAGATGACTCACTGTTCGGGCAAGATTAAGGAATGACAGGTTGCCTTTGTGGCTACTTTCACAGCCATAATAAAATAAAAAAATGTTTCTCTATTACAATCATATCCAAAGTCTCTACAAGCTGCCCTATTTTAGCTCATGAAAGAAGGTTCACGCCGTTGGTACTGCATCTTTAACCTCCATGTGCTATAAACAGTCATTTTCTACCTACCATCTAAAAGTATACCACATGTACAGCTAAAATTCAGATCGTTCACATGCCTGCAAAATTTAGGAAGTTAGAAAAAAAAACATTAAGTCTAACGTTCTTGGACTTGCATTGTGGAAATGATCTTGCAGAACTTTGGAACTTTTTCAGCTTGTATCAAGCTACAGTGCAGTCAAACGATGAAAATTTTTCAATATACGTATATGGATTTTTCCGATTGGCAGCCTTTTTTTGAAAGTGAGCAGTAATTGGGGGAAGACGAAATGCAGAGACTCTTCATTAATGAACTTACCACCCAATGGCTTTTGCAGAGGCTTCTTCTGTTCAGTCACCTCTTTGTATCCTCCTTTAGGTTTTTCATAGGTAACATAATCACTCTGTTTTAGTTGGTGCATCTGCCCCAAAGCCTCACTTGTTCCTTTTTTCTTTACCCTTAGCTTCTCTTTGACAGGAAATCCAACAAGCTGGGCTGGAAATACACCTTTTGGAGGCTTCCACAAAATTCTTTTCTGAGCAATCTGCTTGAAGTAGTTCCCTTTACTGAGCTCCAGTCGCTCGTGTGGTAAGCTTTCATGAAAAAAGTATTCATCATCACTCTGATCATCGTCATTATCATGCAAATTCTCCTCCTCCAATACCCAATATTCCTCAGAATCCTCAGGTTCAGACAAGGATTGACTCTTCCTTGGTTTCTTCTTTACGGAATATAATTTTCTTTTGCTCAAGTCTCTTACAGGCACACCAATTTTGCGGTGTCTGCTTGAAACATCTCTAACCTTTAATCCAGAAGAGCCATAGCTCTTCTCATATTGACTGCTGGCATGCTTCAGTGGCACATCATCCTCTTTTAGAGAGCCACTGCTTTGAATTTTCTCCCTTTCAGTACTCTCTGCATGTTTTCGGAAAGCATACAAACCTTTTCTAAGCATATAATCCGGGACAAAATAAACTGAGGCACTATCCATGGACGACCCTTCATCCTTGGATGAAAGCTCCTCGGAAGTTATGCTTAATATACTTGGTCGCTTTTGTTTTCTCTGAGACATATACAAGTCATAATCATAGTTTGTTTCTACATTATCGAAACAAGCCAGCCATGTTGGTGAAGGAATAAACTTCTGTAGTGAGTCTTCAGCCCATACACTGGAGTTTGCTACCTTAACCTCACCATTACATACAGACTGGTTTGAAACTAGTTTCTCAGGACATCTATGTGGACCAATTAACTGTTCTTCATTGTCCGTATCATTTCCTCCTGAGTCTTCTTGGTCATCAGCTTGCTGGACATCATAAGTCGGATGGACCAATTCCACATGTTCCACTAAAACGGACTTCGGTTCAACCTCCAGAGAGGTCTTTACTTTCATATTCTGTTTGCCTTGCTTACTCAACTCCCTTGACTGTGTAAGAAGGGTCTGAGTTTCTGATTCTTGCACACCATCTAGACTTAAGAGTTTAGGAGATGGAGATTGCTTATTCTCCTCTTTGTTTGAGAAAGACACACTCTGTACTGCAATCTCTTCTCCTTCTGCTTGAGGGCCATATAGTACACCCTCACAAAATAGATCACGCTGTACTACATTTTCTGGTATGTCTTTAACAACTGCCACATCATATATTGGAATGGTTTCTTTATAAGACTTCCACATCTGTATGGCAGCAGGGGAACCACTTCCATACTCTATTCTTACCTCCTCTTTCTCATATGCATAACTTCCCGGAGGCATGTTGCGGTACTGTGATTGACTGCAAGAATTTTTGTGAAAGTCCCTTTCTGGCATTACAGGAGCTGGCAAGATTGTCATTTCAACATTCTCCAAGTTATTTTCATTCTCTGTGCTAATACCAGAGGAATGGGATACCAAGTTTACCACATCAGTGTCTTTACTGTCTGTACCCAAGTGCTTTTTGGTTGCATATTCTGGCTGTTTTGGGTCTGTTTGAGTTTCTTTAGTTTCTGTTCTTCTTCCTGGACTGCTGTAATGCCTAAATCGTGTGGCATGGTAAAACATAGGGGAGGGTGGATGCGGATTAAAATGAGGTCTTCTACTCATTCTGACATTCATTTGTTGCTGGGGAACATAAAACCCAGGGTACTCATGAAGTGCAACAGAGTAGTAGGGGAAATAAGGATTCCCTCCTCTGTAACCTGAAAGGAAGAAAAAAAAAAAAAGATTATGTAGTGCAAAGTTGGGTGACATGAAGTTTGCACAAATAACATTATTCACCATTATAGGCCTAAAGACACCCCCCCCCAAATCCTGTTCTAACCCATTTCTGGTCCCTCACTGCCTAGTATCTAAAAACGGGAGAGATCAAAACCTGTGCACAGAGTCCTTTTTAAAAATAAAAGCAGCAATCTGATTTGTTGCTGTGGGCAAAATTATGAACTTTCCCTCTGCACATTTATTTTTTATTTTTTTTTAAATAAACATCCCAAGATTTGTAGTGAAAAGTTGTTTCAGACTTTCACTATTTACAATGGTGATTCACAAGGTGGAAAAGCTTTCTGACCAGCTTTTTCTTGGTGGAAATTTCCAGCCATGTATTCACAGAATTTTCTGTGAATTCAATAGTAAATAGGTCAGGTTGTGAGAACATGCCCCTTTTCTGTCCAGCCAAAGCCCTTTTTGAGTTTGTCGGTTTACTTTGGCGCTATATGACAAATAATCTGGTGCAGACAGTTTGTGATGCTATGCACCAAATTGTGGGGCATTACCAGATAAAAGCAGGTTGTGTTTACAATAGTATGTCAGGGCTAATATGTCACTGCTGTAGCCAGTTACTGGCATCAGCTAGCGATTGTCTGACAACCCCTTTAAGACAATCGTGATGTTATAGAGACATCTGCCACAGGTCTACCTCACATTCATCAGCTTAGCATTTTGGATTAGGTGGTGTCCTTGTTGACATTGTAAAATGCTTTACTACCCCCTAAAAGAATTTTATCACAAAGGGCTTACTTGGTCCAGGGATGCAGTATGGATTGTACAGTTGGCTTAAATACCAAGGATTTGGGAAAGGTAGTTGTGCTGTTGGCTGTGCATAAAAGAAGGGTCTCTGTTGGGATGTAGAATACTGCCCATTTTCCGGAGGAGGTGCTGCAGCGTTCATTTTTCTAAAAAAAAATATATATAAAAAAAATTTACACAAAAGCAACAGTTATATGGTACAATAAGAGTTCATATATCATTTCTCACAGAAGACATTAAAGAGTACCTATCAACTAAACCATCCCTAATCTCCCCCCACCATCTGTCCCTGACTCACTGAAACTATCCCTGCATTTATTTCCTGTTAAAACAGCAGCTAAATACATTTTCTTCTGGTATCCCTGTTGCTGGCCGTGTGAATGAGGAAAGGGGTGTGGCCCCCACAGGCGCTACATCATCTGAGGCCTGCCTGGGCTCACTTCCACCCTTCCTCTTAATTTATGTGCAATATAATGTAACTTACTTGCAGAGCTATACAAGACCTTGATCAGGCTAGGGGGAAGGCAGACCTGAACCTTCTATTACTGAAGAGCAGCACTGCACTGACATTTGTCCAGCGTATGTCGGCTCTCCTTAGGAGGCAGAGCCTGATGACAGGCAGGGAGCAGCCCTGTGCTCGTCACATGTCCTGGCTGCAACCTGAGATTTCGGACTCATGCTAGCCCAGCACGAGTCCGAAATCTATAAGACTAGCGGCCGGTTCATGTAGAGAGACACCTAGTGGTGTTTTTTTTTCTAACTGAAATTACACAAGGAAATACATTTTCTTTAATAACATACAGGATTAGATACATTCCTGGAACAAAACAACATTAATGCTTAAGAAATATAAAATCCCATCCCTTCCCCAATATCGCGCCACACCCCTACCCTTCAATTCCCTGGTTGAACTTGATGGACATATGTCTTTTTTCGACCGTACTAACTATGTAACTATACAATTAAGAAAGTTGTTAGGAATACATTAGTGTATAATAGAAAAACTTTTTTGATGACAGGTACTCTTTAAGAAGGCCCTAAAGCAAATACTTTTGGATTCAGCAACACAGCAAGCATCAGTGAATTAACACTTAGGCCATGTTCTCGCAAGGTTTAAAGGGCTACTCTGCCCCTTGTCATCTTATCCCCTATCCAAAGGATATTGTATAAGTGTCTGACCATGGGGGGTCCAACCACTGCAACCCCCCAATCTCCTGCCCAGCACCTTGGCTCTCCACATGCATGAATCAGTGTCACCACAGCATGGAGCGATGGTCGACTTGTCAGCGCCATGAATCTAACACATGTGGTAGTTGACACTGCATGGAGAGGTTGTTTCTTAGTGCATGAGGAGAGAGAGGGACCCGGGTGTTCGAACCCCCGCCCCAGACTACCCCTTTAACCTCTTTTGAAAAACAAAACAAAAAAAAAAAAAAATAAATAAGAGTTTCATTGCAGCCATGGCTTTCAAGCCTTTCTAAATGCTGGAATGAGGAAAAGTAGTGACAGGATTAAGACACTGGGCACTTGAGGTGATCAGTGTTCTGCTCACAAGAAAAAGGCCAAAAAGTTAAAGTCTGTGAATGTGCTCTCAACTGCTAAAGGTCATTGTGATTAACTACAGTATGTGAAACTATATAACAGATTCCATTTATGGGACTGACACTAAGACCAGCCCTGTTCATGTACCCAATTAGGGCAAGTGGGGTTAAAGTGATGTCTCCTGAGTGAAGAGCTGATGTAGGAAACTGTTGCATCCCAATCCTGACACCTCCAGCAACCCTGACCACAGCTGACCATTTCAGGGGCCACATTCTGGCAAGACAATCCCTTCGTTACTTTATACCCACAGCCATAATACTTTTTGAAGTTAACTGCTGGATTGTAGTGACTAAAGAAGCATCAAGGATTACCATATTGTTGAGGAAAAGCACAGTTTACTTTTAAGCTTCAAGTGATAGCTATAAAAGATAAAGGGGTACTCCACCTCTATACATCTTATTCCCTATCCAAAAGGATAAGATGTCTGATCGCAGGGGGTCCAGCTGCTGGGAATCTCTGGGCCAGCACTGCAGCATTCCAAACACAGAAGCTTGGCCTTCTGTGTTTGTTACCTCACACCCCCTTCATTCATGTCTATGGGCAGGAGAATGACGACTATTCTTTGGATAGGTAATAAGATTTATTGGGGCAGAGTACCCCTTTAAACCCCCTTCAAGGTTCTAAGCAATAGGGAGCTCAGTAGGCCTTAGGATACATTCATACAGGCAGCAGACACTCTCTCTCCCCCCCCCCCCCCCCCCCTACAAAAAGGCACAACCCCACTTATAAAAGTGCCTGTGCAGGGAAATTATTGGATGCTGTTTAAACACCAAATTTATCAGTTTGGCGCACATCCTTTAAAATCAAAACACAAGAACACCAGCAAACAAGAGGGGCATACCTGAACCACTTTTGATAAACAAACCCCATTGATTATTAAATAATTTAAAATTACCAGTGCAGTTTTTTCTTATCACATTAAATTATTCTTAGTAAACACATAATCACAAACAAATCGATTTTGTTTAACACCTCAATGTTGAGCACTATACACAAGCAGCTACAACTGGAGACCTTACCTGGCTACACTCAAAAGCACAACTAACTTTCCACCACTCCCCCTACACCTGGGACACATTTATACATTGTCTTAGCTGAAGACCTGAAGGCCAATTAGTTGACAGATGAAGATAATGGAGCTGAACTTCTGGCTGATCAGGAGAAAGAAATGGTTTGGTTCATAAATAATGGATCTGGGGATGGTAAATACCTGCAGAAGAGAATTGTTGGCAGATCTGTAAGGCCGGGTTCGCACTTGCAAACTTTTCCGTCCAGAGCCTCCGAGCATGGGCATGGCCAACTAAATCTAGTAGGACCACGCAGATGTTTCCATCCTGATAGACAGCAATGTCTGCGAAGCAGATTCTGCCAGAGTTTTTTTTCATCTGAATTTTGTGCCAGAAATTCTGACCAGACAATTTCGCAGTGTGAATGGGTTCATGGAAAAAAAAACATTCACCTGCATGTTAAGCTTCATGCAGCGGAATTTCCGGTTGGAATTTTCACAGTGTGAACCCGGCCTAAGGCTAGGTTTCCACTTGGTTTTTTTCTGGCAGTTTTTGGAATACTGCCACTGCAGTTTTTGAGCCAAAGTCAGAAGTGGATCCATAAGGGAGGAGAAGTATAAGTCCTTCCTTTATATGTTCTATTCCTTTTGAATACACTTCTGGCTTTGGCTCAAAAACTGCAGTGGCAGTATTCCAAAAACTGCCAGAAAAAAAACCAAGTGGAAACTTAGCCTAATAGTAGTCTGAGGATCCTTGATGAAATTCTGCAAGCACGTTTGCATACAGTATGCTTAATACATAATTTTGAGACAAGGTTTATACGACGTATGCTGTTAATGGGAGGGATGGACTCCTTTTGATTTCAATGGCTGATTAGAGTTACCTAGTGCCTCAGTTTGGGATGTATGTGCTATTTTAAGCTGACGCAAAAGCACAGGTGCAGGCTGGGGTTAAAATAGTGGATACGTTCAAGCATTGAAATCAATGGGGTCCATTGTTCCCGTTAACAGTATATGTTGCCATGTCGATGGCGGGATGCTGACAGATACGACTAAGGTTGGGTTCACACTACGTTTTTGCCATACTGTTTTCAATCCGTTTTTCTAAAGAAAACTGTATGGCAAAAAAACGGATGGAACAGTATGGGAAAAAGTAAACCGTATGCGTTTTTAAACAGTATACTGTTTTTAAAAGTGCATACAGTTCCGTCAGTTTTTATTTTAAAAAAACCCATACGTTTTTGAAAATGTTGTCCATTTTTAATGGGAGGGGTCTTGGGTGGGGACTTTAGGATTCAAATGCGCATGTGCAAAGTAAAAACGCATACGTTTTTCCCGTATGGAACTGTATACATGTGCGTTTCCCATTGATGTCCATGTTAAAAAAAAAACGTATGTGGTTGCAGTACCGGTTTTGACTCCGGTTTAAAAACCGTACTGCAACCGCATACGTTTTTTTAACATAGACGTCAATGGGAAACGCACATGTATACGGTTCCATACGGGAAAAACGTATACGTTTTTACTTTGCACATGCACATTTGAATCCTAAAGTCCCCACCCAGGGCCACTCTCATTAAAAATGGACAAAATTTTCAAAAACGTATAATTTTTTTTTTAATAAAAACTGACGGAACTGTATGCACTTTTAAAAACAGTATACTGTTTAAAAACGCATACGGTTTACTTTTTTCCATACTGTTCCATCCGTTTTTTTGCCATATGGTTTTCTTTAGAAAAACGGATTGAAAACAGTATGGCAAAAACGTAGTGTGGACCCAGCCTAACAAGCATTAATGCAGTATGAACCTAGCCTAAGGCAGCATACACACAGTGTTTTTTTTGCATTTATTTTTTATTTTGAAAATGCACACATGATGGAACTCTCTGCCACATGATGTTGTGAGGTCTGACTCAATAAACAAGTTCAAGGGGGGCCTGGATCTTTTTCTAGAGATTAATTATATTACAGGTTATGGATAGAGATTTGAGGATAGAACGTTGATCCAGGGATTTATTCTGATCGCCATATTGGGGTCCGGAAGATTTTTTTCTTCGGTCATAGGGCAATTGGCATCAGCCTCATGTTTTTTTTTTTTTTTTGCCTTCCTCTGGATCAACACAGTAGGGCTTTAGGTTGTACTTGATGGTCTCTTGTTTTTTTCAATGTTACAAACGATATTACTAGATCACATGCTGTCACCATGAAAATGCATGCTTTATGTTATTCCCCCTCTCCCCTCTGACTCTTTATTTGCTGAAAATAGAGCTTTAGACCCCAACAGTGAATGTTCACATGGCCAAAAATGTGCGGAATGTCCACCTGGAAAACAAGGGCGGGCATTTGGCAGATTTGAATGTTCCAACGGAAGCTAGGACTGCTCCGATATTCTCTGTCTCATAGACGGCAATTCATGTCTGAGCAGATTCTGCAGAAAGAATAGACATATCTTAGGCTATGTTCACACGGTGGAATTTCTGAGCAGAATTCTGCGGGAACATTACACTTGAAAATTCCACTGCAGCAGAGGTCCATTGATTTTAATGGGATTGTTCTGCACTTTTCAAACAGAGGAATTGCTAAGGCAGATGTTTCTCCCAGAGAAAATCCTGATTTGGGCGTCCGCACAAAAAATATTCATGTCTTTTCTTTCTGCAGATTCCGCTCAGAAATGCATTGCCGTCTATGGGAAGGTGCTTTTTTTTTGTGCTGTCCTAGTGCCCACCAGATCATTCAAATGTGCGGAATGTTTGCTGTGTTAACATGGTCTTAGGGTGCACACACACACAACAAAATCTCTGCCCAGGCGCTGCTAAAATCCATCGGCACTATGACTTGGCAGAATTCTGTTGAAAGGATGAACATGTTTATTCTTTCTGTGGCTTCCAGAATTAAAGGGCTATTCTGCCCCTAGACATCTTATCCTATATTCAAAGGATAGGGGATAAGATTTTTCACTGCAGGAGTCCCGCCGCTGGGACCCCCGCGATCTCATGCACGCCACCCCGGCATTCCATAGTGTAAATGGGCCCTTAGGCCATATTCACACATAGTATTTTGGTCAGGATTTTGCTCAGTATTTTTAACCAAAACCAGGAGTGGAACCAACTGAAAAAGCTGCAAATCTTTACATGATAGTTTTTCTCTGTGTCATTTCCACTTAGATTTGGTTAAAAATACTGAGCAAAGTCCTGACCAAAATACTATGTGTGAACATGGCCTAAGGCTATGAACAGACACAACTTTTGCTTGGAATTTTTTTGGCCTGAAAATTCCAAAATAGTGTCTATTAGAAAAGTTTTTATTTTTTATTTGGCCTTTTATCTCGTGCAGTTTTCTAATTACAAGTCATGCAGCGTTTTTTTCTGGTGGAAAAAAAACCCGCTAACATACATGCACACGTTTTTTCTGGTGTTTTTATTTATTTATTTTTATCCATAGAAATCTATGTGAGGCCCAATGCCACAATTTATTGAAAAAAAGCACAATAACCAGAGCATGTTGTGATTTTGAAAACTGCCACTTAGTTTGAAATGCCAAAAAATATGCCATGTGGGTAAAGCATTTCATATTTCTGTTTTGACTCAAAGCTAACAGAATTGTTGGCCAAAAAATGCCATACAGTAAGATTTTTCGGGGCATTTTCATGCAAAAACACTGTGGGGGAGATTTATCAATACCTGTACAGAGGAAAAGTGGTGTGGTTGCCCATAGCAACCAGATTGCTTCTTTCATTTGTCTGAAGCAATCCAATTGGTTGCTATTGGCAACTGCTCTACATTTCATCTGCACAGGTTTTGGTAAATCTCCCCGTGTCTGTTTTAACCTTATGGCTTCCTTCAGACACACTTTTCGCACAACACAAAACAACTGCCCCTTTATGTGGGATCTTAGGTTTCTACTTGTTTTTTTACCTGACCTAAAAAAAATTAGATTTTTTTTCCTTTGGTGTTTTTTTTTTTTTTGGCTCTAAAAAACTGAATTTTGAGAGTGTGAGATGAGGGGCGTTTTTTGTGTGTAGTTTTTGTATGATAAAAACAATTGCTCCCCATAATTGTTTCCTGTATTCAAATAAAAAATAAAAAAATTTGAAAAAAAAAAAATAGTTTCCTACAAATTCAGGCATCCCTACTGTATCAGTCCTTCTTTTTTAATGGTACCTTACAAAATTCCATAAAAAAGCTATGCTTATCCCTTGGCATCTGACCTGGCTTTAAATTGTGACATTTTGGAGGTATTTGCAACTTTTTGTATGCCTACGTGCAACATTCGCAACTGAAGGTTGCTTAGGTGAGGCTATTTGCTATTTAATGCGTGCCCAAAAACGTTGCAGAAAAAAAAAATGCTTCTATGGCCGTAGGACAAATGAGCTATTTCAAAAGTGCAGCAGCTTGTGTTTTTGAGTGCGCTGAAAATAGCGCATATGTCCTGTACGGAGTCAATGGGAGACTCTGTTAGGCCTTAGTAATCTATGGGGTCCTGTTTTCGGGGGATGATGACTGATCCCTGATCTATGGGGTCCTGTTTTCGGGGGGATGATGACTGATCCCAGATCTATGGGGTCCTGTTTTCAGGGGATGATGACTGATCCTAGATCTATGGGGTCCTGTTTTCAGGGGATGATGACTGATCCCAGATCTATGGGGTCCTGTTTTCAGGGGATGATGACTGATCCCAGATCTATGGGGTCCTGTTTTCAGGGGATGATGACTGATCCCAGATCTATGGGGTCCTGTTTTCAGGGGATGATGACTGATCCCAGATCTATGGGGTCCTGTTTTCAGGGGATGATGACTGATCCCAGATCTATGGGGTCCTGTTTTCAGGAGATGATGACTGATCCCAGATCTATGGGGTCCTGTTTTCAGGGGATGATGACTGATCCCAGATCTATGGGGTCCTGTTTTCAGGGGATGATGACGTATCCCAGATCTATGGGGTCCTGTTTTCGGGGGATGATGACTGATCCCAGATCTATGGGGTCCTGTTTTCAGGGTATGATGACTGATCCCAGATCTATGGGGTCCTGTTTTCAGGGGATGATGACTGATCCCAGATCTATGGGGTCCTGTTTTCAGGGGATGATGACTGATCCCAGATCTATGGGGTCCTGTTTTCAGGGGATGATGACTGATCCGACTAACAGGTGCACTGACTTAGTGTCTTTTTTTAAACTGTATAGCAGTGGTCTGCAAAATTACAACTTCTAATATGCCTTGACAGCCATTGGCTGAGCATTCTGGAAGGTGTAGTTTTGCAACAGCTGGAGGTTCACAATTTGGACCCCATTGCTGTATAGCAGCGTTTTCCAACAAGGGTGCCTCCAGCTGTTGCAAAACTACAACTCCCAGCATGCTGGGAGTTGTAGTTTTGCAACAGCTGGAAGGATCCTGGTTGGGAAACACTGCTGTATAGAATAGCACGGCAGACTGTTCTTTATTGTGCAATGGCTTTCTGCAATTTTTTTATTTACATGACAGCCTATGGGCAACATGTGCCACCATATTTCTGTGCAGTCTCATATGTGATGTGACAGCGCATTATACTGTATATTCCTCCAACAGGCTAGTATTATTAGGGCTAAATATGCCTTATACTATATAGAAGCATATACTGTAGTAAGAACTGTGCTGTGTATACTGCATGTCAGCTGCAGGGGGCGCCATCTCCTGCAGCCTCTAGTGACTCATCAGCCGCGTAACGAAGTCTAGAACACTCCGAGCGCGGGAGGGCAGCGAGGGCGATCACGTGCTCACGAGATGACGTCAAGAGAAGGCCTAGAGGAGGTAAAGGAACGACGCCAGGAATGTCGTGACGTCATTAGCATCGAGGCTGAGCGCTTCACTGCATAGAACATTTCAAAACACTAGATGTGACGCTCTCTAAGCCCCGCCCTTAGGATCTTCCTGGCGCCATTTTAGCGAAGGCAAAATATAAGCGCGCTTCCAGTGACAGATATTCAGGAACCACTCAGGTGGACGCAGCGTGCAGTGGAGAATATATGACGGACAACAAGACGTTACCCCACGTATAATGCTGCGTACATCAAACAGTACGCAGGGAGACGCTAACAGTACGACTCTTTATTCCTCCTAATGTCGTAGTAAGCGCTCACCAATGGTGGGGGTTCCCCTTATCAAAAATGTCCGCGCCAGCAGTGCAGCTTTATTTGAAATGAAAGCTATGACAAAAAACAATCAAGAGGCAGTGGGCGTGGCTTAGCGCGCTGCCCATCATCAATCACTGGCTGGACACGCTCTTGCGTACTTCCGAAAGCTTCTTCCCAATTTTTTTTTTTTTTAAATAAAACTTTATTCAAAATTTACACAAATTTGTCCCAAAATTGCACCACCGCCTTCCTGCATTCTCCGCCTCGGTGTTTGTCTGTTCTCTTCCTCTCTCACGCACCGCTGGTTGGTGGAAGGGGGCGGCGGTGGTCACACCCGGAAGGAAGAGGAAAGGGTTGGAGGAAAGACGCTGGATAGAGACGGAGGAGCAGCGGGGACGTATCCGGACGGCAGTGAGCGGCGCCGCCAGCACTCAGTGAGTATGAGCATCTCTGTGCCCTCTCCATCCGCCCCGGGCACCGGCTATTACACAATGGCTGCATCGGCCGCTGGGCTCCTGGCTGTGTCACACCTTGTTTCCAGGTTAGGGTGCCAGCACTACTACATAGATGGGTGGAAGGGGTCACACATTGACCTCTGTTTTTGTGCCTCTTCACAGGGATGTTGTTCCCTTCATTCACAGGCACTTGTGACTTGCCATAGGAGTCAGATGGCTTGTGTTCCTGGAGCAGGAATACCCCCATCTCCCCCCTCATTGAGGATTTCTGAGAAGCAAAGCTCCTTCTTGTGGATGGACAATAGTCACATACCAGGTGAAGACTAGTGATGAGCGGCATCTGCGATATTGTGTGAATATATAGACGAATATTCATCCTACATTTGTGAATTTTGCGTATTTGTTTATATTCGCGTATTCGAGGAAGAAAACATTGAGGGGGAGGGTAACTTTACTGTTGGTTGCTATGGATGTTGTTGATAACCTCTGACTAGTGTATTTGCATCATTCTAATTGGCCCACAAGTGAATAGAAGGAATATGCGAATATTCACATGTGGAAAAAAAGTGAATATTCGTCATTTTGAATACATATAGCGAATATATGTGCAATATTCACAAATTTCTGATAAAAATTCAAAATGCGAATATTCGCGCCCAAGACTAGTGAAGAATAGCAGATGCCTGCCTGCCATCAGTCTAGAGCAGTGTTTCCCAACTAGGGTGCCTCCAGCTGTTGCAAAACTACAACTCCCAGCCGTTGGCTGTCCGGGCATGCTGGGAGTTGTAGTTTTGCAACAGCTGGAAGCACTCTGGTTGGGAAACACTGCTCTAGAGGACCCAGCACACAGCCATATTATGACCCTACTGTGATTGCATTATATAGAATGGGCCACAAGTCTCTGCCTGACCATGGATCTGATGATCCAACCTGACAGCTGTCTGTCACGATGTAGAAAAGCAGCTATAATACACTTGTCAGGGGCCCCGGCATTTTATCACATCTCCGATTGACAAGTTATTAATAAGATCAGAAGCCTCAAGGCCTTCTTCCCGTTCATCCAGCATATGGATGACAAATATGCTGCGTGGTCCAGAAGTCCACAGCCATTCCCTATTTGAGCCTATGGAGTAACAGATAGGATGTTGCATGCAAACAACGTTCCCATTGGGGATAATCCCAGATTGCTAGACAAATATGAGCCATAGATTTATATTTTTATTTTTTGCAACCTTTGGGGTGCACAAAGTTGCTGCAGCTCAATGTGATCCCCAGGACAGTATCTGTCTGTCCTTCATAGAGCCCCCTGTGGATCAGATATCCCATAATGTTCTCAGTCCTGTTTGTTAGAAACAAAGCTGCGATTGGGCATGTGAGCTATTCAGCATCTTAGTGGCATGTAGAGAATTCTGGTAAAAGAGAGACGTTCAGAAAGGTTAACCGTTGTTATAGTTATATTATGTTTTACATAAGACAGTAGTTTAAGCGGTAATAAAAAAAAATAATAATAATAAATTTCATGCAATAGAAAAATGCCTCTTTCTTAAAGGAGTAGTCCAGTGGTGAACAACTTATCCCCTATCCTTAGTGTAGGGGATAAGTTGCAGATCGTGGGGGTCCGACCGCTGGGGCCCCCTGCGATCTCCTGTACGGGGGCCCGACAGCCCGCGGGAAGAGGGCTTGTCGACCACCGTACGAAGCGGCGGCCGACACGCCCCCTCAGTACAACTCTACGCTGCCTCCGGCAATCTCCGGGTTTGCCATAGCGATGTATTGAGGGGGCGTGTCGGCCGCCGCTTCGTGCGGTGGTCGACACCCGCTTTCTGGCCGGAGAGCCTGTCCCCCCCATACAGAGAGATCGCAGGGGGCCCCAGCGGTCGGACCCCTTGACCGCTCATTCCCAAAAAATTGTACCCCCATATTAGAGACATTTTGTAATGATTATTGTATAATTCATATGCTTTACTTTCCTCTATAACAGGCCCCTGTTCCTCTCCCTATCTCCCCAGTCCCCCGATTTACAGGTGATGTCTTCTCTAACTGGAGTTGTTTACTTTTCTTTTCTTCACTATCTGGCCTAGACCGCCATTAAGATTTCTCCCATATAAGACTTCGCCACAGAACCAGCCAAACAAACATTTTAGGCTCCTTTCTGCAGTGCAATACTCACCTATTTACTAACTCCCCACGTTTACTGTCACACACAGTAATAGTACTCGCTTTGCATCCAAATAAAGATGTTAGACCCCCAAATATAGCTGTAGGCACCAAAACTGCCCCCATATATAGTTGCAGGCCACCATACTGTCCCGCTTTGGTGCTCCACTGCTCCCCTGGTCTAGGGACCTATTGCTATGGCTCATGGCAGTAGGTCCCCGGTCTGCAGGGGCAGTGAGGCAACAAAACTGATGGTAGTTACTGCCCACAGCAGTCCAGTGCCCACCCTTCCCCCTTTGCTGTCCTCCTGCTCCGCTCCTCGGTACAGTGATGTCAGCCTACCATTTCTTTCAAAGTCGTCCAGACCAGTAACCAGTCGCTGTGGCTGCCATTACTGATTTTTTTTTTTTTCAAGTACCCCCTGGGGAACTGCTAAGTACCCCTTGGGGTACTTGTACCCCAGGTTGAGAACCACTGGAATAGGGGATAGGTTTTTCACCACTGGACTACCCCTTTAACTTATCAGACAAATGATGAAGAAAAATACCCGGATTTCAGGTGCAGGAACCGCTCCGTAAGGCTAATATTACTTAACAACAAACACACTTTATTATATGCAACTAATATTTAAGAGCCACATATATATGGCCATGTGTGTGGCTATTAAATATAGTTGCATATAATAAAGTGCTTTTGTTGCTAAGTATTATTAGCCTTACGGAGCGGTTCCTGCACCTGAAATCCAGGTATTTTTGTTCATCATTTGTCTGGTACCTGTCGTTCCGGCACCCGTTGCGTCACACTCCTGTTTTCTTCACTTATTGCGCATATACCTGTTGCGTCTACCACACAACAGCATCAGGTGAGCAGTTACCTGGAAGGTTTTTTTCTCTCACCTATCCATATGGTCGCCATCCATGTCTTTATATGCCACGTTGTGCGTTTTTTTTAAATTTTCTTCTTAATAGAACTTTTTATACTTTTTCTTCCCTTATGAGACTATTTTCCTTCTCTTATCGCTGCACTGATCATTACACTTCTATAGTAAAGTCTTCAGAGTAGCAGAGGTCACTAGGGATTATGGGAAAGATTTATTAAAACCTGTGCACAGGAGAACTGGAGCAGTTGCCTTTAACAACCAGATTCCTTATTTTGTTTTTAGAGGCCTCTAAAATTCAGAAGACTTTTTGATTGGTTGCTATGGGCAACTGCTCCACTTTTTATCTGCACAGGTTTTGATAAATCTCCCACAATGTTCACTGAGGGATCAAGGTGCAGCTGCTGCTCATACAAGTCTATGGAGGAGAGAGACAGATGCAACTACTTCTAGTAAGTAAACAAATGCCAACAAATAGGTGACACCGGGCACCGCTAACTGAGATCTTGTTAGGCTGCTTTCACACTATAAAATTCATCCGTTTTAAAGATCCATTTGATGTTCCATTATGAAAACCCTGAAAATCGGCCATTAAGCGTCCGTTAGAAAGTCCCATATGTCTGTTAGAAAATCCCATTATAGTCTCTGGGATTTTTACATTATCCGTTTTAATCCGTTATAGTCCATTATGAATAACGGACAATATTTTGTGAAGGGAGAATGAATGGAAGAAATAGTGCATGCACTATTTCTTCCGTCACAAAATAACCTCTGTTATTCTTAACGGACTATAACGGCTAATGTAAAAATCCCAGAGACTATAATGGGATTTTCTAACGGACGTTTAATGGCCGATTTTCAGGGTTTTCATAACGGAACATCAAACGAATCTTTAAAATGGAAGAATTTTATAGTGTGAAAGTAGCCTAAGATAGATCTGGCAGGTGTCGATAGTGGAGTACGAGTCCTTTGCAGACCAGGAGAATAGGGGGCGCTTCATGTGAAGAGATGTACAGATGCAATAGCAACATAATGAAGAAAGGAACGGAGCACACACCTGGAATTCCTGCTGCAATGATTTATTTAGAGTTCAGTCAGAACATGAATAAGACATCTTCCCCAAGACACGAGCAGAGCTGAAAGGCAGGAGTGTGCAGCCACTGTTTCACGCCATTCAGCGTTTCATCAGGCCCCAGTAATAGCTACCTGTTGCTCGTTTACCTATTTAGGTAGTGCACACCCACTTAACGTGAGGCATACAAATATACAGGAATTTATACAAAAACATGTACAAATGCTAATTAGAATACTCAAAAAAAAAAAAAAAAAAAAAAAAAAAGTGACTTACAGAAATTAACCTAATTCATTGCGATCATTTAGCCCCAATGCGCCGAGCGCATCGGCTTGTATTATCAATTGTGTTTATGCGCGTGCAAGAAGATCCAACCTGTCACCACCGCTCTCTGGGCAGTTAACCCTTTCAATGCTGGCGAACTTCAGGCCGTCTATCTTGCCTGCATGTGTGTGACGAATCTTGGCGCTCCTACTCCTGTTTTGATTGATCTTAGGTGTTCTTTTATTCATAAGCTTCCTTTTAGTTCTCCCAATGTAAGAAAACCCACAAGGGCAAAATATACAGTACACCACAAAAGTGGTTTTACATGTAATTAACTGACGTACATTAACTCTACATGGACCAAGTGAAAAGCTACTTTTGGCTAGATTGTTATTACATACTGAAGAGTCCCTGCATTGTATATTACCTATGGAAACCACTTGATTTAACCAGTTAAAATTTTTAACTTCAGCCTCTTTTATGTTCTATTGCTTTTAAAGTACTACCAATGGTTTTACTCCGCCTAAGTTTGTGATCTCGTTGGATCATGAACCAATTCTTTTGGAGTATCCCATTGAAAGTGTGGTTCTTAAATAGGTAAACGAGCAACAGGAAGCTGTCACCAGGGCCTGATGTAACGCTGAATGGCGTGAAACAATGGCTGTCGTTCGGGTGCACGCTCCTGCCTTTCAGCTCTGCTTGTGTCTTGGGGAGGAATTCCAGGTGTGTTCTCTGTTCCTTTCTTTATTTTGTTGCTATTGCTTCTAGTAAGTGTTTAACCTTATCCTGTTGCTGCTCATTATTGCTGTGTAATGTCCTCCATGGTGCTGATTGAGTGGGAAATATAGAGGCGCAAGATCTTTTTAGACTGTAGCTGCTGGCCCCCACTTTCCAGCCAACTTTAGAAATGTAGACACTTTTTAGACACAGACTGGTAGAAAAGGGCAGTGTGCAAGTTATATATTGAAACAGTTCTATTACTTATGTATACATATGACTGGTAAGGGTAGCTTCACACTTCTGTTTTCTCACCACTAAATTCCGCTAAACTGCTGGTCCCCTAATGGATTCCGTTCCAGGACCTGGCAGTTTCCCTTGTGCTCCATCCTGTTTTAGGTCCGTTTTAGTATAAGGGGGGGAAAAAAGTGCAGAACAGACCCTGAACATCCCGGATGTGAACGGCAGTTTGAAAGTAGCCTTATTCTGAAAAGTCTCCAAACGAAAGTTTATGTTGACATGAGGTAGCTTAACTTCAGAAAATCATCAGTGTATAACATCCAGCAGAGTTCATGAGATGTTAATAAATCTCACCAATGCACTGCGGAAAACATTTGTGTGGATTTCAGATTTTCATCTGCACAGTGTCCATTTAGTTTGTGGATATGCTGTAAATTTGTTGCAAGTTGTACCCATTGACTTTAAATGCCATTGTTCTGTCCTATCGACTTCACCAGTAATGCCTCTGTAACAATGTGAAAAGATTATCAGTTCAACACATGGGATGGATAAAAATGTAAAATATTTATTCAGAAAAAATGACATGACTAAAATCATCCATTCAGCACTGAAGCAAGAAGATCTTGCCTCAGGCAGACTCTACTGATCAATTCTATGCAATTGCAAAGCGTTGTTCGCTATAAGCAATTGCCTCTAAAAGTCCCCTAAGCAGACAAAAAATGTAATATAAATTATTTTTCAAAATATAAAAAGCCCGTCCCTTTAATAGTTCAAATCAGCCACCTTTTCACAATTTTCAAATATGAATACAAAATAAAAATGTTTGGATTCGAGCTGTGGTTTCCAAACTGGCTTTCCAGATGTTGCAAAACTACAACTCCTAGCATGCCCTTTATAGCCAGTGGCTATCCTGGCATGCTGGGATTTGTTATTTTGAAACATCTGGAGGGCCACTGGTTAAGGCTAGGATTCCACTTGTTTTTTTTTTGGGATTAAAAAAACGCCTGAAAAAACGCCAGTGCAATGTCCTGCGTCTGGCATTTTTTCATTTGTGTGGTGTTGGGTACCAAAAAAAAGGATGCAGCAGTGATGGAAATTTTTTTATTAAATGAAATGTATATATTTTAACAACTTTTTTATTATTTTTAATAAAGTGTGTGTGTTTCACTTTTTTCTCAATTTTTTTTTACATTTTTTTTTTAGGTAGTACTACCACTCCCAGCATGGAACAGACTGTTCCATGATAGGAGTAACAGTACCTGCACTAATACATATCGCCCCGGGTGTCAGTCTAACACCCGATGCGATCATCCATTATATAGCAGAGATGCGGCTGTATAGAGCTGCTCCGCATCTCTGATATAGACAGGACAATCGTAGTGACATCCACTGTGATGTGTCCTTAACTGCAGATACTACTACTACCAACATGGAGCACACTCTGCTTCATGCTGGGAGCTGTAGTACCTGCATTAATAGACAGATCGCAGCGAGTGTAACTTCTGACACTCGCTGCGATCTGTCTATTAATGCAGGTACTACAGCTCCCAGCATGAAGCAGAGTGTGCTCCATGTTGGGAGTAGTAATACCTGCAGTTAAGGAAAGATCACAGTGGGTATCTCTGCTGACACCCGCGGTGATCCTCCTGTATAATGTATAGATGCAGCGGCCGCTCTACGATGGTCCCCTGCACTGACGTGTATATATGCACATTCTGATTTCCCACAGAGAGCTGGGATTGGCAGGAACCATCTGGCCAATCACAACTCCCTGCGGGAAATATGAATAGGGGTGTGTGTGTGTGTGTGTGTGTGTGTGTGTGTATATATATGTGTGTGTGTGTATGTATATATACGTGTGTGTGTGTGTATATATACGTGTGTGTGTATATATACGTGTGTGTGTGTGTGTGTGTGTATAGATGTATGTGTGTGTGTATATATATATATATATATATATACACATACATACATACACACACACACACACACACATTATATATATATATATATATATATACACATACATATATATATATATATATATATATATATATATATATATATATGTGTATGTATGTGTATATATATATATAATGTGTGTGTGTGTGTGTATGTATGTATGTATGTGTATGTATATGTATATATATATATATATATGTGTGTGTATATATATATATATATATATATATATATATATATATATATATATATTTATATTTATTTAATAATAAATATGTCAGTGCAGGGGACCATAGAAGAGCGACTGGCCGCATCTATACATTATACAGGAGGATCGCAACAGGTGATCTGTCAGTACAGGTACTACTACTCCCATTATGGAACAGTGTGTTCCATGTTGGGAGTAGAAGTACTACCTAAAAAAATAAAAATAAAGTGAAAAACACACACTACATTTCTAGGTCCCCGCCCGTCTGCATAAATTGATCCCTGTTTAAAAATTTAATTTTTGTAATAAAAAAGATGAATTTCGTTAGATACTATTTTTTCCTTCTCTACTGTATCTTTTGAATTTTTTTTTATAGTACCCTACGAAATTTTATTAAAAAAAGGTATCTCAATCACTTTTTTGGATCACTTAAAGGAGTACTATGATAACGAAAAAAATGTCAACATCTAATAGGTTGTTTAAATACCTTTCAATAGAGGTGCTGATCTCCTGAATCAGTCCAGAGGTTCTCCCGCTGCAGCCCCCGGTAATTTGGCTTACTTCCGGGTACTGTACGTCTGAATCTGACGTCAGCAATCACATTACCCAGCATTCATTGCTCCTATCCTTTCGCCCACAAGCCCTCCCTCACTCTTGCTCCCCATCCCTAATAATATTCATCACTACGCCCCTTTCTTCCTCCTCTTTGCCTTCCCCTGTCCCGAACCCCACTCCGAGCCACTACGCCATCTCCTCCTTCTCTGCCTACATGTTTAGAGACATGTATTTGTGTAGGTTGCTTTGTGAATATAACATAGTTACGGGGGCGTAACTATCTGTTATATTACTGGTTGTAATTGATCACATACCTGGTCCTAGTATGCAGGTGATTGCGCATGCGCGCGACTCGCTTGATGATTGGAGGGAGGTTGCTGAGGCGTTTACTCAGCCCAGCAAATGCCGGCTAAGTAAATAGTTATTTACGAATATGCAACTTGGGGAGTGACAGGATCGCACTTGCGGGGGCGGGCTAAATGAGAGGAGGAATGAAGTCCTGATGACTATTCGTTCCAAAGATGGCCGCGGACGCACAGATGGTGTGGAATGACACTCATAATCCACTGAGAGAGGCTGCACTTCCGGTTTTGCCAGAAAACATGGATGCTTTCATGGAACGCTACAGAGGTAATTGGGAGTGTTATATAACTCGAAATCAGTGCTAATGGTGGGTAACTGTTTTACATTACATTACAGTACTCCTTTAAGTCCAAAGAAAGAATAAAATACGCCTGAAAAAACGCCAAAGTTAAAACCCACATCGTTTTTCTTGGCGTTTTTTCAGTCCGATAGACTTCTATGGGAGAAACACACCACAATTTTGACTAAAAAAAAACAGTGGCTCAACATGCTGCGATTACCAACGATTTCAAAAACGCAAAAAAGAGTGGAAAAACGCCAAAAGGATTAAAAAAGCGCCAAAGTGAAAAACGCCAAGTGGAATAAGAATTTTACGACTTCTCATTGATTTACAGTGAACATCTGGCCGCAGCGTTTTTTGGCCAAATAAACGCCATGCGGTAGAATTGGCATTTTTTTCTTGCCGTTTTTCCAACAACAAAAAATGGAATTCCAGCCTTAAAGGTATTCTTTAAAATAACTGAATAACCCCTTCAAAGAGGGTTTTCACTTTGAGCTATTTCTTTTCATTAGAAGGGTTCTCCCCAATGACAAACTGATCTCTGGGTCTATATAATGCACAGGCATTAAAGGGGTTATCCAGGGGAGAAAAAAACTAATATATATATTAAATTATATTTTATATATATATATATTATATTTTATATATATATATATTATATTTTATATATATTATATTTTATATTTTATATATATTATATTTTATATATATATATATATTATATTTTATATATATTATATTTTATATATATATATATATATATGTATATATATATATATGTGTATGTATGTATGTATATATATATATATATGTATATGTATGTGTGTAGAAAAAGCGCAGCACTCCTCAAATACGTGAAAAAAAAGTAGTGGTTTATTGGCTCACATAGCAGCAACGTTTCTGTCCTACCATAGGACCATTTTCAAGCTCAGTGACACAACTCAAGTAAGGGGTATAAATACCCAAACATATGTGTACAACATCATAATCAGTGTAAACAATTATCAAAATAAAGTGCATAAGTGCTAAAAACATATTGCATTACAAGTATTACCCATTGATTGTACACATATTTTTAGCACTTATGCACTTTATTTTGATAATTGTTTACACTGATTATGATGTTGATTGTACACATATGTTACTTGAGTTGTGTCACTGAGCTTGAAAATGGTCCTATGGTAGGACAGAAACGTTGCTGCTATGTGAGCCAATAAACCACAACTTTTTTTCACGTATTTGAGGAGTGCTGCGCTTTTTCTACATCTATATTACATGGACTTTGAGCGGGTCTGAAGCGCTGGCACCCGCTGCTGTATTGGCTAAGTAGTGCTGCAGAGATTTTTTTCATTTATTTATATATATATATATATATATATATATATATATATATATATATATATGCACCAAAGAATAAGTTGGCCAGCACTATTTGATTCCAAACTATTATATAGACCTGGCTTACAGGTGCAGGCTGCTGGGCTAAATATACAGCAACAAGAGAATACAGCAGCACACTGCTAGCACAAAGATATAGATAAAACATGAGTATATAGATAGAACATGAAAAGCTATACAGTAATGCAATAAATGAAAATATGAAATGATGAGGTACTTAGATTGCGAATTTGGCGCCAAATAGCGTGGACCGTCCCACCACGGTAAGGTGACCTCATTCTGGGACGGACCATACACTGTGAATATGCCTCTGTGTGAACAGTACAGCAGGTATGCAAGGTCTGAAACATCCAAGGCACCTTATATACACCTAATAGAGGTGGGTGGGGTGCAAGAGCCAACATGGAGGTAGCCACTCCCCCGTATGTGTAATACAACCAAAGATACAGTGTAATACAGCCAAATAAGTTGGCCAGCACTATTTGATTCCAATCAACTGGCTCCAGAAAGTTAAACAGACTTGTAAATTACTTCTATTAAATAAATCTTAATCCTTTCAGTACTTAAGAGCTGCTGAAGTTGAGTTGTTCTTTTCTGTCAAAGTGCTCTCTGACACGTGTCTCGGGAACCGCCCAGTTTAGAAGCAAATCCCCATAGCAAACCTCTTCTACTCTGTGCAGTTCCCGAGACAAGCAGAGATGTCAGCAGAGAGCACTGTTGCCAGACAGAAATCAACAACTCAACTTCAGCAGCTGATAATTATTGAAAGGATTAAGATTTTTTTAATAGAAGTAATTTACAAATCTGTTTAACTTTCTGTAGCCAGTTGATATAAAAAAAAAAACATTTTTTGCTGGAATAGCCCAAAGTACAATACACTTTGTAGCCACTCTACTTTCTAGGTAGTATAACAAACTTTTAGGGTATGTTCACAGATGCATATTTTGCTACCCATTGACTTCCATGGGTAAAAAAAATCAGCTGCGGAATATCGGCAGGGTCACATGGTAGGGTCACGTGTACATAATTTCCTACCCATTAAGGTAGCAAAGTCAGCTGTGTATTTTGTCACCCATTGGTAAGAAAATACAGCACATGTGGCCCTGGATTTGCCATTGCTCCCCTCCTGAATACACTGGACTCCAACTATGGTTGTTAGACTGTGTAAACTTGTCAGAATTTTGGTATATTATTGGCATCTAGGGGCCCAAATGTATCAATCTGCATGAGACAAAAATGTGTGATTTGCCCATAGCAACCAATAACGGCTTGCCTTTCATTTCTCAAATTGCTCTCAAAAAGCTGAGTTGTTTGGATGCTATAGGCAAAATAATAAATCTGTCCCAATGTTGCTTCTTAAGCTTTACCAATCTCATAGGGGGAGATTTATCAAATCCTGTGCAGAGGAAAAGTTGCCCATAGCAACCAATCAGATTGCTTCTTTCATTTCTAATAAGGCCTCTGCAAAATGAAAGTAGTGATCTGATTGGTTGCTATGGGCAACTTTTCCTCTGCACAGGTTTTGATAAATTTCCCCCATAGATGCTAAATTGAGTTGCGTTCTGGGAAATTGCAACCAAGACAATAACTTGAAGCCTTTGTCCTATTCCTCAAACCATTCCTGAAAAATGTTTGCACTATGGTAGGGAAATGATTTTACTATAAGAGGCAACTGACATTAATTCCTTTTACCATGAAGGAACCAATATTTAAGTAGGTTGAATGTTTCGAAGGCAGTCATATTCTTTAGCTCCATGGTCCTTTACTCATGCTAACATGCCTATTGGCACTATCGGTGGTGGGAAGTTGTCTGCACAGACCCTCTTTTCCTCTGCAGCAACATACATACATACATACATACATACATACATACCATACATAAGACTGCAGTTTTATTCTGACACCTTTCTGTCATAGCCAGCTTACATTTATCAGCAATTTGTGACACAGTAGTTTCTGTGAGATTGGATCATACAGCTTTTGTTCACCATGCACCTGAAATTATAATACAGAAGAATCCCTTTAAGAGCTGTTTACTTCCTGCTTAATAGATCCCCCCCCCCCCCCTTTTTGACAGGCGCCATTGTCACAGGATAAGCAATGAAATCAATTTCCTCAGTCAGTGGTTTTAATGTTATGGCTCATTTGTGAAAATTGATAAGGATGGTTCTTAGTGCAACCTCAGAATGGATTTGTCATGGACCCTATAAAAACAGAAGCTAAAATATACTGTAATTAATGGTCACAAGTTTATTTTAGTGCAGAACACACTCCTACCTGCTATGACATAATGCTGGTGAAAGCACATTGACCAGTTTGCTGGAGGATTAACACTAGGGATGCACCGAAATTTCGGCTGCCGAAAAAGCTAAAGGGATTCCTGCCGCTAATTTCGGGGGCATGGCTTCTAACTACTCCCGGCGCTACACTGCCACTTAATCCGATGTGTCCCTGTGTTGTGGGAACTTGGGCAGTCGGCAGTACTTTCCCGTGCAGTCTCGAGCGGCGCGGTCCAGGCCTGCCCTCCATTACGGGCCCACTGTCACTCCTCCCAGCAGTGCTGAGCGCTGGGAGGAGGTGACTTAACCCTTCCACTGCCGGACGCCATGTGTATACAGCACAGCTGTGTGGCAGGTGTATGGAGCTGAGCTCCCTTCATACTGGCTAATGCTGGACATCACCGATCCATGTGATGTCTGGCATTAATCCTTTAGATGCTGCGATCAACGTTGATTGCATCGTCTAAAATGGTGAAGAGAATCTACGGTAGCTCAGAGGAGCTAATCGAGACCTGCGGGTTCCCGAACAGCTGAGAGGACAAGTGGAGGTTCCCTACCTGCCTCCAGCTCGTCTGATCGACACACTCTATTAATGCCGGCAGCCTAGGAACCTGTAGTAATGGAGCGCCGAAAACACTGATCAGTGCTCTGCTATAGGCTCCTATGGCACAGTGTTGATCAGTGTCTACAAGCACAGGAGTGCATCTGTGTGTTAAAAAACTAAAACTCCCAGCATGCCCTACAGCCCCTGGAGGCACACTGCCCTATGGGGACAAAAACATTTTGTGAAAATTAATAAAAACAAAACACACAAAACCTCCCCCATAATAAGTTTTAATCACCCCCCCCCCCCCTTTTTTTTTTTTTTTTTTCAAATAAAATTAAGTTAACAAAAATAAACATATTTAGTAACACCGCATGCATAAATGTCCGTACTATTAAAATATAATGTTAATGAAACTGAACAGTCGATGGTGTAAATGTAAATCTACATCCAGAATTGCTGATTTTTATTCACTTAAAGGAAAACAGTCTATAACCCGATACACCGATGCAGGGTCTCAGACTGCTATACCTACCTGCAGTCCGGAGCCCTGTTCCTCTGAAGGTCCCCCTCTTCCAGCGCTGACTTGCGCTCTGGAGGCGGACTCACCTGCTGGATTTAAATATTCATAAGCATCGGTCACGTCAGCGCTCAGTAGGCAGGAGCGCTCACGTGACCAGCGCTTATGAATATTTAAATCCAGCCGGCGGGACTGCCTCACAGCGCAAGTCAGGGGATTGAGGCTCTGGACTACAGGTAGGTATAGTAGTCTGAGACCCCACATTGGTCTCCCGTTCACCCGAACTATAATCTGGTGTATCGGGCTATAGTACGGGTGACCGTTTTCCTTTAATGTAGCAGATGAAAAAGTCCCAAGAAAATAAAAAATGGTACTGATAAAAAATACAGATGATAGCGCAAAAAATTAGCCCCTATAAAACCCCGTAGGTGGAAGAATAAGAAAGTTATTGGGGTCAGAAGAGAACATTTTAAGCATTCTAATATTATTTTTTTTAAAGCTATAAAAGGGAGATTTATCTGAATATGCTGAAGAAAAATTGAGTAGTTGCCCATAGCAACCAATCAGGTGTGTACCCCTATAGTGTGTCCTGGAGTCAATGTATGGTAAGTGGCAGTGCTGTGGCACCAAGCCCTGCCAGTACCTTCTATACCCACCACGCATACCCTTCAAATATATTGAAAAAAAATGGGCGGGATAATGCATTTTCGGTTTTGGTTTTCGGCCAAGCACAACCTAAGTTTTCAGTTTTGGCCCCAAATTTCCCTTTTGGTGCATCCCTAATTTACACAGTACATTATATAGATGGCATGTGGCGGGAGAAAGGGTCTGTGAGCAGAAATTCAAGGAAAAGGTTACACTAAGCACTGAACTGGGGGGGGGGGAGATGATGACAGCCTAGAGGGATTGGAAGATTACTCTGCAGCACTATGGGGGAGATTTATCATATCCTTCCTGACATTTTATTGGCTGAAATTTGGTGCAAAATTTTTGCACAGTTTTTATATTAACATTTGTGCAAAATATATCTAGTCTGTGTGCTCTTTTAATACATTTGGCGCACATAAGCTAAAAACACAGCAAAAACCAAGTCTGTGAAGTGGCTGCACACACACAAACATTGATAAATCTCCATCTATGTGCTTAATGTAGAAGGACGGACTTTTTTATCTTAATGACCAGGCCTTTTGTTTTATTTATTTATTTTTTTACTTTAAATGGTAATAACTTTAGAATGCATTTTGTGAGCGTAGCAATTCTGGCATACTGACATACTGTGCTTTATATAAGTGGTGCATTTTTGTTGACACGTAGCATTTTTTGTGAAAAACTGGAAAATATCTTTTTTTTTATTTTTTATTTTTTTTTATGGTGTTCACTGTGTGGTAAGTGTTATGTTTATTCTGTGGGCCAGTACGATTATGGCGATACCCATTTTATATAGCTTTCTATGTTCTTTTTTTTCTTCCTTTTCTGAGCAAAATTCTTTTCCTGCCATTCATTTTCCAACAGCCGTAACTTATTTATTTTTTTGTCCGCCATTGAGTGTTGGCTTATTTTTTGCGGGATGAGCTGGTATCATTTTTGCGATACCTGGTACCTTTTTGATCTTCCGCTATTTGTACCGCTATTTGTACCACCATTAGCAAATTAAGCGCCCTTTGTTTTTTTTTTCTTTTACGGTGTCCACCATTCGGGTTTATACTCTTATAGTACACGTCATTTCGGACATGGCAATACCTATTATGTATATGATTTGTGTTTTTGATCTTTTTTGATGAAAATACAGGTTTTTATTGGGAAAGGGGCTTTTTTTTGGCTTTTTGTTTTCCACTTCATACATGTACTGAACAACATTTTTATTTATCACTTTTTACAGGTTATACTATGCTGCAATACATTTGTAGTGCAGCACAGTATGACCTGATCTCCTGCAGATACTACAGCCTGTGCCATCCAGTCTCTGGCTGGATCTCACAGGCTTCCGTAGCAGGCAGACAGGAGGTCATCATCTGACCTCCTGCTGGCATAGCAACCAACGGCGACCTATGATGGCATTGCGGCATCGCCTTTGGTAAACAGGGGGAGCGCACTCCCCCTGTCAACACCAAGATGACAGGATTGATCACACCATCTATGGGGTTAATGCTGCCGGGATCGGCGCGATTGACAGCTGGGTCCCGCCGCCAATCCCCTGCGCTGCCTGCGGCAGTGCAGGAGATCGCTAGGACATATGCATATGTCCCAGAGCGTGAACTTGTCGGGTGCTGGGACATATGTATATGTCCTACAGTGGGAAGGGCTTAACGTAGTGGTATTTACACAAGGGGCAGCTGGCCTCACCTTCATGTCTAAATGCTGTTAAGAGCAGCTGAAGCACAATGACCGCCCCATAATAGTGTATGAAAAAACAGCATAAGGAAATAGGTCTGCTTACATTAAATGTATCAATATCTGGATTTACCTGACACAACTGGCATACAGCTCTAAGAGTAAAGAGAAAACAAACCCAGCAATGATGGGCTCTTCCGACATGTGGCTATTGCAGCTTATCACTGTGCATTATTTATATCACCACTGAAAGACAGTGACTGGGGGCAGCGGTCACATGCTGGTACAGCACGTCTTTGCAAGTACAAACTATTTTAATTAAACCTGTGCAGAAGAGTGGAGCAGTTGCCCTTAGCAACCAATCGAATTACTTTCAGAGGCCTTTTTAAAAATGAAAAGCAATCTGGTTGCTATGGACAACTGCACCACTTTTCCTCTGCACATATGTATGTGAATGTACCCTTGTAGACAAACTTTACACATCTGTACACATTGTAGTATGTTCACACTGGTTGTAATTGCTGTGGGACATTTGTGATATGTGTATACATAGCCTAATCTATTTAAACACTGTCAATTTCAGACTTTTATGTAAGAATTTTGCAGTATGTGCAGGGAAATGTTGCACAGTTTCCTCACAGGGATAGAGCAGACTTTTAGACTATTGTTAATGAATGGAATCTAGAAGTTGTATGAAAAGACACAGGCTGATTAAAGGTGGCCGGAGGAGGGGGGAGCGTGGTGTGGTTTGGGATACTTGGCTTTTAATGTATCCAGGAAGTGAATGGAACAGGGAGTGTGTGTGGGAGAGGAGATCCTGCATTACGTCTCCTCTCTGACATTTCAATGGATTGTTTTATTCTGTTTAAAAGCTTCATCGCTCTCTCTTGCAGCATGACATGAGGGGCCATGTAAGGACACATAGCTATGCCTATGCTACAGAAGGGTGGTGTGATCATGCGGTCTTTTAAGGACGCTGTGCCATGTGTATGATATACAAAGAGTGTCATGGTTTCACTGTTTGGAGCCCCAACTCATTTGAAATGTTCCAGATTATGCTTGTTGTTAGGACGTGTAGAGTTTGGTTACCTGCACACTATTTATTTCTGTACGTTTTGTAGTACTAACCTGTGATAACAGAATTTAACTTCTTATTTACCTTCTACCATATCATATTTGCATGTTCCTTCATAAAAAAATGCTTTTTTTTTTCCTGCAAATTCTTTAAAGGACAACTGTAGTGGTACACTTTTTATTTTTTTTTATTTTTTTTTTTATATATGCCCGGGCCTCAAAAACAAACAAAATTAAACTCATACATACCTTCCTACGAGCCCCCGTTGGTCCGGCAGTGCTGACGTCATTCCACTTCCTGGGGACGGGGACGCCGCAGACCCGTCGGCGTATCATCGGCCGTATCGATGTCGGTGATAGGCTGAGCCCACTGTCATGTAAGGAGCTCTGGCCGACTTCTTACATGACAGTGGGCTCACCCTATCACCGATCGGGATGGGACATCGCTACGGCCGGTGATACGCCGCTGGCTCTGCGGCGTCCCCGTCCCCAAGTGGAATTACGTCAGCACTGCCGGACCGTGAGGTCTGTGCCGGACCAACGGGGGCTCGTAGGAAGGTATTTCTGAGGTTTATGTATGAGGTTTTTTTTTGTTGGTTTTGAGGCACGGGCATATATTAATTTATACCATTACAGTTGTCCTTTAAGGGCTAGTTCACATGGGTGGATTTGATAGCAAACTTGCAATTTGCTTCCCGCTACAAATTTGATTGGGTGCAGGCTCTGCAGACCCCATTGACTTCAATGGGGTCTGCGGCTGAAATTCCGCTACCGAAAATGTGCTTTACACACACACACACACACACACACACACACACACACACACACACACACACTCTCAAGTTTGCAAGCAAGTCCGTCAATGTGAAAAAGCCCTAAGAGAATTTTTAGGCCTTCATCAGAAAGACATAGGGGGAGATTTATCAAAACCTGTCCAGAGGAAAAGTTGCCCAGTTGTCCATAGCAACCAATCAGATCGCTTCTTTAATTTTTTTAATGGCCTGGGGAAAAAATTGTGATTGGTTGCTATGGGCAACTGCACCACTTTTCATCTGCACAGGTTTTGATAAATCTCCCCCATAGGGTAAGTTTTGCTGCAGATTTGCTGCTCCAGATTATGTGATCTTAAATGGGCACTGACAGATAAAAACTTTTTATATGTTCAGGGGTGTGGAAATTTAATAAAAAACTACTTGTTGACAGGACTAAAATGGAGCAAAATCTACTTGTCCCTCATGACGATCCACTTGTCCGGGCCAATTTTCGCTTTTACGCTCTGATTTTTTCCTCCTTCCCTATAATAGCCATAACTACCTACTATAATGATACCTTTTAATTTTTCAATAACATATTCTCTGAACCAAAAAATATATATTAGGTGAAGTGAAATTGAAATAGTAAAAGATAATTTTGCAGATTTCGTGGTTTTCTTTTCTAGTCCAATTACCTTGTGGTTGAGGTAACATGTTAGTTTTATACTTTAGGCTGCCTGATTACAGCAATACCAGATTTCTATAGTTTACGTCATGTTTTACAAATTTAAAAAAAAAATCTGAACTCTTTTGAATTTTTTAAATTGCCTTTTTTTTTTTTACCCCTGTAGCTTTATTTTTTTTCCACATACCAGGCAGTATGAGGGCAAATTTTTTGCGCCATAATCGTTTTTTATATCGGTACCATTTTGGTATTGATCTGACCTTTTAATCACTTTTTAACTTTTTTTTCTGGGAAATTATAAAAATTGCAATTCTGTTTATTTTTTTATTTTTATTTTTTTTACATCTGCCGTACGGGATACATAATGTTATATTTTAACAGTTCGTACAATTACGCACGAAGCGATACCAAATATGTTTATTTTTATTATGTTTGCATGTTGTTATATAGGAAAAGGGGGTGATTTCAACTTTTAACATGGAAGGGTTAATGTTTTTTTTTTTTTTTTTTTTTTTTAAAGCTTTTATTAAAACTTTTTTTACACTTTATTAGACTTATAAGAGGAATCATTAGATTCCTCATACAGATGAATATATTCTATTGAACTCATTGATCTGTGTGCTCTGTGATCCATTGATGGAGGCTGGTCCAGCCAGGATCTATCAATGACAGAGCCACGGGATGGGAGGAAACCTAGGTAAGCCCTCCGGCTACCTCTATAGTGGATCGCCCCCCCTGCGATCACTCTGCGGGGGGCGGTCCACCCCACTAGCCAACAAGGGAGCATTCACCTGTCCCTTTAGATGCCGCTGTCAGCTTTGACAGTGGCGATCTAAAGGGTTAATAGCCAGCCGTGGCCGCGATAGCGGCGGCCCCTGGCTACTGAGAACATCCAGGGGCTGCAGAGTATGGAGCGGGCAGGAGTCGGGAGCACACTCCATACAGTCTGCTGATCGCCGCAGCACTTATCAGGTCCGACCCTGCTTGCCCAAAGCCGGGCTAAGGGCCGGATAAATTCACCTGCCCGACGCCCGGAACTGCATGTCCTGGGTATCGGGCGAAAGGAATTCCACATCCCTGATTTTGTACATCTTTGAAAAACAGTTTTTCTAATCTACTTCTTTACAAATTTTCACATTTTATTAAAGAAAACACCTTTGAAAATACCACCACTAGGGGTCCCCATACCTCCTGAGACACTACAGCAGCATGAGGGTGTTCAAGGGTCATGGACACAAGATGGCTGATTGACAAGGCTTCAGGAGGAACACAGCTTACAGCAACACTACTGTAACAGAGTTGTACCAAACATGTGCCTCCAGCTGTTGCAAAACTACAACTCCAAGCATTTCTGGGCATGCTGGGAGTTGTAGTAGTTTTGCAGAAGCTGTAAGCACCAGCTGATGGCAACACTGCAGCAAAAAAGTTATCTAAACACTGTACCTCCAACTATTCCAAAACTACAAGTCCCAGCATTGCAGGACTGCCAAAGAATGACATTGGAATATTTAAGTTATACACTCACCATATTATAAAGTACAGGCAATCTCCAATAATCATTCCTCCTCTGTGTGTGTGTGTGTGTGTGTGTACAGCATGAAATCAGGGAGGAAAGGGTTATAGAGCAGGGTTGCCAGGTTCCCTCCCAAGAGATGTGAGTCAGCAGAGTGAGGGAGAAAGCAGGCAAGAAAAGAACAAGACTCAATGAAATGGACAGTGAGCAGGTTTAATATGTAATTTTTTAGTGAAATATGGGGGATAGAGACATATAGTACATGATCAGGATTAGGTACTAAGTAGCATAAAAAGAAGAAAAAAATTATTTTTGTGTGGAAACTGACAGGTACGCTTTAAATCTATACAAATGCATATTTGATGCTGCAGATTTTATGCTGTGTTTAACCCCTTAAGGACACATGACGTACTGGAACGTCATGTGTCCACTCCCGATCTATAATGCGGCTAATAGCACGTGGCATTGATCGCGGTGCCGCACACTATTAACCCTTTAGACGTGGCGTTCAAAGTTGAACGCCGCCTCTAAAGTGAAAGTGAAACCATGCCGGTTAGCTCAGAGGGCTGTTCAGGATAGCCGCGGCGAAATCGCGGCATCCCGAACAGCTTACAGGACAGCAGGAGGGTCCCTACCTGCCTCCTCGCTGTCCGATCACCGAATGACTGCTCAGTGCCTGAGATCCAGGCATGCGCATTCAAGCGGCAGAATCATCGATCACTGGTTTCCTATGAGAAACCAGTGATCAATGTAAAAGATCAGTGTGTGCAGTGTTATAGGTCCCTATGGGACCTATAACACTGCAAAAAAGAGTGGGGAAAAAAAAGTGAATAAACATCATTTAACCCCTTCCCTATTAAAAGTTTGAATCACCCCCCTTTTCCCATAAAAAAGGGTAAATAAAAATAAACATATATGGTATTGCCGCGTGCGGAAATATCCGAATTATAAAAAATAGATCGTTAATTAAACCACACGGTCAATGGCGTACGTGCAAAAAAATTCCGAAGTCCAAAATAGTGCATTTTTGGTCACTTTTTATATCATGAAAAAATGAATAAAAAGCGATCAATTAGTCCTATCAATGCAAAAATTGTACCGTTAAAACTTCAGATCACGGCGAAAAAAATTAGCCCTCATACGGCCACATACACGGAAAAATAAGTGTTAGGGGTCAGAAGATGACAATTTTAATTTTCCTGCATGTAGTTATGATTTTTTCCAGAAGTACGACAAAATCAAACCTATAAGTAGGGTATCATTTTAACCGTATGGACCTACAGAATAATAAGGTGTCATTCTTACCGAAAAATTTACTACGTAGAAACGGAAGCCCCCAAAAGTTACAAAATGGCATTTTTTTAAATAATTTTGTCTCACAATGATTTTTTTACTTCCGTTTCAGCGTAGATTTGTGGGCAAAATGACTGACGTCATTACAAAGTAGAATTGGTGTCGCAAAAAATAAGCCTTCATATGGATTTTTAGGTGCAAAATTGAGTTATGATTTTTTAAAGGCAAGGAGCAAAAAACGAAAGTGCAAATAACGGAAAAAAAATCACGGTCCCTAAGGGGTTAATAATTTGGTCTCAGTCTGCTGCATTAACCATGTGCAGGGTATGTGTGAGTAGACCCTAAAGCAGTGTTTTCCAAACTGTGTGTCTCCTATCCACAGGATAGGAGATAGGTGTCTGATCGCGGGAGGAGTCCGGCCTCTGAACAACCCTCTCCACCCCCCACAACAGTATCGTACTGGTTACAATAGAATGAGAACATTCTCATCCGAACATTACTGGATGAAGTCCAAGAACATATCATACAACGGTAGCGTAGCCTTCCTAGCACTTGTAACTTTATCATCTGCCGATAATCTTATACAGATCTGTCAGCATAGCTCTCTGTCCATTTTATGAGAGCCTTTCACAAGTGTCATCCATGGGGACCTGGGTGTCTGGTTGCAGGCAGCAGCCTGTTAATTCTTCCCTCTCCAGCATTCCTGGCAACAAGTTGTTCTGCAAAGAATGTAGGGGACATTGTGATCATTGGCTCCTTGTTTATAGATACTGAGAAAGGAAGTCCTGTGTTCCCAGGAGCTTACCGACGGAGGTTTTGCTGAAATGTGTTTCAGGCCAAGCTCTGTCTGGTATATTACAATGACTGTAGCAAGGCAGCATCTTTTTAGCCTTTGTAAAGACTTTTAAGTTTTTGCATTGCATTAAAGTACAAGTAAATTGTTACTAATAAACAAGGGCACAACTTTTTTCCTTCCTATACAAAGGCCAGTCTAGTCTTCATTTAAAGATGAATGCTGGATCTAACAACATTGAGATTCGGATGTCTTCTCCAACACCTTATGGCCTTATACAGGTTCACACTCTGCAGCAGAAATGAAGCTGATATTCTGTATTTCTGCTGCAGATATTCATTTTTTCTTTCAACTGTTTATTAAAGAATTTTCTTTAAAACAGATATGTGACAGTAAAGAAAATAAAAGTACGTAGAATAATAAACAAAGGACATTACATATGAACAAGACCAGGTTACAATATGGTAATCTGCATAGATCCGGCTGTCAAGATGATGGAAAGTTCAGATTTTTTTTCCAGCCCCCATATCAAGGGCATTAAAGGGGTACTCCGCTGCTATGACTTTATCAATACATTTGCCCATTGTGTAAAGTTGTTTAACTCTCTAATATGCTTGCTGTGTCAATAATGCATATTATTTCCGTTATACTTACTGTTCCTATGTGCAGGAAGTAGTGTAGTTTTTTGGTGCTTGATGACTGCTGACAACGTTTGCGGCCATGTTGTTGTCAGCCCGCCCTGCAGTGTCGGCGTTGACGTCCACATTTCCCTCCTCCCGTGTCCGTAGTCAAGCCGGCCCACTTCTTGAATATTCATTCTTTGAAATTGTGGGGGAATGACTATTTTCACTTTCTTTGACGCCACTTGTGTGAGCGTCCTAGCCTGGTCCAATCCTCCTTTGCGCCAGGCGCATGCGTCATGTATATTTTGAGAGTCGTCTTCGGCGCGTAGTGCGCATGTCTGGTCACTTTATGAATCGCGTTGTCAGCACTACGCTTACAGTGTAGTGCTAACGTCGGCTACGTCAGTAGCGTAGCCCTGTGCATGCGCAGTAGTCCTTACAGATAAGGGCTTACGTTAGTAGCGTAGCCCTGAGCTGTAACGACAACTGCGCAGGGCTACGCTAGGAACGCAAGCCCTGAACAGGAAGAAGAACTGTGCATGGCTACGCTACTAACTCATGCTACGTTAGCACTACGGTGGCAGCGTAGGGATGCGCAGGCGCACATTTCTCTACCGAACGAAGGAACATAATGGGCGTAGAAAGAAGAAACAAGGGGAGGAAGCTAGGACACCTATGGGCGAAAAAAAAAAAAAAAAAAAAAAGGCATGCACATAGGCGTGAACAAAAAAAGGATGGGCGGAAAAACAAGGAAAAATAGGTGGCACCTAAGCGCATAATCAGGCCGCAAAGTGTTAGGGGAATGGTAGTTTTCACAGACCGAACAACAGGAAATAAGCAACAACGTGAGCCAGACAGAACGCCAACTCGGAACGACAACGCTAATGGATAAGGCGCATACAGTACAGGGGTGTTATGTGAAGTCATCAAAGAAGAGGTAAAAAGTTGGTGAAATAAGCACTAGGCAGCGGAGTACCCCTTTAAGCATAAATAGAAGCAGTTATCTGTCAAATAATGAAGCAAAGATTTTATGAGAAGAGAAGGGGTATTAGTGGGTACTAGTAGTAATATCTCTAGACTTCCTCACAATCCGGATCTGTCACACCTCAGCTTATGCTGCAGATATTCTGTACTACTGTGAAGGGGATTCATTCTCAGCAACCTACTGATTTCTACACAATAATGCCAAAAATCTGTGAGGAAACTTTGTTTCATGTGACCGGGGTGATGTAAACACTCTTTTTAGGCATGGGACATCACCCCTACGCATGTACATTTAGCCAGCTAAGGACGTGCATGTTCTTAAGAGGTTTTGCCAACCTGTTTCTAAGAGGTGACAAGCAGAAGAAAAGCTTGCTTCCCCCTCCGCTTCTTCCTTGTTTAATGCCTCTGCAGACTAGGGCTGGGCGGTATGGCCAAATATGTGTATCGTGGTATTTTTGTAACTTATGGCGGTTCCACGGTATATAACGGTATTCCCCCCCCCCCCCCCCCCCCCAAAAAAAAAAATTTGTTAGCGCTGCGCTGTCCCCATCGGGATACTACTCATGTCACCCACAAGCGCTGCTCTTCTCGTCCTCCTGTTTTTCCTGGCGCTGACTTTATACTGTATCCCTATGCCCGGGCTGCAAAAGGTGAATAAAAATAAACTTTAACGCATGTTCCTACGTTGGCCTTACGCTCTTCCTGGGGACGTGAACATCGGAGAGCAGTCAGCCTATCACTGGCCGCAGCAATGTTCTGCCTCGGCCGGTGATAGGCTGAGCCCACTGTCATGTAAGGAGCCGGCTTCTTACATGACAGTGGGCTCAACCTATCACCGGCCGAGGCAGAACATCGCTGCGGCCGGTGATAGGCTGACGGCTTTCCGATGTTCCATTCCCTAGGAAGCTGGTCCAGACCGACGGGGAAGGTGAGTTAAAGTTTATTTTGTTTACCTTTTGCAGCCCAGGCATAGAGATACAATATAGAGCAGTGGTCTTCAACCTGCGGACCTCCAGATGTTGCCAAACTACAACTCCAAGCATGCTGTAGTTTTGCAACATCTGGAGGTTGAAGACCACTGGTATAGTGTCAGTGCCAGCGGCCGCAACAAACAGGAGGATGAGGAGGGCAGCCTTTGCGGGTGATATGTGAGTAATACCCCGATGGGGACAGCGCAGTGCTGGGCTAATAATTAATTGGGGGGGGGGGGGGGGGGGGATGCTGAACAGCGCTCGCCGGTCACATATTAGTTCCCCAATGGGGAAGCGCTGGGCTGATAATTCATTCCCGAGGGGGAGGGGCCAAACCGGTATTGTGGTATGGGTTAAAATTCATATCGTGCAGCACAACAATTTCGGTATTTGGTATGAAGCGGTATACCGCCCAGCCCTATTGCAGACTGTACAGGTGGGGTGCCTCTGTGACGTCACCGCTTACAGGACTAGTTATAGCTTATCTGCTGCCTGAGGCAAAACAATGAAATGGTGCTGTCTGCCTCGTTAAAGATCATAAGAAAAAAGGTTTGCGTGCAGATGAGTACCTTCGAAGTGTACTGTATACCTTTTTAGATCGGTTATACATTTACCAAATAATTACAGCATTCCAAGTCCTGACTGTTCTTACATTCTGCATCTGGTCAGTGCAGCCAACTGTAGAAAAAAAAATTGTAATGTAATGTTTGGCAGAAGAGGCTAGACAGTATGATTTAGGCTGCTTTCACACTATAAAAATACTTCCGTTATAAACGCCCGTCATAAAAATCTTGAAAATCGGCCGTTAAACATTAGTCTATGGGATTTTTCTAATAGCCGTTTTAACCAGTTATCTCCCGTTATAAATAACGGCCATTATTTTGTGACTGGTGAATGAACGGAAGAAATAGTGCATGCAATATTTCTTCCGCTACTATCGCCAGTCACAAAATAACGGCCGTTATAAACGGACAATAACGGATTAAAACGGCTATTAGAAAATCCCATTACAGTCTATGGGATTTTTCGAACGGCCAGTTTTCAAGATTTTTATGACGGGCGTTTATAACGGAAGTATTTTTATAGTGTGAAAGCAGCCTTAGTCTGTTCCTGAGGTGAGATACTCATCTTGTCTCATGGTAGATACATTCTTGCTAACAATCACTGGCACCTTAGTGTGCAATAGCAAGTGGTGGTACTGCTGCTGCACAGTAATATATATATATTTTTTTTTAGAAGGATCAGAAACTCTTTCAACTCCTAGACTATCAAGGACTTACATATTATTTTTTGTCCTGGCCGCAATAGGAGACTTTGAGACAACCTCAGCTCAGTGGACTCACTGCTAATTCTGTACTTTGCCAGTGTCGGCATTCTTTCACACTAAAGCTATTTTGTCCTGGGTTATAGTGTTTGTGAACAGGAGTCCATTGAGGGGTCACTTACAAACATATGTACCTTACTTCTGGAGTTATGCCCCACCTAAGATTCTCTTCTATCTTCACTGCATTGCGCAGGCCCAGTCTGCTGTATTTGCATATTCATCGGCGCTGGTCACGTGAGCGCTAAGTCGACGCATGTGCTCACATGACCAGCACTAGGACATGAGACCCAGCACCAATGAATATGCAAATACAGCCGACGGGGCCCGCCTCCATTGCGCAGTCAGTGAAGATAGAAGATCTTCTATGGGACATAACTTTGGACCTAAGGTACGTATGTTAGTGACTCCTGTTCACCCACACTATAACAAAGTGTATTGGGATTAGTGTGGGTGAACAGGAGGACCATTTTCCTTTTAAAGGCAGTGATCACAGTGGGTGGCTGATCGGGACCCCTGAAGGGTAATTGCGGTTTTCCAATCAGCTGACACGAGGGCCATAGGTCCGTTACCTGCTTCAGTGTCATCCAATCCTCACACTGCAAATCCAGTCTGTATCAGGAGGCTGGACAAGCAGAGCATCGGGAACTCTGATCACTGCTATGCTATGGCATAACATTGTACATACAGTGTTTGCAATCAAAAGATTGCATGTGTAAGTCCCTCGTGAGGACTAATAAATAGCTAAAAATAATAAAAATAAACTTTTTAATAAATGTGAGTGAGCTCCTCAATCTAATAAAAGTTTAAATCTATCTCCCCCCTCAAATGAAAAAATCTTAAAAAAAAAACAAACAAAAATGTTATAGCTGTGTGCAGTATTTAACTATTAAAATATATTAATCAATCTGACCGGTAAATGGCATAAACGCAAAAAAGTCCTGATTTTTTTTTTTTGGTGTCCTCTTGTATCAGAATATGTGATCAAAATGTCTCATGTAAACAACCTTATATAGCCCCTGTGGACAATTTTAACCATACTCATTTTCTTAAAATTTTGTAAGTAGGAAAATAAATCAAAACCTATATAAATTGGATGTTGTTTGTAATCGTATTGACCTATAGAAAAAGAGAGCATGGAATTTTAATGGCAGGCATCAGGATGATCTCTTATGTCTGCCATTAGCAGTGAGTCAGCAGACGTGGCCTATGAAGCGGGCACAGCTCCTGCGCTTCTTCTTTAGTCTGGACGTTCATGTATCTGGCAGCCAGGGCACACAGGTAAATCTTAAGACTTTTAGAGGTTAAAAAGAACCAAACAAGCTTAAAAAAAGTTAATAATTTTAATATAATTGTTACACTCTATTCCAATCCACACAATCCCAATACCAACCATGTCCCCACTGATCTCTACTTCCTGGTCCCTTCTCAACAAATTTTGGAAATAGCAGCAACCGCCTACTTCAGGAATGATCTGAGCAGTCATTCTTTCTGTGAATACAGGACCCAGAAGTGGAAATTTGTGAGGACAATTCCTTGAAGGGGTTTAAAGGGATACTCCGGTGCTTACACATCTTATCCCCCTTTCCAAAGGAACGGGGATAAGATGCCTGATTGCGGGAGTCCCGCAGCTGGGGACGCCTGTGATCATGCACGCGGCACCCCGTTTGTAATCAGTCCCCTGTTCGCTCCGGGTCTGATTATGGTCGACCGCAGGGCCGGCGGCGTGTGACGTCACGCCTCCGCCCCCGTGTGATGTCACGCTCCGCCCCTCAATGCAAGCCTACGGGAGGGGGCGTGATGGCTATCACGCCCCCTCCCGTAGGCTTGCATTGAGGGGCGGAGATTGACATCACACAGGGGCCGAGGCGTGACGTCACACGCTGCCGGCCCTGTGGTCGAGCGTAATCAGACCCGGAGCGACCACGCTCCGGGGACTGATTACAAACGGGGTGCCTCGTGCATGATCACAGGCGTCCCCAGCTGCGGGACTCCCGCGATCAGGCATCTTATCCCCTATCCTTTGGATAGGGGATAAGATGTGTAAGCACCGGAGTACCCCTTTAAGCCGTTCTCTGAAAAGTGGTGGCAGAAGATTATAGAACCTTCACCTAAAAGAAGGTAATCTAGAATCACAAGGCTAATTTACAGACTGTGATATTGCATTGACAAATATGTAGGTAAATATTTCTGGTCATACATAGCACAATTTCTTCTTAGTTTCCCACACAAATTGAATTCACATGATATATCTGGGAACGTCTGTGTTTATTTCAATATTTCTTGGTTTCCTCTTGAGTCATGTTACCTAGAGATTATCCCTCATCTTTTGGCAGTGGTTATTTCCAGGCTCAGAAAATCCCTGTAGGATCTTGTTACAGTCAATGCGCATGGAATACCTTGGTATTCCACGTGTCGTCCTATCCTAAATGTCTATACTATATTCTATTAAAAAAAATATTGGTTGTATTTAAATGAATACAAGAGAAAGCGTAAGAGGGGACATGAATAATTCCGTGTAATAATAATGATCTACTCTGCCCATTTTTATCCCATTGCGCATCAAAATTACAACTTTTTTTTTAAATGCTCTACAGTCAGTTTAGTAAGCCAGGTCCGGACTGGTGTAGATTTGCGACAAATTGAGGGCTTTGACTTTTTAAAGAAAAGTTGCACTTCTTAAATCAACAACCAGTGAAAAACCGAAAGTGAGTACCAAAGAAATTTTAGTCAATCACTTGAGCCAAAAGTCACTTCTTTAAACTTCTGGCTAAAAATCTTGCTCTAAAACACTTAGAGAGCACAGAGGAGTAGTCGCCACAGCTCTGTACATAGTCGTGGCTGCTCTGTGCATGGGCAGAAGTTGCACCTCCTGTGATAAGACACTTGCCCTCTATCCTGTGTATAGGGCATACGTTGAGTACCAGAGTTCCTCTTTAATGTCATTCCTTAACCCCTTAAGGACCAGGGGTTTTTCCGTTTTGCACTTTCATTTTTTCCACCTCACCTTTAAAAAAATCATAACTCTTTCAATTTTGCACCTAAAAATCCATATGATGGCTTATTTTTTGTGCCGCCAATTCTACTTTGTAATGACAGTCATTTTACCCCAAAATCTACAACAAAACGGGGGTGGGGGGGGAAAAAATTTTGCCACAAAATTGAAGAAAAAACACCATTTTGTAACTTTTGGGGGCTTCCGTTTCTACCGTTTCTAAATGACACCATATCTTTATTCTATAGGTCCATAAGATTAAAAGGATACCCTACATATACCGTATAAGCCGAGTTTTTCAGCACGATTTTTCGTGCTGAAAACACCCCCCTCGGCTTATACTCGAGTGAACTCTCCACCCGCAGTGGTCTTCAACCTGCGGACCTCCAGAGGTTTCAAAACTACAACTCCCAGCAAGCCCGGGCAGCCATCGGCTGTCCGGGCTTGCTGGGAGTTGTAGTTTTGAAACCTCCGGAGGTCCGCAGGTTGAAGACCACTGCGGCCTTCGACATCATCCAGCCCCCTCTCACCCCCCTTTAGTTCTGTACAGTACTCGCCTCCGCTCGGCGCTGGTCCGTTGCTGCAGGACTGTCTGGAGAGGAGGTCGTCCGGTGGGATAGTGGTTCCGGGCTGCTATCTTCACCGGGGAGGCCTCTTCTAAGCGCTTCGGGCCCGGCCCCAGAATAGTTGCGTTGCCTTGACAACGACGCAGAGGTACGTTCATTGCCAACAAACTTCTGCGTCATTGTCAAGGCAACGCCTCTATTCCGGGCCGGAAGCGCGGAGAAGAGGCACCCCCGGTGAAGATAGCAGCCCAGAACCACTATCCCACCGGACCACCTCCTCTCCGGACAGCCCTGCAGGACCGGACCAGCGCCGAGCGGAGGTGAGTACTGTACAGAACTAAAGGGGGGTGAGAGGGGGCTGGATGATGTCGAAGGCCGCAGTGGTCTTCAACCTGCGGACCTCCGGAGGTTTCAAAACTACAACTCCCAGCAAGCCCGGACAGCCGATGGCTGCCCGGGCTTGCTGGGAGTTGTAGTTTTGAAACCTCTGGAGGTCCGCAAGTTGAAGACCACTGAGGGCGGATGATGAGAAGAGGATGATGAAGGGGGGGGGTGTGGGATAAGAGGATGATGAAGGGGGGGTGGGGGGATGATGAAGGGGGGTGGGGATGATGATGGGGGGTGGGGATGATGAAGGGGGGTGTGTGGGATGATGACAAGGGGATGATGAAGGGGGGATGTTTGGGATGATGACAAGGGGATGATGACAGGTGATGATGAGGGTCTGGATGATGACAGGCGGTTATGATGATGAGGATGTTAATGACTGGTCTGGATGATGACAGGGGGGGATGATGTATTTCCCACCCCAGGCTTATACTCGAGTCAATAACTTTTCCTGGGATTTTGGGTTGAAATTAGGGGTCTCGGCTTATACTCGAGTATATACGGTAGGTTTGATTTTTGTCGTACTTCTGTAAAAAATCATAACTACATGCAGGAAAATGTATACGTTTGTAATCTTCTGACCCCTATAACTTTTTTATTTTTTCACATACACGGTGGTATGAGGGGTCATTTTTTTGTGCCTTGTTCTGAAGTTTTTAGCGGTACCATTTTTGTATTGATCAGACTTTTTGATAGATTTTTTTATTCATTTTTTCCATGATATAAAAAGTGACCAAAAAGACACTATTTTGGACTTTGGAATTTTTTTGCGCATATGCCATTGACCATGCGGTTTAACTATATATTTTTATAATTCGGACATTTCCACACGCGGCAACACATGTTCATTTTTATTTACACTTTTTTTTTTTTAAATGGGATAAGGGGGTGATTCAAACTTTTCTTAGGGAAGGGGTTAAATTTATCTTTACATTTTTTTTAATATTGTATAGCTCCCACAGGGAGCACTGCACACACTGATCTTTTACATTGATCAATGGTTTCTCATAGGAAACCATTGATCAATGATTCTGCCACTTGACTGCTCATGCCTGGATCTCAGGCAGTGAGCAGTCATTTGGCGATCGGGTAGCGAGGTGGAAGGTAGGGGACTCTTTTGCTGCTAGGGATGCCGCAGTGATCCCGAACAGCTCCCTGAGCTAACCAGCATTGGTTTACTTTCACTTAAGACGCGGCACTCAACTTTTTGAACGCTGCATCTAAAGGGTTAATAATGCGTGGCACTGCGATCAGTGCCGCACACTATTAGCCATGGGTCCCGGACCCGCTATGACGCGGGGCCACGCTGTGGCCCCTGCGTTATAGTAAGGGGGAGGACTCAGGACGTAATGGTATGTCTTTAAGGGGTTAAAGACAGGGGTGTGAAAATCTAATATAGAACTACTTGTCCACGGAACTAAAACGGAGCAAAATCTACTTGTCCCTCATGACTATTCACTTGTCCGGGCCAATTTTCGCTTTTACACTCTTTTTTTCCTCCTCTCCCTATAATTGCCATAGCTAACTACTATAATGATACCTTTTAATCTTTCCAGATGTTTTACGAAACAAAAAAAATTTAATATCGGTGAAGTGAAGTAGAAATAGTAAAAGATTATTTAGCAAATTTGTTGGTTTTCTTTTCTACACCATTTACCTTGTGGTTGAGCTAACATGTTATTTTGATACTTTAGGCCGGCCTGATTACAGCAATACCAGATTTGTATAGTTTCCGTCATATTTTGCTAATTTAAAAAACAATCAGAACTTTTAAAACTGTACCTTTTTTTTTTTTTTTTTTTTTTTTCCCCCATCTGTAGCATTTTGGCATTGATCTGACTTATTAATCGCTTTTAAAGCACAACTGTCATGAAATCTGGGTGCAATAACCTGCACTAAGCCACTGATGGTTGGATAGGCGTGGCACGAGGTAAGCGATGCCCCGCCGCCGCCACTCCCCCCCCCCCCCCTTATGTCAGCGTTGGGATCGCTGTGTGATTGACACACAGATCCCAGGGCTTGCGCCCTTCAGCTCATCTAAAGTGTGCGCCACCTTCCTCCTCAGTGCGCCTGCGCAGTGCTAAGTGCAGAGATCGCCCTTCCTCAATCACACAGCGGTCCCAGTGCTGACATAGGGTGGGCGTGGCGGCGGCAGGGCATCGCGTACCTCACGCTACACCTATCCGACCGTCAGTGGCTTTGATCAAAAGCATTTTTTGGGGTCATGGAATGCCTTCAAATATCAGGTAAAAACATTGCTATACCCACCACCTGCACACACTACAAAAGCTGCGTGCAGGTTATTGCACCCAGATTTCATGACAGTTGTGCTGAAATTTTTTTTCTGGGATATAATAAAAAAAAAATTAGCAATTCTGTGGTCTGTTTTTTTTCTTTTACTTTTACGTCATTTATCGCACGGAATACATAATGTTATATTTTAATAGTTTTGTACAATTACGCACGCAGCGATACCAAATATGTTAATTTTTATTGCATGTTTTTTTGGATATGGAAGGGGTTAATGTGTGTCTTTAGATTCCTCATACAGATCAATAGAGTTCTATTGAACTAAATTGATCTGTGTGCTCTGCGCTCCATTGATAGAGCCTAGTCCAGCCAGGCTCTATTAACAGAGCCACAGACATCAGGGAAACAGAGGTAAGCCCTCCGGCTACCTTGATTGCACTCTAGTCCACCAGGGAGCATTCACATGTCCCTTTAGACGCCGCTGTCCGCTTTCACAGCGGCAATCTAAAGGGTTAATTAATAGCCAGCTGAATGCTGGCTTTTAGCAGCGGCCCCAGCTACTGAAAACAGCTGAGGCTGCAGAGTCAGGAGACCGCTCCATACACCCTCTGAGCGCTGCCGTGCTTGTCGGGGGTTTTCAGGTGCGGCCCTGCTTGCTTGAAGCAGGGCTAAGGGCCTGAAAAATTCACCTGCCTGGTGCGATAGGAATTTCACATCCCTGAAAGAGTACCAAGTAAACTTTTCTAACCTTACTAAGGCTATGTTCCCTGACTACTCGTAACACCCATCCCACCCTTAAAAAAAATTTCAGAGCTTAAAAAAAGCTGTGTATCCTACCTTTTTTATTCATGCTTACATAGTGCAATCTTCCAGCAGGAGAAAGTGGGCGTTTCCCAGCAGGCATGACGTCACTGAAGCCTGCTGAGTGACCACTTCCTCCCTCACATGGTTGCAGTGCTGTGATGAATAGAAGACCTCAGGCTCTGTGCAGCAGCTTTCAGTCTGTGGATCTTTCATTGAGGCTCTTTGCAGCTTTCAGTGCAGCTGTCAGTGAGGTTCTGTGCGGCTGTCAATCAAGCTCAATGCAGAGAAACACTTCCTGAGTTTGGTCTCCTGTCATTACAAGCAGGAGACCAGAATCTGAGATTTTGTCCAGACTGAATGCGTTCCGGACAAGAGGGGAGACCCCTGATGGGCATAAGTATAAAGCATAAAAACTAACAAAACGTATTTTTAATTTTAATTTTTTTTATTGGGCGAGGGCAAGTAATTTTCAGTATTTCCAAAATTTTCGGTTTCGCCCAAAATTTTAATTTTGATGCACCAATGGTAGATTTTATTAAATTAACCATACTTGTATTTCCTTTTAGATTCAAAGAATGTTGCCATGTAGTTTCCATCAAGGCGCTGTACCGCGGTGCTTTCTAAAGGAGCTTTTCTAAAACCAGCACTGGATTTTTCACCTAGGTTTTAAAAAAAAAAGAAAAGTAAAAAAATCTTACAACCGACCATGAAGTCTGAAATCTTTTGGATTATTATTTTAAGCTGTGTTGTACATCGCACTGCTCTGTCAAGCTGCTAGGAACAATTATTTTTTTTTTTTTTTTCATTTTCAACATCTCTAAAGTATTGATCTTTTTCTTTTTTGTATTTTTGACTACATACAGTCATCATTTTGATTTTGTTATTTGTAACTATTAATGGAACGCAGTCATGTCCACCCAGGACGAAAGGCAGATCAATACTGAATATGCAGTCTCCTTACTGGAACAGCTGAAATTGTTCTATGAACAGCAGCTACTAACGGACATAGTGTTAATAGTGGAGGGCACTGAATTTCCATGTCACAAAATGGTTCTTGCTACGTGCAGCTCTTATTTCAGGTACGTAAAGCTTTTCATCTGTTGTGTAAATTACAAAAATAGGAAAATTAATGGATGTTATTTTTGATATTCTTTGAATTTTGTCCTGTTTCAAATCATAGTACAAAGCCTAAAAAGTAATATGTTTTGCTAGATGTTTTGTCTTCCCTATTGCTACAGTCTGCTCTGATCTCTCTCTTCTGTTACACGGGCAGAGAGGAGGGGAATGAAAGGTGCCATAATTGGGCAGCCTCTTCGATGCTACACTCTCGAGTGTGAGTGCCGCATAGAAGAGTGCAGAAGTTCTCTCTGGCAGGGCTTTGGATGACGTTGTTTCTGCAGGGGAATGCCACTCCAGAACACCTGGGCTTGCAGTGAGTGAGCTAAGAAACAACATGCTAACATAAAGTTGAAACAATAAAAAAAATATAATAAAAAATAGGCTGGGGGTAGTAAGGACAAAGGAATTATTTATGTAAACATATATGTAGACCCTTCTCCAACTCCCGCTTTTTAACCCCTTAAGGACCCAGTCAATTTTCAGTGTAGGACCCGGTTATTTTTTTTACCTGCTTTTACCTTTCATTCTGATTCCGATACTTTTTCGGGACATATCCTACTTTATGTTAGTGGCAAAATATTGTCGATACTTGCATAATTTCTTGGGGACAAATTCCAAAATTTTATGAAAATTTTTTAAATTTAGCATTTTTTTTTTTTTACTTTGAAGCTCTCTGCTTATAAAGTGAATAAATATTCCACATTATTATGAGGGCTTCAAAGTATAGCAGCAAATTTCAAATTTTTCACAACATTTTCAAAATCGAAAGTTTTGAGGGACCAGTCGTCGCATGTTCTTGTAGACCCAGTTTTTGAATTTTTACAAGAGGTAAAAGGAGAGAAATCTTCCTAAAATGTGTAACCCTATTTCTCTCGAGTAAGGCAATACCTCATATGTGTATGTCAAGTGCTCTGTGGGTGCACTAGAGGGCTCAGAAGGGAAGGATCGACAGTGGGATTTTGGAGAGTGAGTTTTTCTGAAATGGTTTTTGGGGGGGCATGTCGCATTTAGGAAGCCCCTATGGTGCCAGGACAGCAAAAAAAAAAAACACCACATGGCATACTATTTTGGAAACTACACCCCTCAAGGAACGTAACAAGTGGTCCAGTGAGCCTTAACACCCCACAGGTGTTTGACGACTTTTCGTGAAAGTTGGATGTGTAAATGATCTTTTTTTTGTATTTTTTTAATAAAATGCTAGTTTTCCCAATTTTTTTATTTTTACAAGGAGTAATAGGAGGAAATACACCCCTCAAGGAACGTAACAAGGGGTACAGTGAGTCTTTACACCTCACAGGTGTTTAATGACTTTTTGTAAGTCTGATGTGTAAATGAAGAAGAAAAAAAATGTTTTCACTAAAATGCAGGTTTTTCCCCAAATTTTACATTTTTAGGAGTGGTAATAGGAGAAAATTACCCCCAAAATTTGTAACCCCATTTCTTCTGAGTATGGAAATGCCCCATGTGTGGACATAAAGTGCTCTGCTGGCGAACTACAATGCTCATAAGAGGACCAGCGCCATTGAGCTTTTGGAAAGAGAATTTGTTTGGAATGGAAGTCAGGGGCCATGTGCGTTTACAAAGCCCCCCCCCCCCCCCCCCCCACACACACACACACGTGACCCCATTTTGGAAACTACACCCCTCACAGAATTTAATAAGGGGTGCAGTGAGTATTTACACCCCACTGGCGTTTGACAGATCTTTAAAACAGTCGGCTGTGCAAATGAAAAATTAAGTTTTTCATTTTCACGGACCACTGTTCCAAAAATCTGTCAGACACCTGTGGGGTGTAAATGCTCGCTGTACCCTTTATAACATTCCATGAGGGGTGTAGTTTCCAAGATGGGGTCACGTGTGGGGGAGGGTCCATTGTTCTGGCACTATGGGGGCTTTGTAAACACACGTGGCCTTCAATTTTGGACAAATTTTCTCTTCAAAAGCCCAATGGCACTCCTTCTCTTCGAAGCATTGTAGTTTGCCTGCAGAGAACTTTACATCCACTAAGGCTATGTTATTACTCAGAAAAAATTGAGTTACAAATTTTGGGGGACTTTTTTCCTATTTTACCTTGTGAAAATGAAAAATTTAGGGTAACACCCGAATTTTTTATTTTTATTTTATTTTTTTTTCATTTTCCCATTCAATTTTAATGAAAATTGTTCAAACACCTGTGGGGTGTTAAGGCTCACTATACCCCTTGTAACATTCCATGAGGGGTGTAGTTTCCAAAATGCGGTCACATGTGGGTATTTTTTTGCGTTTATGTCAAAATCGCTGTAACTATCAGCCACCCCTGTGCAAATAACCAATTTTAGGCCTCAACTGTACATAGTGCGCTCTCACTCCTGAGCCTTGTTGTGCGTCCGCAGAGCATTTTACGCCCACATATGGGGTATTTCCTTACTCAGGAGAAATTGCGTTACAAATTTTGGGGGTCTTTTTTTTTTTTTTTCTCCTTTTACAGCTTGTGAATATAAATTATGGGGCAACACCAGCATGTTAGTGTAAAAATTATTTTTTCACACTAATAGGCTGGTTAAACACCCAAATACAATACTCAGCAACACAAAAAGTATGCAAAAGTATATAAAGCTTTATTGAAAATACAAAATTACATATATTAAAAACAGTAAATGGACACAGTGCACAGAACTGAATGGAGGGCAGGAGATATAGCTAATACATTGGAGAACTGAGTGAGGACAGATACATATGTATGCAAAAAAAGCTCTAACATGAAACATATTGAAAAAGGATAAACAAAGATCCTAACAACAATGATTTGAAGAGTAAAAGCATACAAAATACCATAAAGAGGATAGTCACCAATGAGGAGCCATATGCCTCCTGCACTTACCCCAGCGTACCTTTCGCGCTAGTGCGCTTCGTAAGGGGGCGAAGCGCACTAGCGTGAAACGTACGTTGGGGTAAGTGTAATCGTATGGACCTACAGAATAAAGATGATGATTTTTTTAATTTTATTTATTTTTTATTTTTTTTTGCCTCATGTCATTACAAAGTGCAATTGGTGGTGCAAAAAACGAGCCCTCATTTGGGTCTGTAGGTGGAACATTTTAAGAGTTATGATTTTTTTGAAGGTGAGGAGGAAAAAAATATCAAAAATGTAAAATTCTTCATCCTCGTCATGTACCAAACTCGGGGGTGGACTGACAACACTCAGGGCCCTGGATCAAATAAAGCAAGTGGCCCTGTGAGACTCCACCCCTGGCCCCACCTCTGTCCTGCACCTATAACACCTAAACCCCTGCTCATGCCCCACTGCTATATTTCACAGTACAAATACCATCTTTTTAACACTTTTTAATAACAAAATCTTTACACACAAAAAAGGAACAAAAATATGTAAACAAATGCAATATAAATTATAGTATACAATTTAAGCTGGTAGGCTGCTCTGAAATACAGTATGTATATGAAAAGTTGCCATAGAAAGGGAGTGCAGTGGGTTTGGTGTCTTTGGTGGATTGTCATTGCCATCCCTTCAACTACACTATACCCTCAAAGACAATATACCCTCCTCCTTACCATGACATCTTGGTATCTCTGTCGTTGATACCCCAGCCCTAGTTGACTCTAGCCTTAGCGCACCTTAATTAATTTGGTTGACTGCTGTGTACGGCTGGCATGCCACTGTTGCTTGAAGGCAGGCAGACTAGTAGGTTGGTGTGGAAAAATTCAGTATGTATATAGAAAAAAAAGAGGGGTTCAGCTTATTTAAGAATATTGTGTACTTGGAGGTATGGCAATGCTAATCAAAATCCCCTAACTACACCAAACCCTCATAAATATGCTAATCCCCCTCCTAACTTTGTCATTATTCCAGCTCTTCTCCCTTTTATACCAACCTCTCATATTAATACACACTAAACCCCCTCATCTGCACTCTCCCTGTGTATATATGCAGACCCCAATTCTCCCCCAATGTATATAAGCAGACCCCAATCTCCCTCGGCCCCATGTTACATATGGCGGAGGGGGATTGGGGGCTGCCTATACACATGGGGGGGGGTGAACTGCTTATATCCTCTTAACGACACAGCCCATTTGCACCTTGTGGACAGTCAGGCTTCATTTTTGGGGCCGGAGTATCGTGATGTCACGTCTCTGCCCCCGTATGACATCACATCCTGCCCCCACAATGCAAGTCTATGGGAGGGGGTGTGACTACCATCACGCCCCCTCCCATAGACTTGCATTGTGGGGGCGGGGCATGATGTCACACAGGGACTGAGTCTTGACGTCACAAAACTCCGGCCCTGTAGTCGTGACCCGGCAGAGCTGCATGCAGCTCCCACAGTTGGGTGCTGCATGCGAGATTGCTGGGGTCCCTAAGATGTCTTAGGGCTGGAGTACCCCTTTAATTTCCCTGCCAACAATTTTGCTACTTTTGGGGTGTTGCATTTTTTACATAGTATGCTTTATGATAAAACTGATCTATATTCTCTGGGTCAACACTATTAAAATGATAGCCATCTTTGCTGTTTGTCCTTATTCTCCAACTTTTATGAACAGTCAAGCTTTTTTGACAAAATAAGTATGTTATTATTGATGGGGATGTATTTTTTGCTCCGTGAACTGTAGTTTTTATTGGTGCTGTTTTTAGTTTTGACTTTTTAATTGCTTTTAATTTTTTTTCCTGACCTGTGATGTAATTTAAAGTCAACAATTCGGGTGTTTGTTGTTTTTTTACATTTATGCCGTTCAACGTGCAGGCTGGGCGGTATGAGCAAAAACGTGTATCACGGTATTTTTTTTAAGTGATGGCGGTTTCACGGTATTTAACGGTATCCCCACCCCCCCATGTGACCTGGGCGCCGCTTCTCTCCCAGCTGCGCTGTCCCCACATCATGTCACCCGCGTGCGCTCCTCTGCTCATCCTCCTATGAGTTGCGGGCCGCAGCGTTAGAAATCTGTACTACAAATAACATTTCCCGGGCTGCAAAAATAAACAAAATAAACTTTAACTAAACTGCCTACGTTCCCCCATTGCTCTGCTACCGCTTCACTGTCCTGCACTGTGGTCCTCTTGCAGTTTCCTTGGGACGGGAAAGTCAGAGAGCTACCAGCCTATCATCGGCTGGGGCGGGACATTGCTGCAGCCGGTGATAGGCTGAGCGCGCTGTCATGTATGCTCAATACATGACAGTGGGCTCAGCCGATCAGCGGCCGAGGCGGGACATCGCTGCGGCCGGTGATAGGCTAACGGCTCTGTGACGTTCCCATCCCCAGGACCGCAGCGGAGGGACCACGTCGGAAGGTAAGTTAAAGTTTGTTTTGTTTATTTTTGCAGCGTTATTTATAGTACTGATTTCTAGCGCCAGCGGCCCGCAAATCGTATGAGGATGAGCAGAGGAGCGCACGCCGGTGACAGATTATGGGGACAGATTATCTGCGCTGATAATTCGGGGGGGGGTGGTAATCAGGACATCGCTCGCGGGTCAAATATGATTAGTTCCTTGATGTGGGGACAGAGTGCTGCGGCGGATAATTCACTCATTCGAGGGGGGGAGGGGCTCAACTGGTATTGCGGTATGGGCAAAATTCATATCGTGAGGGGGAAAAAAATCGGTATTCGGTATGAACCGGTATACCGCCCAACCCTACGTGCAGGATAAAAAAAAAACTCCAAAAGTTGCAAAACTGTTTCTTATCAATTTCCCACCATAAATAACTTCTGGTTGCACCTTACATTTTATGGTAAAATACCTCCTTAGCAACCATTCTGCTCTTATAATTCTGTCAGCATGATATAGTGGCTGCCTTGTCCTCAGTAACACTTTGGTGCTGGGCTGAAATTTTATGGAACTTGAGGGTTTTGTGATAAATTTAATTTTATGGCAAGGAATGACCTTACAAGTTGTTTCAGTTTATCTGATCCCTCTTCATAACAGTCAATGTAAATGGTCTCTATAAAAACTGAAGTAGATAACTTTGTGAAAAACATTTGTCAGTCTCAAAACCTTTAGCCATGACTGTATGGACTACTTCTCTGTTTTTCTGTTCACTTGCAATCTGCTTACTATTGTGTTTTAATATTTTTGCTTCCTTTTTCCTTTTGCAGGGCAATGTTTATGAGTGGACTGAGTGAGAGTAAGCAAACACATGTACATTTGAGAAATGTGGATGCGGCTTCTTTGCAGATTATTATAACATATGCATACACGGGTAATTTGGCAATAAATGAAAGCACTGTAGAGCAGCTATATGAGACTGCTTGCTTCTTACAGGTAAACCTTACTTTTGTCTATTATGATTTTAGGATAGTTTGGTAAATAAGTACAATGAAATTAGGCAAATGTCACTGTAACAGAAAAATATCCTTATTGAGTATTGTAACCGATCACAATGCAGCTTTCATTTTCCCAGATGAATTTTAAGGAAATGTCATCTATTTTTTCACTCGCACTCTCTCGGTGGGCCTCTGTCTCTCGGTGGGCCTCTGTCTCTCGGTGGGCCTCTGTCTCTCGGTGGGCCTCTGTCTCTCGGTGGGCCTCTGTCTCTCGGTGGGCCTCTGTCTCTCGGTGGGCCTCTGTCTCTCGGTGGGCCTCTGTCTCTCGGTGGGCCTCTGTCTCTCGGTGGGCCTCTGTCTCTCGGTGGGCCTCTGTCTCTCGGTGGGCCTCTGTCTCTCGGTGGGCCTCTGTCTCTCGGTGGGCCTCTCCTTTTTCTTAATAAATGGTGATACTGGGGGGCTGCCATGTTTTATAAGATCTTAAAGGGGAAGTGTGGGGGTTAAAGAGAGAGACAAGCGGTCGACCTATGCTTGTACATGTTTGCCAATAGCACAGCTCTGATTGGTGCTCCATCCACGAATCGAATAACTGTAAGTTCGCTCATCTCTAATCGCATGTAAGTGAATCAAGTCACTGACAGGTTGCAATCGTGGACACTTGTAGGTCACAACAGAATTCCATTCATTTAATTTGACCTAAATTTATTGCAGATTCTGACTTGTCATTGGAGACTGAAAGAAATCCACAATGTTTCCGCAGCCGCTGCAAGTTTTAAAGGGGTATTGCAGGAATAGAAAAAAAGAGCTAATTTCTTTGAAAAACCACTCCCAGGTTGGGTTTGTTTCTGAAGCTCAGTTTCATTGAAGTGAATGGAGCAAAGTTATACCACACACAACCTGGGAACAACCTGTTTTTCTATTCCTGGATAACACTTTTAAATCAGAACCACAGGTCAACTGGCATGTGGATTTTTCCACAGCATATGGATTTGTTAAAATGTTAGTACAGTACAGTAATATATACTGCAGAATAAAGATAGAAAAACTGCGGTGCATCTGCCCTGTACAGACAACAAAATAACAGTGCAAAATAACAGTGCACAATAGGGCTGCACGATATGGCTGCTTGATATGGGGAAAATGTGAGATTGCGATTTTGGGCCTAAATATTACGATTTCGATATGCAATGCGATATCATAATTAAATGGTGAAATCCCGCCATTTCATGTCCAATCTCCTCTGTTTTACAACTATCCACCCATTTTACGCCCACCGACCATTTCACATCTCCCCATTTAATTTCTATCTCCCCCTGTTACATTCTCCCCTCATGGTCACATCTTCTCCATTACATTCTCCCCTCCCCCTGCCACATTCTCCCACCGCCACGTTCTCCCCCCATGTCACAGTTCTCCACCCCCGACACATTTCTCCACCCCCGACACATTTCTCGCTCCCCCATCCCCCTGACACATTTCTCCCCCCATCCCCCCTGTCAAATTTGCAGCAGACAAGTTTTAGGTTGCTTGCCTTCTCTACATTCGTGTGTTGATTCTCTTGCTGGGCAAAAATGAGAAACATGACATTTTTTATATTTTTCAACAAGTCAAACTACAGGTATATGCATTCATTATTTTTAAATTCTAACATTATGCAACTTTGTCTTACAGGTGGATGATGTGTTGCAACTCTGTAGAGAATATTTAATTAAAAAAGTCAACGCCAAAAACTGTGTACGGCTGATGAGTTTTGCTGACCTGTTTAGTTGTGAAGAGCTGAAGCAGAGCGCCAAAAGAATGGTAGAACACAAGTTTACTAGTGTATACCGTCAGGAGGCGTTTATGCAGCTATCAAGTGAACTTTTGATCGATGTTGTAAGCAGTGACAATCTGAATGTGGAAAAGGAAGAGACTGTTAGAGAGGCTGCAATGTCGTGGCTAGATTACAACACAGTGTCACGTTCACAATACTTGTCCACCGTGCTTAGCCACCTACGTATTGATGCTCTGTCAGAAGTAATTCAGCGGGAGTGGTTCCAAGGTTTACCACCAAATGATAAGTCTGTAGTTGTTCAAGGACTTTACAAATCAATGCCCAGATTCTTTAAACCAAGGCTTGGCATGACAAAAGAAGAGATGATCATAATAATAGAAGCTGCTCTGGAAAACCCTGGTTCTTTCTCCACAATCTGTTACAGTCCTCAAGCAGAGAAGGTTTACAAGCTTTGCAACCCACCCTCTGAGCTTCTTAAAGTAGGGACTGTCGTGTCTCCTGATAATGATATTTACATTGCTGGAGGGCAAGTGCCCATAAAGAATGCCAAAAGCAATCACAATAAGCCAGGCAAATTACAGGCTATTTTCAGGACTGTGAATAGTTTTTACTGGTTTGATGCCCAGCAGAATTCTTGGATTCCAAAGACCCCCATGTTATGTGTTCGTGCAAAGCCTTCTTTGGTGTGGTGTGATGGATACATCTATGCAATAGGAGGTGATAGTGTTGGTGGAGAACTCAATCGAAGGACCGTGGAAAGATATGACTGTGAGAAGGATGAGTGGACATTGGTGAGCCCTCTTCCAAGTGCATTTCAATGGAGTGTTGCTGTTGTCGTGCACGATTGCATTTATGTCATGGCGTATAACTTGACCTATTGCTTCATTCCACGGTCTGGTATTTGGGTAGAAATGGCCAAGAGGCAAACTAGTAGATGTTTTGCATCTGCTGCTGCTTTTGACGGCAAAATCTTCTACCTCGGGGGTCTACAAACAGACAACAACTCCGGTGTAAGGCTGCCATCCAGTACTTTGGATGGCTCTTCTGTTGCAGTTGAAATGTTCGATGTGCATAAGAATGAGTGGTACATGGCAGCAAATATTCCTGCCAAGCGATATGCCGATCCCTGTGTTCGAGCAGTGGTCATCTCAAATTCCTTGTGTGTTTTTATCAGAGAGACACTCATGAATGAAAAAGCAAAATATGCCATTTATCAATATGACATGGACCTTGACCAGTGGTTTCTGCGTCAGCAGATATCAGAGCGTGTGCTTTGGGATTTGGGAAAAGAGTTTCGATGCACTGTAGGAAAACTCTACCCGTCATGTCTAGAAGTATCACCATGGAAACCTCTAACACATGTTTTTTCACAAGATGGTGCAGATGACTTTGAACTTGATGGAAACATGGTTACATTACCCCCAGTATAGCTATCTACAAGCAAGAGACTGCGCGTATGCATGGCTCTGTTTCCGCAATGAGAATTCCGTAGAACTACATAAAGTGGGCTTGGAGAAATAAGTTTGCATTGCTTACTATTCAAACCTTATTTTTATTCCCTACATAATGTTTGTAACCTTTTAATGCATTTATATAGGGAGATATGCTTCCATTATCAGAAATATTTGATCAGCTATTGGGAAAAGAAAACTTTATATATTCCAGCCTTAGCATTCAGTTTACGAAGAGCATTTACCTTGTATCCCTGTGATGTTTTCCTTCCTCTTCCCCTTCCTTTATTGCATAAAGTTGCAAGTTATTGAATCCCCAAACTATTAATGGGATTGTAAGTAGAAACGCTTTCTGAGAGAAAAAAATCTTCCATTATCCATATTCCTTTTTAGTTATCTATCCAGTTTGTGTGCTGGACTATACATACTTCTGTGCAGTGAGACCTGATCTACTTTATATCTAGCGCTCTCTCCAGGGATGAATGTGCTTACTTTCAATAAGGCCTCCTATGTTTTTGCAACCTCAAGATTGCCTCCTCAGTACACTGACTACTGTATAAATAGCTTTTCCTTTCCATAATATTTACTCCAAAAAGAGGCATAACTATTGGTGTGATTTCATCTCCAGAAAGAACATATCTCAAGCTTTGTTTTCTCTCAGTGCTATGTAACAAACTTAAAATGTGTGATGTAAACTTATGACCCAGAGCAAGCTTGACTTGGAAGTAGTCCATGAAATATGCAGATAACCTGCAAACTTTTTATTTTTTACAAAGTGATTTATCACCAAAGTCCCACTTTAACACGTAACCTATATTATATATATATATAAATATATTTTTTGCTAAATTCAAACATTCCTTCTGGGGAAATGTAGTGTTTCACTTGGTAACACAGGTCAATAAAATGACTGCAGGCTCAGTCAGGCTGTGCAAGGAGCATGTGTTTATGTTGTCAATAACCTGTACTTTTCTGTTGTAGAATACAGGTCTTCCAATATGGCCTTGTAACGTTCTTTCTGGCGTAACCAGGCATCCAATCTATTTGCCAGCCCCTCGTAGTACGGGTCCCTGTGGAACTTTTAACCCTTTTACGGCAACAATGCTGTAAAGGGATTAAACAAATGGAGCGCTCACCCTCTGTAATAGTGATGGGAGCTCATTCATTCAGAAAACTGCTGCTGTCTTTCTTTCCCTTCCCATATTTGTACATTTAGTGTTGAATTACCAGGTCTTATCATTTTTAACTTAACAAGCATTTACTGTAGTGTGATTGTGTATTGGTATACCCTAGGTTTTTTTTCTGGGGAAGGGAAACAAACTGTTCAGGAATAACTTACTTGGCAAGTGCACGAGAGAGCAGAAGCCCTTGTGCTGCTCTGGCATTACTATCAATCCCAGGAACCACTAGCAGTAGAGGGGCACCGCCGCCAACTCAACATGAGCAGAGGTGCTTCATGACAAACCCTACTAGCATGTTCAGCTGCATCATGTTCTGGCACTGTTTTTTGAATGACCTTAATTTATTAAAAAATATTAAAATTAAAGTTGTGTTGTGATTGTTTGAGCAACATTTTTTATACATTGTAACCTATGTTTCATTTTCATATACGACGGGTTTTCATGACTGCATCAGGAAACCAGTGATTTACAAATACGCTTTAATAGTTAGGTTATACTGTTTTAAACCTTTTTATGTTCTTGACTATACACTTGCTGAACAAGTGAGCCTTCTCATGTATTTATTTACATTATCATTGTCCATCTAGAAAAGTAGTTTTAGATAAGACTGCATTTTTTTCTTAATAAAAAGTATACATTTTGTTTGGGATACTGTTTTGATTTCTAATGCCGACTTTTTTGGGGCACAATTTCTAATTTTTGACAGTATCTGTCTGGAATTGATTGGATTTTAATGTTAATGTGTCGCCTAGATATTTACTTTTTTATTAGAGATATCCCTTACATCAAGCCCCTTGACATAGGCACAATGGACTGGAGCAGACCCTATTCTCCTGAATGGGAGAGGTTTGCAGGCATGTCCTGTGACTTGTGCAAAGTTCATTGTCTGGGGGAGGGGCATTCTAAACAGCTGTTAGGAATATCCTGTCTTATATACTGGTTTCACCTTTCACTGTAATTCTGTCTGTGATGTAAAACTAACACACGAAGTCTCAGCTTAGTGACCAGACTTAAAAACTGCAAGGTTTCAATATTATTTTACTAGCTGAGTACCCGGAGTTGCCCGGTTTTTCCTTCCTAATCCTTGTTGCGGGGGGGAAATCAACAAAGGAGGAAGCTTTTGACGTCATATCCCATCCTCCTATATGGTGGTCATATCCTGTCCTCCTATCTGGAACTCATATCCCGTCCTCCTATCTCGACCTCCTATACCGTCCTCATATCCCGACCTCCTATCCTGTCCTCTTAGCTCTACCTCATAGCCCGACCCCATATCTTTGTGAGATGGGGTATGGCTTGCAAGCCGGACTGACACATTCACCAGGAAATGCAAAGTGGAGCTTGTGGGGTAAGGTACTGGAAGTCCCATATACTTGCATGGGACTTATAAAAAATGGGTTTTTGTTTTAAGGGTGTAGGTAAGGGTTAATTTTGCAAATTATGGAAGGTTTAGTTTTCACGCCATACAATTTACGGTAACAATGACGTGTTCTTTATTCTTTGGGTCAATACGATTACAATTATACCCATGATAACTAACTTTTCTATTAATGTTGCGCTTAAAAAAATCGCAAACTGTTTAACCAAATTAGTATGTTTTAAATCCCCCTATTTTGAAGACCTATAACTTTTCACTTTTCTGTATAAGCGGCGGTATGATGGCTCATTTTTTGCGCTGTGATCTGTACTTTTTCTTGATACCATATTTGCTTATATAAAATTTAGAATACATTTTTTTATTAATTTTTTTTGGAATAAAATGGTAAAAGACTTTTTTTTATTTTTTGCGTTCACACTGTTCACCGTACAGTATCATTAACATTTTATTTTAATAGTTGGCATATTAACACATGTGGTGATACCAAATATGTATATAAAATATTTTTTTTTTACACTTTTTGGGGGTGAAATAGGGAAAATGGGACAATTTACGTTTTTTTTTTATTGGGGGAGGGTTTTTTTCAAAAATAAAATTTTCCTTTCCTTTTTTTTAACTTTTATTTTTACACTTTAATAGCCCCCATAGGGGACTATTTATAGCAATCATTCGATTGCTAATACTGTTCAGTGCTATGCATGGGACCTAGCACTGATCAATATTATCGGTTATCTTCTGATCTGGTCTACTCGATCGCAGACCAGAGCAGAAGACCCGTGGAAGGCAGTGGAGGCAGGTGAGGGGTTATGCATATGACGTTAATTTACGTCCTGTTGCGCTAAGTACCAGCTCACCAGGGTGTATATTTAGGTCCTGCGTCGTTAAGGGGTTAAACAAACACCCCTTTTTCACCCCCTTAAGGGTTGAATTTCGAAAAATCCTTTATTTCTTGTCTATTTCTTAAAAAAACACCAGTGAAAAAAATTCAGCTTTCTAGGGCCAAGGGTTTAGGCTGAGTCAGTGAGTCAGGCCTTCTTTTTTTTTTTTTTTTTTTATATATAGATATAGATTATTATAATATAGATAACAAATAGAACATTTTTATAATAAAAAAAAAAACCAGAAATTCTTAAATGGCCACTGTAATTTGGAAAAACTTTTGACCTGATCAGCGGGGGTCTGAGTGTTCAAGGAAACGAACCGGGAGAAGTTTGGACTCCTGGCTCTGGGTCACGTGATAGGCATATTCTCAATGTAGGTCTATGTCTCTCTTTAATCTGATCAAGACTTGCTCAGAGAAAGGAGTGAGTGGAATCGCAGACTTCTCCCGGCTGAGGTCTCAACACTCTTGACTCCTGAGGTCAAACTTTTGACGTTGCCAGGACATGTCAAAAGATTTTCCAAATAACAGGTACTCTTCTATGACAGCTCCCCTTCTATGACGAACGCTCACGAGCTGAGCTCGTGTCATAGCGGGATGGGCTCTGTGGCTAATGCCGGACATCACCAATCGCGGGGAATGTCTGTCATTAACCCTTTAGAAGCCGCCAAAAAAAATCTAATCCTAGCTGAATGAGAGGATGATGGGGAGGGCCCTTACCTTCCTCCTTGATGTCCTCCTCCAGTGTTCCAATGATCGAGTGAGTAAAGGCAGTCTGGAGTAATGGAGCGCCAATAAGTGATAAATGCTGTGCTATGGCATAGCATTGTACAGTGTATGCAATCTAAGGATTGCATGTAATAGTTCCCTATGGGGACTAAAAAATAGTGTAAAAAATCTATAATTAGTTTGAATCACCCTGCTTTTACGATGAAAAAAATAAATATGTAAACAAAACACAGCGTTGCGTACATAAATGTCTCAACTATATATATATAAAAAAAAAAAGTTAAACTGCACGGTCAATGAGTTTGGTAAGAAGTCAAGAATTGCTCAATTTTGGGTACTTAAAAGATTAAATAAAAAGCTATTAAAGTGCCATAAAACAAAAATGGTATCAATTAAAACTACAGATCATGACACAAAAAAAAAAATTACATATCCCCGTATATAGAAAAATAAAGTAATAGGGGTCAGAACAGGACAGTTTTAAACATACTAATTTTTGTACAAAGAGTTTCAATAAAAAAAAAAAAAGTAAAACCTATATAATTTGGGTATCGTAATCATATGGCCCTACAGAATGAATATAATGGGAGAGAGTTATCAAAACCTGTGCAGAGGAAAAATTGACCAGTTGCCCATAACAACCAATCAGATAATGAAACGCAATCTGGTTGCTATAGGCACAGGTTTTAAATCTTACAAGTGCACAATGTTCTTCAAGTGTCTAAAAGCTGTGCTTTTTCTTTAAACACATGCAGCTATCATTCTACACAAAGAAAACCTTGATGCATTTTGCCTCTGTTTGGGGTTTCGATTTAAGACTATGAGGGGGGGGGGGGGGGGGGGAATACATTATATGTAAGTAAATGTCTAGATAATTTATTAACATTGTGGAAATGAGAAACCGTGTTATCTTTTTTTGATCTGTACAATGAATGATATTTCATGAGGTTACATTTAATTTGAGAAACTATAACGTAATATATCCTATTATTTCTGCAAATAAGAGAATTTTGACATCTGTTGCTCATTTCCAAGAATAACTTCAGTCTGGGAGCTGCTATTTAATCAAATGTTCAACATATAAAAGTTTTTGTATCTGACAGTGCCCATTTAGCATTCAGTTAGAAGACTTGAAATCTTATTGGACTGTTTGTAGGTTGCTATAGCTCAGCCTTTTATAGTAAGGAGCCCTATTGTCTTTTAATCTGGAGTTGTTGATCAATAAAAAAAAAAAAATACTATAGTGTTATATTCTGTATGTAGGGTGTATGCTATTAACCCCTTAACGACGCAGGACGTAAATGTACCTTCTGGTGCGGTGGTACTTAACGCACCTGGACATTTACGTCCTATACATAACCGTGAGCATCGGAGCGATGCTCTGGTCATGCGTGGCAGATCCCAGTGCTGATAGCAGCCAGGGACCCGCCGATAATGACAGACATCCGCGATCGCGCATTAACCCCTCAGGTGCCGTGATCAATACAGATCACGGCATCTGCAGCACTGCAGTCACTAAAATAGATGATCGGATCGCCCACAGTGATCCGATCATCCAGAACGGCAGACTGAGGTCCCCTCACCCGCCTCCGCTGCCTTCCACAGGTTTTCTGCTCTCTGTTCTGAGATCGAGCAGACCAGAGAAGAAAAGACCGATACCACTGATCAGTGCTATGCTCTATGCATAGCACTGAACAGTATTAGCAATCAAATGATTGCTATAAATAGTCCCCTATGGGGAGTATTGAAGTGTAAAAATAAATGTTTAAAAAAAAAAAAATGTAAAAATCCCCTCCCACAATAAAAATTGTCCGTTTTTACCCCCAAAAAGGGAAAAAAAAATTTTTTATTTCAACAAACATTTGTCATCGCCACGTGCATAAATATCCGAACTATTAAAATATAATGTTAATTATACAGTTCGGTCAACGCCGTGAACGTAAAAAAATTGCTCCTTTTTTAATAACCCTTTATTCCAAATAAAGTTCATAAAAATGTATGAAAAGTTTTATATACACAAATGTGGTATCAAAAAGTACGTATCACGGTGCAAAAAAATTAGCCTTCATATTGCTGCTTATACGGAAAAATGAAAAAAAAAGTTATGATTTTTAGAAGGCAGTGAGGAAAAAACTAAAATGTAAAGATAAAATTGTCTTGAGTCCTTAAGGCCCAAGTGGGCTGAGTCCTTAAATGGGCACTGTCAAGTACTACAACATATCAATTTTTTTATTTCATAAGTACTACAACATATCTCTAATATAGTTTAATTAAAAAAAGTGATTTTAAACCAGTTTAAAATCACTTTTAAATTCGGCCACTAGGGGTCGCCCTCCTAGTGGCCGAATGCATTCGGCAGTGACGTCACTACAGAATTTCGTCTCATTTGAGCCTGGCAAATGAGTCGAAATTCCAGTCACTGCGGTGCTCGCTCCCGCCTGTCAAACAGGCGAGAGCGAGCACAGTGAAATCCAGGGCTGCGCATTGGCTCCCTGGACTCACACACTGTCCGCCTCCCTGCTGCATATTCTCCCTGCAGCAGGGAGGAACATGGCTCTTACCTCTGCTTACAGCCCCGGCTCCAGTGGGGATACGCCGCCTCCTCACTGCTCCTTGCAGCTGTGTCCTGTCATTGCCGGGGGGAGCGCGTTATATGGAGCAACAAGTGTATGCCCGTCTTCCTGTCATGCTCCTACACTCTGGTAACTCTCTCTATGGTTCTGGAGGACTTTCAATCCTCCAGAAACATAGAGACAGTTTCCAGAGTGTACGGGCATGACAGGAAGCCGGGCATACACTTGTTGCTTGCTACGGACCCCCGCTCATGGTCCGGCACAGGTGAGGAGGGGGGGGGCGATATTGGTCGGGGGCTGGGTGTCTTCCAACACAGGGTGCCTCCAGTTGTTTCCCCACTACAACTCCCAGCATGCCCTGACAGCAAATAGATGTCAGGGCATGCTGGGAGTTGTAGTGGTGAAACAGCTGGAGGCACCCTGTCAGGAGAACTATGGGCGGAACTCGGCCCCCAGCAGGCATCAGTGACGTGGTGCCTGCTGGGGAAGTCTGCCTGGTAGTGAGCACACTACCAGGCAGACAAAATGCCATTTTTAAGATAATAAAAAAATAAAATAAAGGCAGGGAGGGGGTTAGGGATAGATGGGCAATAGGCAGGGACAGAAAAAAAAAAAAAAGAGGATGGTGGGAGCTACCCTTTAAGGGGTTAATCAGATCTACATGAATAGAGTATGGCAAGCTGTTTGTTCTTGTGATGTGTACTTTTTTAATCTGTTTTGGAGATATGTGCTTGCCTTATCCTAATGGCTGTTTATCTTTTGTGGCACTAATCGACATAGCCACCTCTTGTGCCTAAATCCATTAGCCAAGACTTCAAGGATTAACTTTTATTTTTTATTTTTTTTCCTGCTCCTGTCCTGTCAGTCTCTGTCCCACAATAGATGGTCTGGATACAGAGAATTTGTGTATAACCTGATTTAGGATGTTACATATAATTTGTAATAGCATTGAAACAGGCAGGGAGTTGTATTATTTTAGAGGGGAGAGCAGGTACACCCTTCCTGCATGGGACTTAACACACCAGGGAGTACATGTACATTTTGGAGTGTTAATTAACTTTTGAAGTAGCTGTACTGGCTTCATAGTGGTGAGTGTTGGCTACTAGCTGTCACGAACCAAGACGTGCGGGTGGAAGGGTTATCTATAAAATCACTATTTGTCTTCACTAGACAGAAAATAATGATAAAAAAAAATCCCTCTTACACCACCCAATTAAATCGCTGCCACCACCTTTCAATTTCAAGCAGACAGGAAGCTATCAATCCAATCTGGATATGCTACAATTCCCAAATATAATCTACTATCCCCAGTAGTATATAAAAACAGGAAAAAGATTAATCCAAATCTATAATGTAGCCGAACTTCAATCTCCTCAAGGACAATGTACGTCCGTTTTACCAGACATAAGGCGGTACTTAAAAATGATTTATTATGAAAGAAAATATTCACAGTGCATGTAAAATTAGATGTTAACAAGACAAAGTTTCGCCACACAGAAAATACAATAAAAGGGAAAAAACATAGAGTCCTTACTTACAAAAGTTAGAGTTCTATCCCATGGGGTCTGGTAGGAAATGGCGTCTGGCATCCAAAATTAGATCTCGTCCCCCCAGGTCTGGAGTTTTATACACTGCTATGGACAGGAGACACCTATGTTCAGCCCCTGGTCAGGACAAGGAGGAGAGATAGATTCTGCCCCCTTCCTCCTGATAACCTTATGCCCAAAGAATAGGAAATTACCCCTTACTTTTTATCATGGGTCAGGCACCCACATCATTTTGTTATATTTGGGTTCTGCATCAAATCCTCTTTCTAGGGGTACCTGACATGACCCCCTTGTGTATGATTTACCCAGTGCATACAGTTCGGGCAGGGACCAATACACAAGGGTCATGTGAGGACTCATTTTAAAGGTATTATGATGGAGAATCTAACCGTACAAGATAGGGGCTGCATACATACTACCCTGACCCCCATATTTAATATTTGGAAGATATGGCATTTCTACAGGGAGCTACGTCCCAAACATTCCTTTGATCTATTGACATCAGGCCTTGGAGTCTGCTTGTCTGGGAAGGTGTCAAATGTACCATCCAGGCAAGCAGTGTTCATTGATTAGCACAGTTATGTTAATTGCCCCCAAATGGTCACTGGAAGCCATAGCTTAGACGGTCGTCTCCTGGCAGCTAGATCACAACAGGCTAGATTCTTTCAAATGCTAAGTAATGCAGATAGATGTGTAATGGAATGAACAGTCGTGCATGCCGATAGAAATTTTGCAGAACATGTATCACAAATGACAAGAAATCACAATGCAACATGAATACATATTTTGCCATGGTATATGACACTAGCTATTCTCAGTGTCTAAAGAATTAAATACTACGTCCCGGATAGCTCGAGAAGCTAATCTCTACACACTCGCACACAATTATATTTTAGTTGTGCCTTACATTTCTTGGTAAAATAAAAGGTGTCACTACAACATCCAATTGGTCTGAAAAAAAAAAAAGCCTCAGGGGTCTGTGAATGGAAAAATAATATAAAGTTATGGCAAAAATTGGAAACTTGCTGTGTTCTCAAGGCCCAAATGGACTGTGTCCTTAAAGGGGTACTCTGCACCCCTAGACATCTTATCCCCTATCCAAAGGATAGGGGATAATATGTCAGATCGCGGGGGTCCCGCTGCTGGGGAACCCCAGAATCTCGGCTGCAGCACCTACCTGTACGGCTTCCACCTCCCACCGGCAGCGCTGGAGGCTTCGGATCCCGACTACAATGGCGGAAGAGCGTGATGTCATGACTCCGCCCAGTATGATGTCACGCCCCGCCCCCTCAATGCAAGTCTATGGGAGGTCTGTCACGCCCCCTCCTATAGACTTGCATTGAGGGGGCGGGGCGTGACGTCACACGGAGCGGAGTTGTGACGTCACGCTCTTCCGCCAATGTGGTCGGGATCCGAAGCCTCCAGCGTGTGAGGTGGAAGCCATACAGGTGGGTGCTGCAGCCGAGAGCCTGGGGGTTCCCAGCAGCGAGACCCCCACGATCTGACATCTTATCCCTTATCCTTTGGATAGGGGATAAGATGTCTATTGGTGCGGAATACCCCTTTAAGGGGTTAAAAGGAGGAGGGGGGAAATTTATACAAAAAATGAAAATTGACTGTGTTCTCATGGCCAAAATGGGTGCTATCAGATAAAAGCTTTTTATATGTTGAAAATCTTGACAAAAAGATAGTTTTTCTAATATACTTTCACATTTTATCAAAGAAAACGGCCTCAGAAAATCCCACCACTAGGGGTCCTCATACCTCCTGGCACATTGAGTTCCACAGCAGCATGAGGGTGTCCTAGGATCATGGGACACGGGATGGCTGATTTACAAGACTGCAGGAGGAACACCGCTTACAACAACACTGCTGTAACAGTTTTACCAAACATATGCCTCCAGCTGTTGCAAAACTACAACTCCAAGCATGCCTGAACAGTCAAAGGATGTCTGGGCACGCTGGGAGTTGTAATTTTGCAAAAGCTGTAGGCACACAGCTGGAGGTAACAGTGCTGCAAAAAAGAGCTATCCAAACACTGTACCTCCAACTATTCCAAAACTACAAGTCCCAGCATTACATGACTGCCTTAGGATGACTCACATGAATGACATAGAAAGATCAAAGTTATACACTCATCATATTGTCTTTGGTGGTAGCGTACAGGCAATCTCCAGTAATCAGTGTGTGCGTGTACAGCATAAATTCGGAGAGGAAATGGCTGCAGAGCAGGGCTGCCATGCTCCTGAGAGCAGTGAGTTAGCAGAGTGAGGGAGGGGAGGAGTAGAACACACCCCCTCCCTCTGGCAAGATGGAAGACGGTGAGCAAAATAAAATGTCACACAAGTCAGAACAGGGTCATTTAAGATGTACACTAAACTAGTAAAGGATGACTGAAACTATACAAAATGTAGCTCTATTTGTAACTGTGCCATGAAGAACCAAGATAACATGTCAGTTTGACCGCACAGTGAACAAAGTATTTAGAGATGAGTGGAGTTACAGTGATTCGATTCTTCATAAACTTCTCTGCTCGGCAGTTGCTGACTTTAGCCTGCATAAATTAGTTCAGCTTTTAGGTGGTCTGGAAAAGGTGGATACAGTCCTAGGAGACTCTTTCCTTTTCCAGTCCACCGGAGCACCTAAAAGCTGAACTAATTTATGCAGGCTAAAGTCAGCAACTGCTGAGCCGAGAAGTTTGTGAAGAATCGAATCACTGTAACTCCACTCATCTCTTAAAGTCTTCTTCCATTTTCAAAATAGATTTTTTTTATTTTTACCTCACAATTTCTTTTTTTGATTTGTGGTACATTTCATGAAAAATTAAAGCTGTCAAGTACTATTAGTCCTGCATAAAATAAGCCCTCATGTGGGTCTGTAGATGGAAAATTGAAAGAGAAAAATCACCATTAAGGGGTTAAGCCCTGCACCTTGGCTAAAGCCCACCCTCAGCTGTTCCAAAGCTGAAAATACCAGCACCTTCCAAAAGGGCAGAGTCACACGGGGCAGATTTCACACTGCAGATATGCTGACTGCAGTCACAGACAGACTGCAGAGCGAGCTCCCGGCTGCGGCCGGGTAGCTTTGTGTGTCTGCTTGTTGTGGCAGATTTCCTGCTGTGGAAATCTGCCACTACAAGCAGGTACACATAGCTACCCTTTTAGTATGTGCTGGTATTTTCAGCTTTGATTGTGAATTATACTGTGGATGCGCCCCGCAGTATTCCTAAACAGTTCAGACTAGACTTAATTAGACTAGACGTTATTGAAAAAAGCCAGTTTTATTAAAATGTATTGGGCTGACTGACATATCTGAAAACTGCCTAGTCAGCAGGCAGTTTTAAGACATATTGTAAGTTGACTATACACCATTTTTGCAGCCATGATACTTTTTATGAAGGCCATGTCCATTTTATGTGACCTGGCTTAAAGAAAGTGTTTAAAACTCATAATAAATGTGAAAGCCCCTGCTGCTATCGATCTGACTGTGATTGGTCCCCCTACTTAAAGAAACGCTGACAGTTCACCCACACTAAACCCAATATACTGGGTTAGAGTGCGCAGTGAATAGCTGTAAAAAGAGGGGTTAAATACATATTTTGGTCAATTATTTCCTTTGTTCTATCTGTTCCTAATGCAGTAGCTATTATGCAGCTCTGCACAATGGAGGTGGGGAGACGGCTCAGAGAGCTCCCCTGCCTCATCAATATTCCCTGCCCGGCTACCCCCTTCCTGAATAGTTCTTCACCTTCACATCACTAGGAGATGAGAGCCTGTGGGGTAAGGGGATGGTGGAAGGAGTGCTCTGTTCTTTTTACCCACACTAAACCAATATCTTAAGTTATAGTGCAGGTGAACAGCTTTATAAAATGTCCCCACTTACAGCTCTTATTTAAGTATTTGCAGAGTTATTGCCAGTTAATCTTCCAGCTGCATTGTGCAATGCAAATTTCTCCCCAGCTCCTGTCTCCTTCATATTCTCTGTTCAGCCCGCCCCCTCATGAATATGCCAATGAATGCTGGTGGTGAGGACTCTGCTCTCTGAGAGCACATTAGCATATTCATCACCGGGGGCAGGCCAGAGAATATGGAGGAGATAGGAGTGCCTGCTTCCCACCTCCATTACAGTGTTGTGTACTGCAGCTGGAAGATTAACTGGCAATAACTCTGCAGATACAGCACGTATGTAAGAAAGCCAGGACTTTTTGTAAAGCTGTTTATCTGCACTGTAAACCTGTATATTGGGTTTAGTGCAGGTGAACAGGGTGTCAGAGTCTCTTTAACACCTTAAGGACCAATACAAGGAAACCTGTACGCCCCTGAAAGACCAGGCCTGTTTTTTCAAATCGGGGATGTCTGACTTTACTAGGGAATAACTCTGGTAATGTTTTGCCAATCACGATAATTCTGACATTGTTTTTTGTCACAAGTTGTCCTTCATGTACATAGTAAAAGTAAGCCGATATCATTTATAGTTTTTTCTTTTTTTTTACAATGCAAAAAATATGAAATTTTAAAAAACAAAGATTTTTTTGCTATTTTAACACTAATAGGTTTATACATATATTTATATTTTCTGACCTAATAGTTTATGAAACTTATACTTTCAGGTGTTTACTTTACTTTGAAAGCATTTCTTTTGTTTTTAATTAACGTTTTAAATGAATTAGAAGCCTAACAACTGAACTTGAAATTTTAGAAAATTTGTACATCTTTTTTTTATTTTATGAACTATGCAAGTTTTGCAGACATTTGAAGGTGGTAGAACATAGGACCCCCCCCTCCCCCAAATGACCCCATTTTAAAAACTAGACCCCTAAAGGTATTCACTAGGGGGTACAGTGAGTATTTTAATACCATCGTTTTTTGGCAGGAATTATTACAAAGTCAGTGTTACAAATTGGAAAAATGCTTTTTTTCACAAATACATAATTTTTGGGACATTTTTTGTACATCGCTTCTGATATTGAAAGAAATGCACCCTATATTTTATTGAGCTGCTCAGCCAGTGTTTGGAAATATCCCCACTTAGGCCATATTTGGTTCCTTGGCCACGTAGTAGGACCCAGGAGGAGAGGAGTGCGATTTGGCTCTCAGGGCATCATTTTAGGCCGAATGGATTATAGGCCGCACTTCATGCCTGCAAAGGGTTTTACCTGCCAGAACCATACAGAACCCCCACAAAGTGACCCCATTTTGGAAACTACACCCCCTGAAGTATTCACCTAGACCAAGAGTGGAGAAGGAGAGGAGCCCCCTTTGGCTTTCAGGGCATCATTATATGAATTATAGACCCCAACCCTATGCCTGCAAAGGATCGGAGTTGTCAGAACAATACCGCACCCCTACAAGTGTATTGGCTGGACCAGGGACCGCTCTGATCGGTCCTTGGTAGGCTAGCAGTGACCATGGCAGCCATTTTGAAGTTGGCCATTTTGAATCCAACTTTAGTTTTTTCAATAAGAAGAGGGTCATGTGACACATCAGACTTATTGGGAATTTCACATGAAAAACAATGATGTGCTTGGTTTTAACGTAACTTTATTCTTTCATGAGTTATTTACAAGTTTCTGACCGCTTATAAAATGTGTTCAATGTGCTGCCCATTGTGTTGGATTGTCAATGCAACCCTCTTCTCCCACTCTTCACACACTGATAGCAACACCACAGGAGAATTGCTAGCAAAGGCTTCCAGTATCCAGTGTTGCTATCAGTGTGTGAAGAGTGGGAGAAGAGGGTTGCATTGACAATCCAACACAATGGGCAGCACATTGAACACATTTTATAAGTGGTCAGAAACTTGTAAATAGCTCATGAAAGAATAAAGTTACGTTAAAACCAAGCACATCATTGTTTTTCTTGTGAAATTTGCAATAAGTTTGATATGTCACATGACCCTCTTCCTATTGAAAAAACAAAAGTTGGATTCAAAATGGCTGCCATGGTCACCACCCATCTTGAAAAGTTTCCTCCCTCACATATGCTAATGTGCCACAAACAGGAAGTTAATATCACCAACCATTCCCATTTTATTAAGGTGTATCCATATAAATGGCCCACCCGATATTTTGAAGCTTTCAACTTTTCCTGCTGTGACCAATCCCTGAGGTATACTGTTCCATAAATTCACAGTTCTTATGGTAAAGAAGGCATGTTGCCCCTTGAGACTAAACCTTTTCTTCTCCAGACAGAGGGAAGGCCTCCTTGTCTTTTGAGGGGGTTTACCCTGGAACAGTTTTCCCCCATATTTTTTGTATGGGACATTTATATACATTGATCATATCCCCCTAAAACACCTCTTTCCAAGACTAAACACATGTAATTCTTTCAATCTTTTCTCATAGCTAAGATGTTCCATGCCACAACCTCCCTTTTATTAACTGGTGCCCAAAACTAAACAGTATATTCCAGAAGAGGCCATACCAATTCTTTATAAAGGGGTAGTATTATGTCCCTGCTCCTCAAGTCCATGCCTTATTTGATGCATGGAAATATCCTGCTGGCCTTAGAAGCAGCTGCCTGACATTGCATGCTATTCTGTAGTCTATGATCTACAAATACACCCAGATCCTTCTCTACCAGTGACTCTCCCAGTTTAACTGCCCCCCCCCCCAAGACACATGCAGGTTTTTAGTACCCATATGCATAACTTTACATTTATTCACATTGAACCTTATTTGCCTAATGGCTGCCCAGACACTTATCTATCCAAGTCATCTTGTAACTTATAAACATCCTCTATAGACTACTGTGCTAAAAAGCTTGGTGTCATCTGCAAAGATAGAAACAGAGCTGTTAATTCCATCCTCTATATCATTAATAAATAAATTAAACAAGAGCGGGCCCGGTACTGAACCTTGGGGTACCCCACCAATAATGGGGGGCCAAATTGTTAGGGGTTTTTTATTGGGAAAATGGGAAATGATTACATTTTTATTATAGTGCAGTACATATACTTTGCAGTGATGGGTCATATTCATATTCTATTACAGAAGCTAGAGAGGATCAGCAGGCACCTCCTAACATGGGGCAACTGCACCAATCTTCCTCTACACAGGTTTTGATAAATCTCCCCTAATGTGAATTGGGCCGCTGACAGTATACCGTGGTATATATTAGCATCTCTTTTTTGATAGGATGCTGATGTACAGTGCATAGTGAAAGTATTCGGGCCCCTTGAACTTTTTGACCTTTTGCCACATGTCAGGCTTCAAACATAAAGATATAAAACTGTAATTTTTTTGTGAAGAATCAACAACAAGTGGGACACAATCATGAAGTGGAACAAAATTTATTGGATATTTCAAACTTTGTTAACAAATAAAAAACTGAAAAATTGGGCGTGCAAAATTATTCAGCCCCTTTACTTTCAGTGCAGCAAACTCTCTCCAGAAGTTCAGTGAGGATCTCTGAATGATCCAATGTTGGCCTAAATGACTAATGATGATAAATAGAATCCACCTGTGTGTAATAAAGTCTCTGTATAAATGTACCTGCACTGTGATAGTCTCAGGTCCATTTAAAGAGCAGAGAGCATCATGAAGAACAAGGAACACACCAGGTACGTCCGAGATACTGTTGTGGAGAAGTTTAAAGCCAGATTTGGATACAAAAAGATTTTCCAAGCTTTAAACATCCCAAGGAGCACTGTGCAAGCGATAAGATTGAAATGGAAGGAGTATCAGACCACTGCAAATCTACGAAGACCTGGCCGTCCCTCTAAACTTTCAGCTCATACAAGGAGAAGACTGAACAGAGATCCAGCCAAGAGGCCCATGATCACTCTGGGGATCTACAGCTGAGGTGGGAGACTCTGTCCATAGGACAAAAATCAGTCGTATACTGCACAAATCTGGCCTTCATGGAAGAGTGGCAAGAAGAAAGCCATTTCTTAAAGATATCCATAAAAAAGTGTTGTTTAAAGTTTGTCACAAGCCACCTGGGAGACACAGCAAACATGTGGAAGAAGGTGCTCTGGTCACATGAAACCAAAATCAAACTTTTTGGCAACAATGCAAAATGTTATGTTTGGCGTAAAAGCAACACAGCTCATAACCCTGAACACACCATCCCCACTGTCAAATATGGTGGTGGCAGGATCATGGTTTGGGCCTGCTTTTCTTCAGCAGGGACAGGGAAGATGTTAAAATTGATGGGAAGATGGATGGAGCCAAATACAGGACCATTCTGGAAGAAAACCTGATGTAGTCTGCAAAAGACAAGAGACTGGGACAGAGATTTGTCTTCCAATAAGACAATGATCCAAAACATAATGCAAAATCTACAATGGAATGGTTCACAAATAAACATATCCAGGTTGATATGTTAAAAAAACAGGGGATATCCATAATGAAAAGATTACCCCTATTTTAACTTGTTGGATTAAAGGTGAAGTTTTAATTTCCTTATCTGGACTTTTGGAGCGTGCTTCTGTTTTCTTCATTAAAAAAGAAGACTGACAGTTGGGCGAACAGATAAGTAATAAAAAATGGCAGCCACTGGACAAAAATAGGCCCTGGCCATATGATCGGTCTTGGATCTGCGAATGTAAAGCAACAAAGAGCCATCAACAAACTGAACATCCTGAAAAAGGAGAGCAGATGAGGATGACCTATTAGCAGAAAAAAACTGACAGGCGCAGAGCCCCAAAAAAAGAGATTCTTCAAAACGAGAGGAACAATCTGAAGAAAGAAAGGACACTAAGGAGGATAGGAGATGGAAAGAAATAGGATGACGAGAATCAACCCGATGCTGGGATCGCCTAAAACCTTTAAGGAGTTGACGGACATGAAAAAGGAAGACACACCAGGCAAACCAAATAGCTGTAGGAAAAAAGACACACCAGAAAGGGAACATGAAACATTAGACTGCAGAAAGGATTGATTAATAGAGGAACAAAATAGACACCAATCACACCAGGATGAGGAGTAAGCAGGCAAAGACCTAGAAGAAATAGAATTCCTAATAGCGTTACAGATCTGACCCATACCAGGTCCAACAGATGAGGCGGGCATGGAGTCCCCTCTTGGTCTGCCAATGGTGCCAGCTCCCAAAATCTGGTGAACTGTAAACGAGATAAAGCATCCGCAATATGGTTATTAATCCCAGAAACAAATTTAGCTTTAAGACAGATATTTTGGTGCATACAAACCAAAACCAAATGTCTAAGTAAACGAACTACAGAATCTGATTTTGAACCAAGTGTATTGATAGCAAAAACAACCCCTTTATTATCTGAATGTAATAAAATATGCTTAATAGAAAAAAGATGACCCCAGATTACAATAGAAACTAAAACTGGAAAAAGTTCAAGAGAAACAATATTCTTTGTCAAGCCTGCATATTGCCAGTAATCAGGCCAAGATTGAGCAGGCCACTTACCATCAAAATAAGCACCATAACCAATCGACCCCGCAGCGTCCGTAAAAAAGTGTAAAGCCTCATTAGTAAGAAATTCATCTTGCCAAACTGCATGACCATAAATAAAAAAATAAAAAAATCAAGCCAAATAGAAAGGTCTTCCTTTAGCAACATGGTGAGCCTGATATGGGAAGAAGGAGAACTCAATTCCCGAGTAGCAGCAAAAAGATGGCTAGAAAAGACACACCCCATAGGAATTATTTGTGTAGAAAAAGAAAGCAACCCTAAAAGAGATTGAAGCTCCTTTAAACACTAAGGGACCACGGGCGTACAGGTACGCCCTGATATTTAAGGACCAAGGGCATACCTGTACGCCTGTGGGAATTTCGGTCCCGCCGCGTGCTGGGTGTGGACCAAACCGGGATGCCTACTGAAATAATTCATCCCGTGACAATGCCCAGGAGGCGATCGCTTGTGAATTCACAACGGCGATTTGCGACGATTCCGGTCATACGGGTCACGTGTGACCTGATGACCCGGAGTTAGAAGGTGATTGGCGGTGTAGTACACACTGCCAATCACCTCCTGTAGCTAGGGGAAGGTGGTGATCCTGTCACCCCCCCCCCCCCCCCCCAGGAGCGCTGCTAATGGTCGGAGGATCGTCCGACCAAAAGCAGCCGGCAGAGGAGGGGTTAATGTCCCCTTCTCTCAGCTCTGCTCACCCACTGCATTCAGTCAGAGGGCAGAGCTGTGAGAAAGAGCCAGGGACCCCTCCGCTGCGCTGGTAATCGCCAACATCCGCGATCGCGCTGGATGTCCGCCATTAACCCCTCAGATGCCGTGATCTGTACCGATCACGGCATCTACAGCAATGCGCATGTTAAAATAGATGATCGGATCGCCCGCAGCGCTGATGCGGGGATCCGATCATCTGCGATGGCGGACGGAGGTCCCCTCACCTGCCTCCATCCGTCTTCCGGCGTCTCCTGCTCTGGTTTGAGATCGAGCAGACCAGAGCAGAAGATTGCCGATAACACTGATCAGTGCTATGCCCTATGCATAGCACTGAACAGTATTAGCAATCAAATGATTGATATAGATAGTCCTCTATGGGGACATAAAAAGTGTAAAAAAAAAGTTGAAAAATTTAGAAATAAAAAAAAAAAAGTCAGTTTTTCCCATTTTACCCCCAAAAAGCATAAAATATTTTTTATAAACATATTTGGTATCGCCACGTGCGTAATTTTCTGACCTATCAAAATATAATATTAATGATCCTGTACGGTGAACGTCGCAAACGTAAAGAATTAAAAAATGTTCAAAAATGCTGCTTTTTTGTCACATTTTATTCCCAAAAAAATTATTAAAAAATGATCTAAAAGTTTTATATATGCAAATGTGGTATCAATAAAAATGAGCCCTCATAATGCCCTATATACAGAAAATTTAAAAGTTATAGATGGTCAAAATAAAGCAATTTTAGATTTTTTTTTAATGGGCTTGGTCCTTAACCCTTTAAGGACTCAGGGTTTTTCAGTTTTTGCACTTTAGTTTTTTCCTCCTTACCTTTTAAAAATCATAACCCTTTCAATTTTCCACCTAAAAATCCATATTATGGCTTATTTTTTGCATCACCAATTCTACTTTGCAGTGACATTAGTCATTTTACCCAAAAATGCACGGCGAAACAGGAAAAAAAATCATTGTGCGACAAAATCAAAGAAAAAACGCCATTTTGTAACTTTTGGGGGCTTCCGTTTCTACGCAGTGCATATTTCGGTAAAAATTACACCTTATCATTATTCTGTAGGTCCATACGGTTAAAATGATACCCTACTTATATAGGTTTGATTTTGTCGCACTTCTGGAAAAAATCATAACTACATGCAGGAAAATGTATACGTTTAAAAATGTCATCTTCTGACCCCTATAACTTTTTTATTTTTCCACGTACAGGGCGGTATGTGGACTCACTTTTTGCGCCGTGATCTGAAGTTTTTATCGGTATGATTTTTGTTCTGATCAGGCTTTTTGATCACTTTTTATTCATTTTTTAATGGTTTAAAAATTGACCAAAAATGTGCATTTTTTTTTACTTTGGAATTTTTTTGCGCATACGCCATTGACCGTGCGGTTTAATTAATGATATATTTTTATAGTTCGGACATTTACGCACGCGGCGATACCACATATGTTTATTTTTTTTATTTTTTTTACACTGTTTTATTTTTTTTATGGGAAAAGGGGGGTGATTCAAACTTTTATTAGGGAACGGGTTAAATGACCTTTATTAACACTTTTTTTTAACTTTTTTTTGCAGTGTTATAGGTCCCATAGGGACCTATAACACTGCACACACTGATCTCCTATGCTGATCACTGGCGTGTATTAACACGCCGGTGATCAGTGTTATCGGTGCTTGACTGCTCCTGCCTGGATCTCAGGCACGGAGCAGTCATTCGCCGATCGGACACAGAGGAGGCAGGTAAGGGCCCTCCCGGTGTCCTGCAAGCTGTTCGGGATGCCGCGATTTCACCGCGGCGGTCCCGAACAGCCCGACTGAGCAGCCGGGTCACTTTAATTTTCACTTTAGAAGCGGCGGTCAGCTTTGACCGCCGCTTCTAAAGGGTTAATACCGCACATCACCGCGATCGGCGATGTGTGGTATTAGCCGCGGGTCCCGGCCGTTGATGAGCGCCGGGACCGACGCGATATGATGCGGGATCGCGGCGCGATCCCGCTTCATATCGCGGGAGCCGGCACAGGACGTAAATATACGTCCTGCGTCGTTAAGGGGTTAAAGGGTACCTATCATCAAATAAACTTTTGATATATTTTAGATTAATGAATGTTGAATAACTTTACAATAGCATGTTAATGAAAAATATGCTTCTTTCTATTGTATTTTTCCCGATCATTCCTGTCAGCAAGCATTTCTGACTCATGCTGGAGTCCTAAACACTCAGAGCTGCCAGCCTGCTTTGTTCACAGCCAAACAGGCTGGGAACAAAGCAGGCTGGCAGCTCTGAGTGTTCTCCTTTGTGAACAAAGCAGAATGGCAGCTCGTAGTGTTTAGGACTCCAGCATGAGTCTGAAATGCTTGCTGCCAGGACTGGTAGGGAGACCCCAAGTGGTCATTTCTTCAAAGTGGAAAATTACATAGAAAGAAGCATATTTTTTATTAACATGCAATTGTAAAGTTATTTTGCATACATTAATCTATAATATATAAAAACTATTTTTGATGAGAGTTACCCTTTAAGGGGTTAAGTGGAGACTCATCTTCCGCCAGTATATTCCCTCGAAGCGGGCGCGGTATGGCATGAAACTCTTCAAAGTATGTGAGAGTACCTCCGGGTACACTTACAAGTTTAGAGTATATGAGGGATGAGATTCCCGTATTGAACCCCCAGAATGTCCCCCCACTCAGGTTGTTAGCGGGAAAATCGTTTGGGACCTTGTGCACCCATTGCTGGATGAGGGTTACTAATTTTATGTGGACAACTTTTATGCCAGCATCCCTCTGTTTACATCCCTTGCCCCCAGATCCATGTCCTTTTGTAGGACCGTGTGGATCACATTTAAAGGGAGGCCCCTCTGGTTCTTCCAGACACCTATGCCCAAGAGTGAGTCCCGTGCCCTTGCCCATGAAAACCTGTTGCTGGTCAGGAATAAGGATAAGAGGGATGTCCTTATGCTGACCACAATTCATGGTAACGGCAGCTCACCTGTCCCTGTGCGAGGTACCACAACACTGGTCCTCAAGCCTGATTGGATTTTGGGCTACAATCAGTATATGGTGGGAGTAGATCTTTCTGATCAAGTCCTCAAGCCATACATGACCATGCGGAAAAAACGGGTATGGTACAAAAGAGTTGCGGTCTACTTGGTACAGGTTGCCATGTACAACTCTTTTGTACATTATATCAAGTAGTTCTTATAAGAACTCACTGTGGTTTACACACTATCCTGGTTAGCATGTTAAAAACAATGCCATTTCCTTAATACGTTTATATATGAGTTTTAGATATACAAGTAATAGAAGTAAATAATTTTGAACAAAAATAATCCTTTTCCGCTAGATGGATCGTTTGCTTACTTTAAAGAGTTAGTCCATCATCAGAAAATTATAGACTATCACCCCAAGATATATAACCTACTATTATAGTGTTATCACAAATTGTACTTTACCACACTTTTGCGTGATTCACCAGTGATAAGGAAGTTGTGTAGTCCTTTCATAGCATGTGTGATGTTGTCACAGCAACTCCCGCTTCTTCCCCTCTACCTAGACATTATCCTCTGCTGTCCCTGGAGGTGTGGATAGATCTTGTCTCTGAGCCCCCCTGTGTGATGTCATCCCCTTTGACCAGCCCCTACAGTCTACATCACCATCTCTCTGTCATTGTCATCTCCGCTGCCTTGTGCTGAACAATGACACAGAGGAGCTGAAAGGGAATGAATATCAGGTGCTGCAACCTCACTGATTGTGTGAAAGTCTGATGTGAAATTAGATATTCTGCAACATCAGGAGTGCTGTGGGAGCAAAGTAGGAACAGCATTGCTTTCCCTTGTGAGCTGAGGGAAAGTAATGCATTCTGGGAATTGTTGTACTGTGAAGAACAACCAGAAAGTACAAAACTATACCGAAACAACCCAAAACAAATGAATTTTTGGTGGTTCCAGAACTGGGGTAGAAAGGTAAGCAATACTGTATGCTTCTGCAGCATTTATATTGTTTTTACCTGACATCATAGTACCCGTTTTATCCAGGTTACCTTGGGTAACCCATGAATAAAATGTCTTAGTTAACCTGAAATGCATAAGCAATCATGTGGAACTCAATGCATCTAGAATTAAGCATTGCTTTTCATGGTTTCACATTACAGCAGTATTTTTGTCTAATGGTCTAAAGAACTCTTACAGTCCCTAGAATGGTTTATTGTGCGAATAAATCTTGCATTACAATCTATTTTCTAAAACAAAAAATTATAAGTGCCCTTGGTATAGATACTGAGATGGTCAATTTCTACAAGCTTGCAGTGCCGAAAGTGTCATGTACTTATGGTGCAGATTGTTGCGGCATTCTTCACATCTTATGGGGTGTTTCAAGGGCTCAAGTCCTGCAGGAACTCATGGGAACGGAGTTCCTGCACTTTTTCCACAGCAGGAACACAGTTTCCATTAGCAGGAGTCCTGCAGGACCAGCCCTTAAAGGGGTACTCCGCCCCTAGACATCATATCCCGGGGGTCCCGCTGCTGGGGACCCCAGAGATTTTGGCTGCGGCACCCCAGACAACTGGTACACGGAGTGAACTTCGCTCCGTGCCGAATGACTGGCGAAGGGGGGGGGAAGAAGCTTGTGACGTCACAGCCATGCCCCCTCAATGCAAGTCTATGGGAGTGGGCGTGACGGTCGTTATGCCCCCTCCACTTGCATTGAGGGGCTGTGGCCCTGACATAACGAGCCTTCAGTGCTGCACCCAATGCTCTAAACGAATGCCGGGTGCAGCAGGGAGAATGCGGAGGTCCCCTGCAGCGGGACCACCACAATCAGACATCTTATCCCCTATCTTATGGATAGGGGATAAGATGTCTAGGGGCAGAGTACCCTTTTAAGTGAAAATCTTGGGTGAGTTCCCACACTTTTTTTCCCAGGACTTGACCCCTTGGTGTTTCCCTAATAAAATCCCTTCGGTATACGGTTTTAGAGGCTTGAAAGAGAGGCACTGGACAGTAAACCCGTTTGTATTACAGTCAGGGCCAGATTAAGACTGCCTGGAAGACGGAGCACTTCATTATGATGGGGCCCCCCCACGCACCCCCCCCCCCCCCCCCGATAGTCCCCCTTCCCTTCCACTGAGACCTGTTGCGGGGCTGTCAAGTAAGGAACAGACTGAGACCAAAAATAGGCCTGGGTATATTAGACTATGTCCCCTTTTTTTTTTTGGTGGGTGTCACAGGAGTCAGGCCCCCGTTAAAATAAAATGGGGTGCATGGTCTAAAATCACTTCAGTTCAAGTCACTCTTTCCAGCTGTTGCAAAGCTACAACACCCATTATGTCTGGAGAGTTTCAGGCATTATAGGAGTTGTAGTTTTGTAACAGCTAGAGCCTCATATTCAGTGTCATCCATTATTACTGCAAAACTTAGAAGTGACGAGAGATCTAATGGGACAGTCAGGAGAATACACAAACATAAAATCACTCACAGGAGACGTCTTCTCTGCTGTCTTTCCTTTTCTTCTTCATCTGGTCCAGACGCCAGGTCTTCTTCCAGCTCCATCTTCCTCTGTAAAGTTTGATGCCTAGACATCAATGGTTCCTCACTCTGCCAGCCGATCCTCATCCTCTGTATAAAGACAACAATCATCATAACCCTTCAAGAGACTGTTCTTCCTAAATATAATACTGCCAAACCCTGTGTACCCTGTATATTATACTGCCAAACATCATGCCCTCTAAAAATAATACTACCACACAATGTGTCTTCCGTAGTGTGCACAGAGCAGCAGCATCCCATTGAAAACAAGCAAAATTCTGCTGGTGGAAGTTCATAGTGTGGATGAGCCCTAATTCCCCCAGACCCCTCTAACCCCCCAGACCCCTAAGTCCTCCTCCAGACTTCTGCTCCCAGAGACCCCTAAGGCTAGGTTTCCCCCTTTTTTTACCTGCAAAAACACAGAAAAACTGCTACTGCTTTTTCCTGTGTTATGGTAATTTTTTGGCATTTCTTTCTTGTGCTTTTGCCTTCTCTGGAGACTTAGCCTTAGTCCTCCCCTGGTCCTTAAAAGGGGTACTCCACCCCTAGACATCTTATCTCCTATCCAAAGGATAGGGGATACGATGTCTAGGGGTGGAGTACCCCTTTAAGTCCCCCCCTTCAACACTCCTGGTCCTTCTCCACTATTCCACTTTTCTGAACCCCCTACCCCCCCTCAGTCCCATTCACACTCCTCTGCCCCCTTTACCAAACCCACACTTACCTTACCTAACCCCCCCCCCCCCCCCACACCCCCAAACAACCTCACTTCAGCCCCCCATGCCCTCCTGGTCCTTCTCCACTACACTTTTCTCCACCAACCCCACCCCCAGTTCCCCCACATTAGGTTGCAGTTCCCCCACAGTAGGTTGCAGTTCCCCCGCATTAGGTTGGCAGTGTTCCCCTACAGACATACAGCCTCCGATCATATACAGTGTATGGCTGGAGAACTGCATGTCTGTTTACTGCCCCACTTCAGTGCTCCGACCACCGCTCCTCTGGTCCGGGGTCATGATCTACTGCTATGGCCTAGGGGTCATAGCAGCAGGTCCCAGGACCGGAGGAGCGGTGGTTGGAGCACTGAAGATGACGTGTAGGTAACATACCATGCGTGCATCCTTGTTGCTCCGCTCCTATGGGCGCACGCACAGGACGTCAGTGATGTCCCTGCATGCGCTACCTCCCTGCATTTTTAAATTTATTGTGGGGCCACAGAAAGGTAGTTGGAACATCCTTGTGTCCCGAAAAGATCTTTCAGGACACAGGGATGTCCTGCTGAATGTGAGGGGGGGGGGGGGGGGGGGGGGGTGGAGAGGGGGAATTACAGTATTTATCTGCGTATAACACGCACTGGCATATAACACGTACCCTCATTTTCACAGGAAAATTTGAGGGGAAAAAATTAATGTAAAATAAATGACTATAGCTCTGAACTATATGCCTCATCATCCCCCCAACTTTGATTCCCCTTGATCCTCAGTTCCCCCCCTCCTTCCTCCCCCGTTTATCAGCCTCTGTGCCATATTTACCCCCCCCCCCCCCGCCTCCTTTCCCACGTTTTTCCCTGCTCATCATTCCCCCCCCCTCCTGCTCATCATCCCCCCTACTCATCATTCCCTGCCCCTGCTCATCATTACCCCCCTGCTCATCATTACCCCCCCTGCTCATCATTCTCCCCCCCTGCTCATCATTCTCCCCCCCTGCTCATCATTACCCCCCCTGCTCATCATTCTCCCCCCCCTTGCTCATTATTACACCCCCTGCTCATCATTACCCCCCCCCTGCTCATTATTACCCCCCCCTTGCTCATTATTACCCCCCCCCCATGCTCATTCGGGACATCCCTGCGGGCTGCTGAGTTGTGGATCGGGGCCACCGATAGCCCGGCCGTGGCCACTTTAAAACAGTGACCAGCGGCGGCTCCTGTGGGCCCGCCCCGGACTCCTCCTGCTTTTTCTATATTTCATATTTCCTTACCTGGCCGCGCTCAGGAGGTTCAGGTGATGCATCGGATCTTGTGGGCTGTGACAAGTTACGTCTCCTGCGGCTCCTCTGCACAGCGTCAGGGACGTCACTCGTCATTTCCTGCAGCGCTGGGGTGTAATGAAGAAAACTGTGCCCTGCAGGAAATGACGAGTGACGCCCCTGACACTGTGCAGAGGAGCCGCAGGCGACGTCACTCGTCACAGCCCACATGACCCGACGCATCACCTGAGCCTGCCGAGCGCGGCCAGGTAAAGAAATATGAAATATAGAAAAAGCAGGTGGAGTCCGGGACGGGCCCACAGGAGCCGCCGCTGGTCACTGTTTTAAAGTGTCCACGGCCGAGCTATCGGTGGCCCCGATCCGCAACTCAGCAGCCCCCAGGGATGTCCCGAATGTGACGGGGCCCCCTGCGGGCACGGGGCCCGGAGCGGGTGCTCCATGAGCACCAATGATGACCCGGCCCTGATTACAGTCCATCCTCCCAGGTGCTCCTGATCATTTGAAAAGGAACCGTTGCTTGTCCCAGATATTGTCATAAGCTGTGATTCCCCACGAAAGGACTTTAGTGATCCCTTTTTAAGCAAGAATTACCTCAGGAAGTAAATGTTGACTGACAACAATGGCCATTTCCTAAAAATCTGGTCAAACTAGATGTGATTCACAAGCTTCAACTCCTTTTATAGTATATTTTAAGGTGACTTAAGGTCTCTCATCCAACCTGTTTTTGTAGGTGGAACCATAGAACATTCACCTTTCTGTTTCCTATTCTGTTTTTCATCCTTATGTGTCATAGTATGTTTAAAATATTTCGTTTTTTTAGGGGGGCATCATTTTAATGTCATTCATGCTCCACCTCTTTTTGACAATGTTATAAAGGAGAGTGACATAGTCAGTACAGTGGTCCCTCAAGTTACAATATTAATTGGTTCCAGGACGACCATTGTATGTTGAAACCATTGTATGTTGAGACCAGAACTCTATGGAAACCTGGTAATTGGTTCTGAAGCCACCAAAATGTCATCCAAAAATAGGAAAAAGGGAGGATTAAAGAAAAATAAGTAGATAACTAATATAGATAAAGCAAATCCTAACATATAAAAGTAAGAAAGAGCTGCTGGAAGCTGTAATCACTGTCTATGTCAGTGTTTCCCAACCAGGGTGCCTCCAGCTGTTGCAAAACTACAACTCTCAGCATGCCCGTTGGCTGTCCGGGCATGCTGGGAGTTGTAGTTTTGCAACAGCTGGAGGCACCCTGGTTGGGAAACAATGGTTTATGTAGAGGACAGGAGCTTCGTCAGGGTACAGTACACACAGTGTCCCAAATGGAGCCACCCTTACTTGGTGTCCAAAGGAGCAGCTAACCCTGGCACAGGCAAAGAGTAGTACAGAACTTGTAGTTCCTCCCTGTACTGTAGGAGGTGCTACCAGACATCCAGTCAGTGCATGCACTTCAGTAATACAGGTGATTTACCAGTAAAATGCCCATTCTGATTGGTCAGTTCCTCCAGTTGTGACACATTTCACAGATCTGGACTGTCTGTAGCATTGTATGTTGAGTCTGGTTTCACGTTACAATGGTCCAGAAAAAAACATTGTATTATGAAAGTATTGTATGTTGAGGCCATTGTAAGTTGAGGGATCACTGTATTACATGAAGCCCAGACATGCATGCAAACTGTTGAGAAACCTGATGCAAAATATTGATAGAATAATCACGCTCCCATGGCCTGATTTGAGTGTTGCAATTTTTAATCTGTTAAACGCACATATAATTTATTATTGAAAAAGTATGAGATTGAGTATATAAAAACATATATGGTCTCAGGCTGGCATAGTTTTGACATAATGATCCACGATCATCATTAGAGATGAGCGAACTTACAGTAAATTCGATTCGTCACGAACTTCTCGGCTCGGCAGTTGATGACTTATCCTGCATAAATGAGTTCAGCTTTCAGGTGCTCCGGTGGGCTGGAAAAGGTGGATACAGTCCTAGGAAAGAGTCTCCTAGGATTGTATCCACCTTTTCCAGCCCACGGGAGCACCTGAAAGCTGAATTAATTTATGCAGGATAAGTCATCAACTGCCGAGCCGAGAAGTTTGTGACGAATCGAATTTACTGTAAGTTCGCTCATCTCTAGTTATCATCTATCCAGTTATGTATTTTTGAGTCTGAGTTGGCTACCTTACACTGGCAGCTGGCTGCAAGCAGATATGGAGCAGAGACATCCGAAGGTGTATAACACTGTCTGTGACTTGAGGGGCAGACATGATTTTAATGTTGCAAACTCAGTTTTCTTGCTCACCTGCCACTGCCCCAGTGTGGTACTGACGTCACTCACTGCCATTATAGCCAAAAGCAGATAAGCAAGTGTGAGATTGAGTCACCACCAACATTGGGCTCTCACGGAGGATAACATTGCTCATCCCCTTGCAGGAAGCTCTGTCTCCTATTGTACAGCTATAAGCATCAGGGAGCGGAGACAATGGCGCCTCCGTTAAGTAATTTAGAAAAATGATTGCAGTGAACGCTGCTCTATAGTCCAAAAAAGCTAACAAAACATTACAGGTATAAGTATGTGACAAAAGAGCCTTCGCAGATCACAAAAGCAAAAGTCCATTCCTAATTTTTTTTCTTTTTATAATAGATTTAGAAAAAAATGACTGTTACTTCAGGAAAGGATATCTATCATCAGTGTCACCTGCACTAACCTGTCAGTACAGACAGGTAGTGCCGGTGACACTGATAACAACCATACTTACCTGGTCCCGTTCTGTGCTCTGGTTCTCCCACTATCTTCCTCCATTGTTTTCGTTCCAGGGCCTACTTGGTGCATGGGTGGAGCTTCCTGACGTTACCGCTGCTGCCTCTCTTTGGGTCCCGCTGCTAGCAAACAGCAGTGGTGACATCAGGAAGCTCCTCCTATGCTCTAAGTCTGACTTGGAACAAAAACAATGGAGAAAGATAGTGGGAGAACCGAAGTATGGAAAGGGACAAGGTAAGTATGGTTGTCATCAGTGTCACCTGTACTACTTGTCTGTACCGACTGATTAGTGCAGGTGACACTGATGACAGATTTCCTTTAAGGTTTTCTTCACACATTCTTAAAAATGTCTCTAAAAAACCTTGGCTCTTTTTAGTGCTTCATGTGCTTTTTTAATTTTTACAAAACAATGTGCCAGTAAAGTGATTTCTAGATCATGTGATTCGAGGATCTGTCCTTGAATCACATCAAGTGTTTTGGGTTTGTTTTACATGGGAAAAAACTGTGGAGATCCACGGACAGAAAACACTACAAATTGCCTGAAAAAAAATAAATAAATAAAAAAAAAACAACCTAAAGCCTACTGCATTTTTAAAACACATCTCACAAAGACATTATAGGGCATTTTATATTTCCCTATTAACAGATTATACCTGGCTGTGTTCTTTTTTCAGCTAAGTAAAAGTAAACTAAATTAGTTTTTTCCCATGAAATTGTGGGACACTAGCCTAAGAGTTTTTTCTATGGATGTTTTTTTTTAAACAGCCAGAGAAAATATAAACTAGATGCAGGTCTCAGCTGTTTCCGTTATTCCCATAGAAGTAAATAAAGAACCACAGATATGTGCGGCCATCACTTAATTCATTCTTTGCCAGAATGTGGCTGCTGCCTCACTACCAAGACCTAGAGATAGGTGCAGGTTCCACCTCTGGGTCAGATGTTGATAGCATATCCTGTGGATATGCTGAAAATGAGAAAGGGTGGGAATACACTTTTAGGATCTTGTTCTCAGACATTCCATTACAAAGATTTTTTTTTCTCTTTCCACAAAGCTTTGCTAACAAAACATACATGTGGGGTAACTGAAATGCAGCATGTAGAATAGTTGAGTTTGCTGCTGCCAGATGAGCTATATATAACCAAACGAGTTAATTAGTTCCAGGTATTGTAAATTCCAGTTTCTTATTCATAGAACGGAGAGCGGCTACAGCCCACATATCTTGTAAGAGTCTCTGTGTGAGGACCCAGCGCTGTATTCAGATTAGCAGGGCTTTACAGAAAGCAAAAAGATTCCAATAACATGAAGAGATAAAAAAGAAATTAATCTGGAGCACTCACCAGTAGTGTCTTTATTGATAACGGATAACAGCTAAACAGTCTTTATTAACCTGTTCAGGACCTTGGACGTTAGAGAACGTCCTGACAGCCTGGGCTTTAAGGACCCAGGACGTTAGAGAACGTCCTGGTGTATTTCCGGTCTCTGCCGCGCGCCGGGCAGAGATCGGAACGGCATTCCTGCTGAAATCCTTCAGCAGACATGCCGTGCAAATGCCGAAGGGGGTCCCGGGACCCCCCCCATGTCGGCGATCGCAGAAAATCGCATGTCAATTCAGACATGCAATTTTCTCCTATTCCGGGCTGATCGGGTCTCTGGTGTCAGTGACAGCCCAGATCATCCTGAAGGGTAGGAGTGAAGTCGCAATGCCGCGATTTCCTCCTATCCCCTGCCATTGGTCAGAATTGATTCTGGCCAATGGCAGAGGAGGACAGTGGGTTGCCATGGCAACCCCCGTTCTGGCCAACCCTGGATGTCGAGGGGATCGTGGGAGGAAGATGGAGGTCGGTACCTGCAGGCAGGGCCGGATTAAGAGGATCATGGGCCTGGTGCTGAAGATTTTGATGGGCCTTTTTATCGAAATATATAAAATGAAAAAGCAACACAAAGCAATTTTGTTTAACACAAATAAAGCGCATCAGTCACGTTATGCACATTAAATTACCAGGATAGATGAATATGCTGGTTGCTGAGTTGCCCACAGCAACCAATCAGATCGCTTCTTTTATCTGATGTTACTAGGAGGATGTTAGGAGGACTGCGCTTTTCTCTGCTGTAACACACACAGGCTCTGCGTCCTATGATCCTTCTGCAGTGTAATATAATGAAGTGACTGGCCGCAAGATGGCTACCGATTATATAGAGCTGTGACATCACAGGGGTGACTGGCTACATCCTGCATGTGATTCAGGGTCATCATGTCTACCTCCCTTCCCGCCTTCCCAGCGTTCCTTGCCCCATATACTGACATGTGGATCGGCCATTTTAGATGCCCTGGAGCCTGCACCGCAGTAAATGGAGTTTAATGAAGTGATTTGCGCAATAGAATCGCAGCGATATTCACATTCGTTGCGAATCGTATATTTTCTGAAATTCTTAATGAATTCTGGATCGTCAGCTCCGATTCGCTCATCTCTAGACATAACTTATTTTTCTACCTACAGACTCATAAGGGCTTGTTTTTTTGCGTCACCAATTATACTTTGCAATGACAAACAAACAAATATTTGTGGGACAAACTTGAATAAAAATGCAATATTGGTACACAGTGCACTTTTTGCAAACAGTCCCACATTGGGGGAGATTTATCAAAACCTGTGAGGAAGAGTGGTGCAGTTGCCCATAGCAACCAATCAGATCGCATTTTTCAGAGGCTTTTTAAAAAATGAAAGAAGCGATCTGATTGGTTGCTATGGGCACCTGCACCACTACTCTACACAGGTTTTGATAAGTCTCTCCCATTAGCTTTATTTTGTAGGTCCATACGATTACAACAATACCCAAATTGGGCCATTGACCATGCAGATTACTCAACATTATAAGCAGCGATATCACTTTTTTTGGATAAAAAATGTTTCTTTGAAAAATTAGAAAAGGGAGGTCATTCAACTTTTATTAGGGAAAGGGTTAATTAAATTTTATTATTACTTTTTTTTTCGCAGGAAGGGGTCAAGCACACCTGCCTATAACTTCTAGGCCAATCTGTCTATAATAGCTGTGCTATTATAAGTAGATATGCCATTCAGGAGCATAAAAAAGCTAGGTGAGAACTTATCACCTAGCTTTTCTGTGCTCCTGAATGCCATTGCTGCTTATAGCCTATAAGGATAACCTACTATTAATTATAGGCAAATCTGTCTATATTAGCTTAAAATATAAGCAGAAATGGCACTAAGGAGCACAGAAAAGCTGGGTGACAATTTCTCGCCTAGATTTTTCATGCTTCTGAATGGCATATCTGCTTATAATAGCTCAGTTATTATAGGATTTACCTATAGCCTTTAGTCAAATCTGAGCTATTATAAGCAGATATGCCATTCAGGAGAATGAAAAAGCTAGGTGAGAAATTGTCACCTAGCTTTTCTGGGCTCCTGAATGGCATATCTGCTTACCATAGAATAGACAGATATGACAGAAAGGTTATAGGTAAATCTATCTATAATAGCTGAGCTATGATAAGCACCATTGCCATTCAGGTACACAGAAAAGCTAGGTGACAATTTCTCACCTAGTTTTCCATGCTCCTGAATGGCATGTCTGCCTATAAAAACTGAGCTTTTATAGGCAGGCTTGCCATTCAGGAGCATGGAAAATCTAGGTGAGAAATTGTCACCTATCTTTTCTATGTACCTGAATTGCAAGTCAGTTCATGACTGGTGGTGGTACCTTTTTGGGGGACTTCAGAAGCAGAGAACAAGGACCGCCAGTGGGACCTCAGCCGCTGTCACACAGTAAAATTTTTTGACGGGCGTGGGCCAGGCAGGAATGCAGCACATACCATCCTCTTTCTGACAGGGGGAGGAGAGTCCTACAATACCGTGACGTGAGTCACGCTGGTCAGGAGGTTACCCAGCCCATGTGACCACCCAGGCAGGGGCCGACTGACAACACTCAGGGCCCTCGGACCAAATAAAGCAAGGGCCCCCTGTGAGGCTCCACCCATGGCCACATCTCTGCCATGCCCCTATCCCATCCAAATGCCTCCTAATGCCCCAACCTACACACAAAATAAAAGAAAAGAAAATATATAACAAGTTAACGTAGGTAAGATAATTTTCCATGACCAAGAATACCAGTATACAAGGAGGAAATATATACCACCACACAATAACTTGATAATACCGCCATACTGTACTGAATAAAACCACTATACACAGACCAGTATTCCCCCACACAGTGCCCATATAGCAAAAGTTACCAGCTGTACACAGGGTCTGTATACCATATAAGTGATTATATACAAGACCAGGGCTGCCATCAGAAATGTTGGGGCCCCTTACACAACTCAAGGCCCCCCCCCCCACCTACTTACTTCCACATTATCTATAAAAAAATATATTTGAAAACACAGGACAAGAAAAACAAGAGCCCTTTAGTTTAATGAGGAAGGGTATCACTGGGTACACTGGTATATTGGGTATACTGGTATATTGGGAACACTATCACTGGGTACACTGGTATATTGGGTACATTGGTATATTGGGTACACTGGTATATTGGGTACACTGGTATATTGGGTACACTGGTATATTGGGTACACTGGTATATTGGGTACACTGGTATACTGGGTACAATGGTATATTGGAAACACTATCACTGGGTACACTGGTATATTGGGTACACTGGTATATTGGGTACACTGTATCACTGGGTACACTGGTATATTGGGTACACTGGTATATTGGGTACACTGGTATATTGGGTACACTGGTATATTGGGAACACTATCACTGGGTACACTGGTATATTGGGTACATTGGTATATTGGGTACACTGGTATATTGGGTACACTGTATCACTGGGTACACTGTTATATTGGGTACACTGTTATATTGGGTACACTGGTATACTGGGTACAATGGTATATTGGAAACACAGATATAATATAGATATTAGATACATAGATAGATCAGTGTTTCCTAACCCAGGTGCCTCCAGCTGTTGCTAAACTATAACTTTCAGCATGCCTGGAAAGCCAAACGCATGCTGGGAGTTATAGTTTTGCAACAGCTGGAGGCACCATGGTCAGCAAACAAAGAGATATAAGATAGAAATTAGATAGATAGATAGGGGATAGATATGAGATAGATAGATAGATATGAGAGACAGATAGATAGATAGATAGGAGATAGATAAAGTGTTGCAAAACTACAACTCCCAGCATGTCTGGACAGCCAAAGGCATGCTGGGAGTTATAGTTTTGCAACAGCTGGAGGCACCATGGTCAGCAAACACTGAGATAGATAGATAGGAGATAGATAGATAGATAGGTAGATAGATAGGAGATAGATAGATAGATAGATATGAGAAATTGATAGATATGAGATAGATAGATATGAGATAGATAGGAGATAGATAGATAAAGTGTTGCAAAACTACAACTCCCAGCATGTCTGGGCAGCCAAAGGCATGCTGGGAGTTATAGTTTTGCAACAGCTGGAGGCACCATGGTCAGCAAACACTGAGATATAAGATAGAAATTAGATAGATAGATAGGAGATAGATAGATATGAGAGACAGATAGATAGATAGATAGATAGATAGGAGATAGATAAAGTGTTGCAAAACTACAACTCCCAGCATGTCTGGACAGCCAAAGGCATGCTGGGAGTTGTATTTTTATAACTGCTGGAGGCACCCTGGTCAGGAAACATTAAGAAATTGCCCATTTAACTCCCACTGACCTCCCAAACAGCAATTTGCCCCTCAACCTTTTCCTCCCAGAAAATTACCTGTTGTATGGAGGGCCTCAGCGGTGGGCAGGGGAAGTCTTCCTGTTCCCCTTCGGCGCGGGCGGGTGATGTAGTCAGCAATGGAACAGGAAGCAAAGCACCTGCCTGCTCCAATAAGGCTGCAGCCTGCACACAGAGGAGTGTGGGGGGAGGGGGAGGAGCATCCCTCGGCTCTCTTCCCAGAGATGCATTGCGGCCACGGCCCCTGCACTCACCTTAAAGGGCCGGAGGCTAACTATTTATAAAAAGAAAACAGTGCTGCAGCGGCCTGCAGTGACCCAGGGCCCTAAGTAAGAAGCAGGGCCGGCCCTCTTTTTCTGTTATCATATTTATCGCGGGTGCCGGGCGGCCTATGCGGGCCGTCTGTGCAGGCCACTGGGCCTATTTTCATGTAGGGGCCTGGAGCGGCAGCTCCATCCGCCCCTACGTTAATCCGGCCCTGCCTGCAGGAGAAGATTCCTGGAGACCCCGATCGTTGCTGGAGACTGCTGTATCCTGGGTCAGGTAGGGTAACTACTGTGGGGGAGGGGGGAATTGAAAGTGAAAGTAAAGTGATCTTTACTGTGGCAACTAGAGATGAGCGAACTTACAGTAAATTCGATTCGTCACAAACTTCTCGGCTCGGCAGTTGATGACTTTTCCTGCATAAATTAGTTCAGCTTTCAGGTGCTCCGGTGGGCTGGAAAAGGTGGATACAGTCCTAGGAGACTCTTTCCTAGGACTGTATCCACCTTTTCCAGCCCACCGGAGCACCTGAAGGCTGAACTAATTTACGCAGGATAAGTCATCAACTGCCGAGCCGAGAAGTTCGTGACGAATCGAATTTACTGTAAGTTCGCTCATCTCTAGTGGCAATCACTAGAAAGGCCAAACTGCAACTCCCAGCATGCCCAGACAGCCAAAGGCTGTCTGGGCATGCTGGGAGTTGTAGTTTTGCAACATCTGGAGGGTCACAGTTTGGAGACCACTGTTACAGTGGTGCCCAAACGGTAGCCCTCCAGATGTTGCCAAACTACAACTCTCAGCATGCCTAAACTGCCCAGGCATGCTGGGAGTTGTAGTTCTGTAACATCTGTCCCTTCAGATTTAGCAATTTTCATGAAATTTTTGAAAATTGCTGCTTTACTTTGAAGCCCTCTAATTTTTTCAAAAAGCAAAAATATGTCCATTTTATGATGCCAAAATAAAGTGGACATATTGTATTTGTGAATCAATATAACATTTATTGGGAATATCCATTTTCCTTACAAGCAGAGAGCTTCAAAGTTAGAAAAATGCAAAATTTTGGGATTTTTCACCAAAAAAGGATGCAAGTAACGCCAAAAATTTACCACCAAAATAAAGTAGAATGTCATGAAAAAACATTCTCAGAATCAGAATGATAACTAAAAGCATCCCAGAGTTATTAATGTTTAAAGTGACAGTGGTCAGATGTGCAAAAAACGCTCTGGTCCTAAGGTGTAAAATAGCCTGGTCCTTAAGGGGTTAAAGTGTCTCTTAATTGATAACGGATAACAGCTAAAAGTCTGTAAGGCTGGGTTCACACCACGTTTTTGCAATACAATACAGTTCCCGTGTCAGGTTTTTGATTAAAAAAAAGGGGATTCCTCAAAACCTGACTAAACTGTATCAAAACCGTTGAAAACCGTATACGGTTTGAAAAATTGTGTCCGGTTTTTAAGAATTTTTTTTTAATACGTTTTTAACTTTTCACTCCATTGTGAATAAAGTTTCACTTGTTTGATTGAAATTCCAAGAAAAAAACTGTGCAAAGTCAAAAACAGTATGGTGAAAACCGGATGGAACAGTACGCACATACAGTTCTGTACGGTTCCCATTGACTCCCATGTTACAAAAAACGTATATGTTTCAATACGGTTTTTTCACCCGGACCAAAAACCATGGTGGGCTACGGTTTTGGGTACGGGAAAAAAAAACTGACAAAACCGTACAGGATGCAAAACGGACACAACCGGGTGCATCTTTTGGCATACGGTTTTCAATACGGTTCCGTACGGTTTTCACATTGAAAACATATACAGGAACTGTATTGCAAAAACGTGGTGTGAACCCAGCCTAAAGGGGAGAGCAGGGAGCGGAGGCAGTAGCGCGCACCGGGCGAGCCCGGTGCACGCTACTGCCTCCGCTCCCTGCTCTCCCCTGTTACAGGCTTTTAGCTGTTTGGATCGTCATCAATAAAGACACTTCTATCAAGATTACCTGGTGAGTGCTTCAGATTAATCCCTTCACATATGTCTGTTTTATTAGTATCATTTAAATTAAAATATAAGTTTCCTTTCTAAAGCTTAACATTTTCCGTTCCAATCTTAGGTGTTTGAAAGAAAACATTGTGATGCGTTATCAAATTAACAGTTCGCTGGCTGAGATCCTATTGTTTTTAGAGCTGAAGTAGTTAATGTAACCAGCCCTTTAGCTTGAAGAAACCATCCGCAATGACGAAATGAATGCTTGGACAGAAGCCAAAGGAAAATATAATCTATATATTCTACAAATGTTCAGCTCGGAGCCAAGAGAAGAAAGCGAGACATCCGAGCGCATGACTAGAGCTCCTGATAAAATTGATTGGCTGTGATTGCATTACCAGAGGCTGTGCGCGAACATCATGCAAAGGGTTATTTGAGGATAGGAGCCAGCCAGAGAGGTGGGTTAGGGAGTTACAACTTCTGCTCTGGTTTCTTTATGACTCTGCGGCAGTGGGTTCCATTCCTAGCTAAGTCTTTCTTGGCTCAGTTCCCTTGGAATGAATGCACTGGTGTTTATAGGCAAAGTGCAGTGGTGATTTATAGGAAGCCTTTGTGATGTTTTCTCCGATAAGCTTTTAGGTAAATGCAGAGATCTTAATATGTCTTTAAAAACAGCAATTGTCACTTTCTAAATGATCTTTATTTTTCTTTACAAAACAGCTGTTATTATGAATGAAGGAATCAACTTTGCAGGACTGAGCAGAACGGATTCCTACATCTATAAGGTTTTCAACACACTTTTAGTATAAAAATGGATACCTCATGATCTACAAAATGTTTGTTTGAAAGCATATTTGTGGATTCAGGTAGCTTTTCAGTGTAAGCTGTCCCTTGTGTGTGTGTACATAAGAAGTATACTGTTTCTGGCCATTATTTAAAGGGTTATCCAGGAAAAAAAACTTTTTATATATATATATATATATATATATATATATATATATATATATATATATATATATATATATATATATATATCAACTGGCTCCAGAAAGTTAAACAGATTTGTGAGTTACTTCCATTAAAAAATCTTAATCCTTTCAGTACTTATGAGCTGCTGAATTTGAGTTGTTCTTTTCTAAGTGCTCTCTGATGACACGTGTCTCGGGAACCGCCCAGTTTAAAAGCAAATCCCCCATAGCAAACCTCTTCTGCTCTGTGCAGTTCCAGAGACAAGCAGAGATGTCAGCAGAGAGCACGGACAGAAAACAACAACTCAACTTCAGCAGCTGATAATTATTGAAAGGATTATGATTTTTTAATTGAAGTCATTTACAAATCTGTTTAACTTTCTGGAGCCAGTTGACAAAAAAAAATTTTTTTTTTCCTGGAATACCCCTTTAACTTTTGACAATGTGAAATTTTTTCATCAGATTTCTGCTCTACAGGCTCAATTTCTCATTTTCACTTGTCCGTAATATAGTGGTTGGAGCATAGCCTTTGGATACATAAGAGAAATTGAGTTACACATTTTGAAAGGGCTTTTTCTTTTTCTCTTGTAAAAGTGAAAAATTCAGGGTTACATCAGCATTTTAGTGTAAAAAGTTTTTAATTTCTTACACTAAAATTTCAGTGTAACCCCAATTTATTCATTTTCACAAAGTTTAAATTAAGATGCAAAACATGTAAAAAAAAAAAAAAAAAAAAGAGAAAATGGCAGCAGCGCACTTGGTCAACAAAATGGAGGCTCTTAGCGCACTTTTTGATCAAAACGAGTCCCCCCATCCACCACGTGGAGGTGGCCTCATATCGGATGGGACCCTAACACAAATACTGAGCCTAACACTCACCTCTGCTGGGCATGCAGCCTCTGACTGGGTGACATGTTGGATCCACTATCAATCCAAACCACCTCCTCTGAAAAAGGGGAGGGGATGCACGGCTACAGAGGGAGCCACTACCCCCAAATTGCACAACAAAAATGTGGCCAGCACCTATACCCAATACACGGGTGCACGCTGCTGTGACAAGTACAAAACATGTGAAAAAAGAAAATGGAGGCTCTTAACGCACTTTTTGATCAAAACGTGAGTGTTAGATGGGGGTGGATGAGGGACATGTTTTGATCAAAAAGTTCACTAAGAGACTCCATTTTGTTGACCAAGTGTGCTGCTGCCATATTCTTTTTTTTTTTTTTTACATGTTTTGTACTTGCCACAGCAGCGTGCACCTGTGTATTGGGTATAGGTTCTGTTTTTTTGTTTTTGCTGTGCACTTTGGGCGGAGTGGCTCCCTCTGTAGCCGTGCATCCCCTCCCCTATTTCACAAGAGGGGGTTTGGATTGATAGTGGATCCAACATGTCACCCAGTCAGAGGCTGCATGCCCAGTAGAGGTGAGTGTTATGAGTGTTAGGCCCAGTTTTTGTGTTAGGGTCCCATCCGATATGAGGCCACCTCCACGTGGTGGATGGGGGGACACGTTTTGATCAAAAAGTGTGCTAAGAGCCTCCATTTTGTTGACCAAGTGTGCTGCTGCCATTTTCTCTTTTTTTTTAACATGTTTTGTACTTGCCACAGCAGCGTGCACCCGTGTATTGGTAATAGGTGCTGGCTACATTTTTGTTTAGTTTTTGCTGTTAAAATAAGATGCAGCCCCCAAAATTTGTAACACAATTTTTTCCCCATATGTGGATGTAAAGTGCTCTACGGGCACACAGGGCTTAGAAAGGAAGTAACGACATTGGTATTCTGGAGAGAGGGTTAGTCGTGTTTACTAAGCCCCCATGGTGTCAGATCAGCGGACAGCATTGACACACATGTGACACCATTTTGGAAACTCAAAGGACCTCTCAAGGAACGTAACAAGGGCTGCAGTTTTTGAAGCAGTGGGTCATGAAAGCCGAATTGCACTCCTTCCCTTCTGAGCCCTGCCATGCACCCACACAGCGCTTTACATCCACATATGGGGATGAAATTGGGTTACAAATTTTGTGGGGAATTTTCTCTGTTCATTTCTTGTGAAAATGAAAAATGTGGGGTTACAATGGCATTTTAATGTGAAAAATATTTTTTTTAATTTTAACAGCCCCCTGTAATAAAAATCTGTCAAACACCTGGAGGGTGTTCCAAAATGGTGTCACATGTGGGGGAGGGGGTGGGTTCTGCTGCTCTGACACCATGGGGGCTTTGTAAATGCCAGCCAAATCCTCTCTCCAAAAGCCCAGTTTTGCTCCTACCTGTCGTGCACCCGCAGAGCACTTTATATCCACATATGGGGTATTTGCACACTTGGAAGAAACTTGGTTACAATATTTGGGGGGACTTTTTCTTTATTTATCCCTTGTAAAAATGAAAAATTAGGGGTTACACCAACATTTAGGTGAAAAAATTCAAATTTTTACGACCCACTGTTCCAAACAAGCTGTGAGGTGTAAATGTTCACTGTACCCATTTTACATACCTTCAGGGGTGTAGTTTCCAAAATGGTGTCACGTGTGTGTGTGTGTTGGGGGTTCCACTGCTCTGACACCATCGGGGCTTCCATTCCAGCCAAATCTTCTTCAAAAGCCCAATTTGGCCCCTTACTTTCTGAGCCCTGTTGTGCACCCGCATAGCACTTTACATCCACATATGGGGTCTTTCCATACTTTGGAGAAATTGAGTTTCAGATTTTGTTGGACTATTTTGTCTTTTAGCCTTTGTGAAAATGAAAAATTTGGGGTTACACCAGCATTTTAGTGTAAAATAATCTAATTCCAAACATTTGTCAAATAACTGTGGGGTGTAAATGCTCATTGCACCCCATATTACATACTTGAGGGGTGTAGTTTCAAAAATTGAGTCACATGTGGGTAGTTTCCATTGTCCAGGTACCACAGGGGCTTTGTAATTGCGACATGACCCCCAAAAACTATTTCAGCCAAATTCTCTCTCCAAAAGCCAAATTGTGCTCTTCTCTTCTGAGCCCTGCCATGTGCCCACAGAGCACTTTACTGTGGGGCAAAAAAGTATTTAGTCAGCCACAAATTGTGCAAGTTCTCCGACTAAAAAAGATGAGAGAATCCTGTAATTTTCATTTTAGGTATACTTCAACTATGAGAGACATAATGAGAAAAAAAAATCTATAAAATCACATTTTCTGATTTTTAAAGAATCTATTTGCAAATTATGGTGGAAAATAAGTATTTAGTCAATAACAAAAGTTTGTCTCAATACTTTGTAATATACCCTTTGTTGGCAATGACAGAGGTCAAACATTTTATGTAAGTCTTCACAAGTTTTTCACACACTGTTGCTGGTATTTTGGCCCATTCCTCCATGCAGATCTCCTCTAGAGCAGTGATGTTTTGGGGCTGTCGCTGGGCAACACGGACTTTCAACTCCCTCCAAAGGTTTTCTATGGGGTTGAGATCTGGAGGCTGGCTAGGCCACTCTAGGACCTTGAAATGTTTCTTACGAAGCCACTCCTTCGTTGCCCGGCGGTGTGTTTGCGATCATTGTCCTGCTGAAAGACCCAGCCACATTTCATCTTCTGTGCCCCTGCTGATGGAAGGAGGTTTTCACTCAAAATCTCACGATACATGGCTCCATTCATTCTTTCCTTTATACGAATCAATCGGTTTTTTTTTACTATGTAATGCATGCCTTTATTCCTTTTTTATGAAGTTTGTATATATTCTTAATGTGGATGTCTGATTTTAATGTTATTCCTTAACTTTTCCTACCATGTGATATGTGCCTGGCTGGCTCCTCCCACAACATAATGGAATTGGTGCCTTTTTTTTGTACCTATTTAAACCTGTCTGTACCTACTGTATGCATACTGATCTGAAGAAGGGGATGGCTCCCCCAAATGCATAATCTTCATTTTTATTTGTTTTGTTTACTTTAATAAACCATCCAGTATTTTGTATACATACATCTCTGGCTTCAGTTTCTTACATTCCTCCTCTGAACCAGCAGCGCCTTTTCAAGGTCTTTTTCTACCAATATCACTTGTTTTCACCCAGGAACAGTTTCTCCTCTCCTGTTACCTTAGTCATAGCAGCGGTTCCAGTGTTTGTAACCCCTTATGTGGGTTGATATGCAAGTTTAAACTTGCTCTAAGGTAAGCAGCCACTACCTAGGGGTATACACCCCACTTTCCACCATTTCTAGTAAACCTACGGTATTACACGAGGCGCCCCCTCCGGTCTCGCTGTGAAGGAGGGGGCGCCTCAGCAGGTCATGCTTCAGAGTAAGTATGGTGTTCTTTCTCCTCCAAACACGACGAGTTGAGTTTTTACCAAAAAGTTCTACTTTGGTTTCATCTGACCATATGAGCTTCTCCCAATACTCTTCTGGATCATCCTAATGCTCTCTAGCTAACTTCAGACAGGCCCGGACATGTACTGGCTTAAGCAGGGGGACACGTCTGGCACTGCATGATTTGAGTCCCTGGCGGTGTAGTGTGTTACTGTTGGTAGCCTTTGTTACTTTGGTCCCAGGTCTCTGAAGGTCATCCATTAGGTCCCCGGTGTGGTCCTGAGATTTTTGCTCACTGTTCTTGTGATAATTTTGACACCATTGCGTTAGATCTTGCATGGGCCCCAGCTCAAGGGAGATTATCAGTGGTCTTGTATGTCTTCCATTTTCTAATAATTTCTCCCACAGTTGATTTCTTCACACCAAGCTGCTTGCCTATTGCAGATTCAGTCTTCCCAGCCTAGTGCAGGTCTTCAATTTTGTTTCAGGCCATAGTGGAGTTTGGAGTGTGACTGTTTGATGTTGTGGACAGGTGTCTTTTATACTGATAACAAGTTCAAACAGGTACCATTAATACAGGGAACGAGTGGAGGACAGAGGAGACTCTTAAAGGGGTACTCCTGCCCTAACACATCTTATCCCCTATCCAAAGGATAGGGGATAAGATGTCTGACCACAGGGGTAACCCCCCTGGGGACCCCCGCAATCTTGCATTCAGCACCAACCTCGGGGAGCTGCATGCCGCATTGCCAGCTCAGAATCTGCCGTGCGACGACCATGGGGCCGGAGTATTGTGATGTCACGACTCCTGTGTCAGACACCTGTGATGTCACGACAAATTGTGTCAGACACTTGTGAGTTCTAAATGCTCACAGCACTCCTTGTTACATTCCCTTATGGGTGTAGTCCGCAGAAATTCTGCCACAATCCCATTCATGCTCTGCTGAAAGGAATTTTTGCAAAATTTCCACTGTGAGAACATACCCATAGGCTAAGTTTCCGCTACTTTTTTGCCAGTGTTTTTTCGGGAGGGGGCGGGTGCAAAAAACAAAACAAAACTGCCACAGCATTTTCCTGTGTTTTTGCATTATTTTTCCTGTTGTTTTTGCCAGTGTGTGGAAATTGCATGTTTTTTTCCTTTGGCAGTTTCTATTGTTTCCGTGTCCACCTCTTTTTTTTTTTTTTTTTTTTAACTCTTCACCTCCCCCGGCCATATATACAGGGGGGCATAGTGTACCCGAGTATACTATGCAGGAGCCGGGAATCCTGTCAGCAGATTGACAGGACTCCCTGCTCCTATAGCTGCTTTGGGCGGTATACAGAGTATACAGCTATCTATTAATAGCTGTATACACTGGTCCCTCAAGTTACAATATTAATCGATTCCAGGACGACCATTGTATGTTGAGACCATAACTTTATGGAAACCTGGTAATTGGTTCTGAAGCCACCAAAATGTCATCCAAAAATATGAAAAGGTGAGGATTAATGAAAAATAATTAGATAACTAATACAGATAAAGCAAATCCTTACATATAAAAGTAAGAAAGATCTGCTGGGAGCTGTAATCACTGTCTATGTTAGTGTTTCCCAACCAGGGTGCCTCCAGCAGTTGCAAAACTACAACTTCCAGCATGCTAGGAGTTGTAGTTTTGCAACAGCTTGAGGCACCCTGGTTGGGAAACAATGGTTTATGTAGAGGATAGAAGCTTCTTCAGGGTCCTATACAGTACACACAGTGTCCCAAATGGAGCCACCCTTACTTGGTGTCCAAAAGAGCAGCTAACCCTGGCACAGGTAAGGCGTAGTACAGAACATGTAATACCACCCTGTACTGTAGGGGGCGCTACCAGACAGCCAGTCAGTGCATGTACTTCAGTAATACAAGTGATTTACCAGTGAATGCCCATTCTGATTGGTCAGTTCCTCCAGTTGTGACACGTTTCACAGATCTGCACTGTCCATAGTATTGTATGTTGAGTCTGGTTTCAAGTTACGATGGTCCAGAAAAAAACATTGTATGTTGAAACTATTGTATGTTGAGGCCATTGTAAGTTGGGGGATCACTGTATAGTGTATACAGAAGACGAGGTCCACTTACCTCCCCCGCCCCCTATTGATGACATCATTAGGGGGCAGAGCTACAGACAGGAGCCAGGCTGGTAAGGGTGTGAGGCTCTGTTCACATTGTCCATTTTGTAAAATGGTAACAGACCCTTCTGGCAGTGTCCTCCCAGACAGGAAGACTCCAGCTGTTGCTAAACTACAACTCCCAGCATGCCCATGCTGTGAGTTGTAGTTTTGCAACAATTGTAGGCTCTCTGTTTGGGAAGACTTTGCATTATGGGTGCTCTCCTCACCGGAGAGTGCCAAAAATTTCCTAACTAATTTTTTGTGTTTCTTTTTTCTTCTTGTTTCAGATTCATGTATGCAGAGGATTACGGTGGATTCGAAGGATTACTGCGGATGAACTGGTTAATGAGGGCTGTGGGGGGAGTGTTTTTTAAAATAAAATATTTCCAATTTGTCGTCTTTTTTTTTTTTTTTATTGAATTTTCAGGCTTAGTAGTGGAAGCCGGTCTTATTGACTGAATCCATTACTAAGCTGGGGCTTAGTGTTAATCCCCAAAAACAGCTAGCGCTAACCCCCAGTTATTACCAAGGTACCCACCGCCACAGGGCTTTGGGAGAGGGCTGTGGGGGAGTGTTTTTTTAAAATAAAATTATTTTTCCAATGTGTCGTGTTTTTTTTTTTTTTTATTGAATTTTGAGGCTTAGTAGTGGAAACCATCTTATTGACAGAATCCATTACTAAGCCGGGGCTTTGCGTTAGCCCCCAAAACAGCTAGTGCTAACTTCCAATTATTACCCCGGTACCCACCGGCACCAACAGGCCCGGAGCATCAAAAATGGCGCTCCTGGGCCTAGGTGGTAACAGGCTGCCATTATTTAGGCTGGAGAGGGCCAGTAACAATAGTCCTCGCCCACCCTGGTAACGTCAGGCTGTTGCTGCTTGGTTGGTGTCTGGCTGAGAATAAAAATACAGGGAACTCTATGCGTTTTGTTTTTTAAATAAATAAAAAACACATAGGGTTCCCCGTATTTTTATTCTCAGCCAGATACCAACCAAGCAGCAACAGCCTGACATTACCAGGGTGGGCAAGGACTATTGTTACTTGCCCTCCGCAGCCTAAATAATGCCAGCCTGTTACCACCTAGGCCCAGGAGCGCCATTTTTGATGCTCCGGGCCTGTTGGTACCAGCTCTTCCCGGAACCCCTGTGCCGGTGGGTACCGGGGTAATAATTGGAAGTCAGCACTAGCTGTTTTTGGGGCTAACGCAAAGCCCCGGCTTAGTAATGGATTCTGTCAATAAGATGGTTTCCACTACTAAGCCTGAAAATTCAATAAAAAAAAAAAACACGACACATTGGAAAAATAATTGTATTTAAAAAAACACTCCCCCCACAGCCCTCGTTAGTTATTTTATTAAAAGAAAAAAAATCCAGTTCATCCGCAGTAGTCCTCCGAATCCACTGTAATCCTCTGCATACATGGATCTCAAACGAGAGAAAAAAAACACACACACACAAAAAAAATTGGAGCCATTTTTGGAGCTGTCCGCTGGGGAGAGTGCTCATATGGCACTGTCTTCCCAAACAGGGAGCCTCCAATTGTTGCAAAACTACAACTCCCTACATTTTTAGTGCCCTGCCGACCACATAAATGGATCCCTGTTTAAATATGTATAACAACATTGTTATAAAAAAGACCGATTTTGTTAAATACAATTTTTTCCATCACTACTGTTTTAAAAAAAATATATATATATTTTTATGGTACCCTACGAAATGTTATAAAAAAAAAAAAAAAAAAAAAAAAAAAAGGTATCTCCATCACTTTTTTGGACCGCTAAAGTCCAAAAAAGAACAAAAACCACCTGCAAAAACGCCAGTTAAAACCCATATGCCATTTTTCTTGGCGTTTTTTTCTTGGGAAAACACACGATTTTCCCAAAAAAAGGCCAAAGTCTTAACAAGAGGTAGTTTTTGAAAAACTGCCAAGGAGCCCAAAATAGCAGAAAAACGCCAAAAGGATAAAAAAAAAACAAAAAAAACAAACGCCAAACTGAAAAAGGACAAGTAGATATGGCATTTTTCAGTTCCCTATTGACTTGCAGCTAACATCTGGCCACAGCATGCGGCAGAATGGGTGTTTTTATTGGCATTTTTGCAAGTGGAAACCTAGCCTCACAGTGCAACAGGTTTGTAGACAAAATAGGACAATTGATTTAATTTTGATTTGATTTGTATAAAACCAAAAAAACATCTGTTATATAGTTCAGTGCACAAACTAGACATAATGGCTTTTCTAGTTAATATCATTAGCAAACAGCCTGTGTGTGCCATCATTTTTTTTTTAATCAATGGTGCATTATACTTGTAATGACTCATGGTTTGTGTAAAAATAACACAATTTATAGTGGAAAACATAGTAATACATTGAGTCTAATCAGTTCTTGAATAGATGTTGACTCAAGCAGTATTAAGCAATAAAGACATTTTCTAATATGTGTGCATAGCGGATGTGAATAGTTGAGGTTGTGTTTATCATTCTGCTCTGAAGCTCCAGGTTTGAATGAAAGGTTTGCTCCCTTTAGCCTTTAAGATTGTCGTGTCAGCTTTCATCAATTCTGAACAATATGAAAGGTGATTAGGAAAGAACACAAAATGGTATGTACTTTTTTAAGCGTAAATCAATACAATATTGTGTAACATCTATCTTTCGGATCTGTCTTACATTCTTTTGCATTCACCGTCCTCACTTGCTAGCTTCATAGGTTCCGCACCACCCCAGGTTCCCAGCCACTCCTGGTTTTTTTCTGTCTCACAGTTTAGTAGTGTGCTTCTCTGTATCTTTCCCGTCCAGCTCTTCTTACCATCTCACAACAGGTTTCATCGCCACTTACATGCTTAGGGGGGAGATTTATCAAAACCTGTGCAGAGGAAAACTTGCCCAGCTGCCCATAGCAATCAATCAGCTCGCTTCCTTCATTTTTAGGAAGGACTATAAAAGAACATGCAATTGGACAACTTTTCCTCTGCAGGGTTTTGATAAATTTATCACTGTTAGTAGACCATTTGACTGGTCTGCTAATTTTGTGCAATGGGTTCATTTGCGCTTTTTTATGGCTGTTTTTTGTTGTTTTTGTATTTGTTTTAGAGGAAATCTCAAAGTAGTTTACTGTTTTGTGCACCGTAGAACACAATTTGCAGAGGAAGGATATTTATGATTTGTGCAAGATAAATTTAAGTGCTTTTTTTTTTGCGCACACACTGATTTTTGTGCGCAAATGTATGACACCTAAAAGGACATGTAGAAAAGTGTCAGAAGGTAGAACCCTACTGAGACAGCTGTGGGATGCAGGAGCCATCCCTCAGCACTGCTAAATTACAACTATTCCCATAATTAGACAGAGTCCTCATTAACCGCATACACATATCTAAAATAAGAAGAAAAGAAAAATCACCCCTGGGGAGAGCGCCCATAATGCAGTGTGTTCTTAACCCCTTAAGGACTGAGCCCTTTTTCACCTTAACCCCTTGGGGACTGAGCCCATTATGACCCTAAGGACGGGAGCATTTTTTGCAAATCTGACCACTGTCACTTTAAGCATTAATAACTCTGGGATGCTTTTACTTATAAATTTGATTCCGAGATAGTTTTTTCGTGACATATTCTACTTTATGGTAGTGGTAAATTTTCGTCTATACTTGCATCATTTCTTGGTGAAAAATAAAAAAATTTGATGAAAAATTTGAACATTTTGCAGTTTTCTAACTTTGAAGCTCTCTGCTTGTAAGTAAAATAGACATCCCAAATAAATTATATATTGATTCACATATACAATATGTCTACTTTATATTTGCATCATAAAGTTGACATGTTTTTACTTTTGGAAGACATCAGAGGGCTTCAAGTTCAGTAGCAATTTTCCACAAAATTTTCAAAATCGGAATTATTCAGGGACCAGTTCAGTTTTGAAGTGGATTTGAGGGGGTTTCTTATTAGAAATACCCCATAAATTACCCCATTATAAAAACTGCACCCCAAAGTATTCAAAATGACATTCAGAAAGTGTGTTAACCCTTTAGGTGTTTCACAGGAATAGCCTCAATGTAAAGGAGAAAATTCAAAATCTTCATTTTTTACACTTGCATGTTCTTGTAGACAAAGTTTTTGACATTTTACAAGGGGTAAAAGGAGAAAAAGCCCCCCAAAATTTGTAACCCAATTTCTCTCGAGTAAGGAAATACCTCATATGTGAATGCAAAGTGCTCTGTGGGTGCACTAGAGGGCTCATAAGGGAAGGAGCAACAATGGGGTTTTGGAGAGTGAATTTTTCTGAAATGGCTTTTGGGGGGCATGTCACATTTAGAAAGCCCCTATGGTGCCAGAACAGCAAAAAAATAAATAAATAAAACATGGCATACTATTTTGGAAACTACACCCCTCAAGGAACGTAACAAGGGGTCCGCTGAGCCTTAAAACCCCACAGGTGTTTGACGACTTCTTGTTAAAGTCGGATGTGTAAATGATTTCTTTTTTTCACTAAAATGTTGGTTTTCCCCCAAATTTTACATTTTTACAAGGGGTTATAGGAGAAAATGCCCCTTCCCAAAAAAGAATTGCAACCCCATCTCTTCTGAGTATGGAAATACCCCATGTGTGGACGTCAAGTGCACTGCGGGCGCACTACAATGCTCAGAAGAGAAGAAGTCACATTTGGCTTTTGGAAAGCAAATTTTGCTGAAATGGTTTTTAGGGGGCATGTCACATTTAGGAAGCCCCTATGGTGCCAGAACAGCAAAATAAAATAAAAAAACACGTGACATACTATTTTGGAAATTGCCTCCCTCAAGGAACGTAACAAGGGGTACAGTGAGCCTTAACACCCCACAAGTGCCTTTACAAATTTCTGCTAAAGATGGACGTGAAAATTAAAAATGAGATTTTTTTCACTAAAATGCTGGAGTTACCCCAAATTTTTCATTTTCACAAGGGGTAATTTAAGAAAAAGCCTCCAAAATTTTTTAACCCCATTTCTATGTATGGAAATACCCCATATGTGGATGTAAAGGGTTCTGCGGGCGAACTACAATGCTCAGAAGAGGAGGAGCGCCATTGAGCTTTTGGTGAGAGAATTTGGTCAGATAGAAGTGGGAGGCCATGCGTGTTTACAAAGCCCCCCCGTGGTGCCAGAACAGTGGACCCCCCCCCACATGTGACCCCATTTTGGAAACTATACCTCTCACAGAATTTAATAAGGGGTGCAGTGAACATTTTCACCCCACTGGCGTTTGACAGATCTTTGGAACAGTGGGCTGTGCAAAAATAAAATCTTTCAGACACCTGTGGGGCGTAACTGCTTACTATACCCCTCATTACATTACATGAGGTGTGTAGATTCCAAAATGGGGTCACGTGTGTGTGGGGGGGTCCACTGTTCTGGCAGTATGGGGGCTTTGTAAACACACATGGCCTTCAATTTCAGACACCTTCTCTTGCCAAAAGCCCAATGGCGCTCCATCTCTTCTGAGCATTTTAGTTCGCCCGCAGAGTGCTTAACATCCACATATGGTGTATGTTCTTACTGAGAAGAAATGGGGTTACAAATTTTAGGGGGCTTTTTTTTCCTATTCTCCCTTGTGAAAATGAAAAATGCAGGGTAACACCAGCATTTTAGAGAAAATTTTTTTTTTTTCATTTTCACATCCAACTTTAACGAAAATTTGTCAAACAACTGTGGGGTGTTAAGGCTCACTATACCACTTGTTACATTCTGTGAGGGGTGTAGTTTCTAAAATGGGGTCACATGTGGGTATTTATAGTTTTGCATTTATGTCAGAACCGTTGTAAAATCAGCCACCCCTGTGCAAATCACCAATTTAGACCTCAAATGTACATGGCATGCTCCCACTTCTGAGCCATGTTGTGCGTCCGCAGAGCACTTTACGCCCACATATGGGGTATTTCTGTATTCAGGAGAAATTGCGTTACAAATTTTGGGGGTCTTTTTTTTACCTTTTACCGCTTGTGAAATGTAAAAGTATGTGGCAACACCAGCATGTTAGTGTAAAAATTTTTTTTTACACTAACATGCTGGTGTAGACCCCAACTTTTCCTTTTCAAAAGGGGTAAAAGGAGAAAAAGCCCCCCAAAATTTGTAATGCAATTTCTCCCGAGTATGGAGATACCCCATGTGTGGCCCTTAACTGTTTTCTTGAAATACGACAGGGCTCCGAAGCGAGAGAGCACTATGCGTATTTGAGGCCTAAATTGGACATTTGAATCCGCCACAAAAATACCCTACGGCGGTGTTTCCCAAACAGGGTGTCTCCAGCTGTTGCAAAACTCCCAGCATGCCTTGACAGTCAGTGGCTGTCTGGCAATACTGTGAGTTTTTTTTTTCAACAGCTGGAGGCTCCATTTTGGAAATAGTGCCGTACAAGACGTTTTTTAAAAATTTTTTTTAAATTGGGCGGTCTGTGTTGGGGTATGTAGTGTTTTACTTTTTATTTTGCATAGTGTAGTGTTTTTAGGGTACATTCACACGGGTGGAGGCTTAAAGTGAGTTTCTCGCTGGGAGTTTGAGCTGCAGCGGAAAATTTGCAGCAGAACTCGCTTTAAACTCACCCGTGTGAATGTACCCTACATTCACATGTGGGGGGGGGGGGGGCAAACCTCCAGCTGTTGCAAAAATGCAACTCCCAGCATGCACTAACAGACCATACATGCTGGGAGCTGTAGTTTTGCAACAGCTGGAGGCACATTGGTTGCGGAAAACTGAGTTTGTTACTTAACTCAGTGTTTCGCAACCAGTGTGCCTCCAGCTGTTGCAAAACTTGAACTCCCAGCATGTACATTCTCTCAGTGCATGCTGGGAGTTGTAGTTTTGCAACAGCTGGAGCAACACTGGTTGCAAAACAAAACTCCGTTTCACAACCAATGTGTCTCCAGCTGTGGCAAAACTGCAACAATCAGCATGCATTGACAGCCAAAGGGTATGCTGAGTGTTGTAGTTTTGCAACAACTGGAGGCACACTACTACAACTCTCAGCATACCCTTTGGTAGTCTTTGCATGTTGGGGGTTGTAGTTATGCAACAGCTGGATGAACACTTTTTCATAGAAAAATTATGCCTCCAGCTGTTGCATAACTACAACCCCCAGCCTGCACAGACTCCCAGCATGCCCTTTGGCTTTATACGCCCGTGGGAATTTTGCTCCCCGCCGTGCGCCGGGCGGGGACCGGACCGGGGTGACTGCTGATATCTATCAGCAGGCACCCTGTGCAAATGCCCAGGGGGGTCATTAAACCCCCCCCCCCATGTCGGCGATCGGCGCAAATCGCAAGTGAATTCACACTTGCGATTTGCGCTGATTCCGGGTCATTACGGGTCTATGGGGACCCGGTGACCCGGAATATAAGAGGGATCGCGGTTGTCTAAGACAATTACGATCCCCCTGAATGCATAGGAGTGAGGTGGCAGGGGTGCCACCCCTCCTATCCCTGCTATTGGTGGTCTAGACGCGACCACCAATAGCAGATCGGGGGCGGAGGGGTTTACTTTCGTTTTGCCCGTCCTGCCCACCCACATATGGGGTATTTCTGTAATCGGTAGAAATTGCACTACAAATTTTGGGGGGCTTTTTCTCCTTTTGCCCCTTATGCAAAGGAAAAGTTGGGGGCTACACCAGCCTGTTAGTGTAAAAAAATAAAAATGTTTACACTAACATGCTGGTGTTGCCCCATACTTTATTTTCACAAGCAGTAAAAGGAAAAAAAGCCCCCCAAAATTATTAACGCAATTTCTCCTGAGTACGGAAATACCCCATATGTGGGCATAAAATGCTCTGCGGGCAAACAACAAGGCTCAGGAGTGAGAGCGCACCATGTACATTTGAGGCCTAAATTGGTGATTTTCACAGGGGTGGCTGATTTTACAGTGGTTCTGACATAAACACAAAAACATAAATACCCAAATGTGACCCCATTTTGAAAACTACACCCCCCACGGAACGTAACAAGGGGTATAGTGAGACTGAACACCCCACAGGTGTTTGACGAATTTTCATTAAATTTGGATAAGAAAATGAAAAAAAAAAATGTTTTCACTAAAATGCTGGTGTTACCCTAAATTTTTCATTTTCACAAGGGAAAATAGGAAAAAAAGTCCCCCAAAATTTGCAACCCCATTTCTTCTGAGTAAGAACATACCCCATATGCGGGTGAACTACAATGCTCAGAAGAGAAGGAGCGCCATTGGGATTTTGAAGAGATAATGTGTCCGGAAATGAAGGCCATGTGTGTTTACAAAGCCCCCATAGTGCCAGAACAATGGACCCCCCACATGTGACCCCATTTTGGAAACTACACCCCTCATGTAGTGTATTAAGGGGTACAGTGAGAATTTACGCCCCACAGGTGTCTGACAGATTTTTGGAACAGTGGTCCGTGAAAAGGAAAAATCTAATTTTTCATTTGCACAGTCCACTGTTCCAAAGATCTGTCAAACGCCAGTGGGGAATAAATACTCACTGCACCCCTTATTAAATTCTGTGAGGGGTGTAGTTTGCAAAATGGGGTCACATGTGGGGGGTCCACTGTTCTGGCACCACAGGGGGCTTTGGAAACGCGCATGGCCCCTGACTACCATTCCAAACAAATTCTCTTTCCAAAAGCTCAATGGCGCTCCTTCTCTTCTGAGCATTGTAGTTCGCCCGCAGAGCATTTTACGTCCTAACATGGGGTATTTCCATACTCAGAAGAAATGGGGTTACAAATTTTGGGGGCATTCTTTCCCATAACCATTTGTAAAAATGGTAAATTTGGGGAAAAAACTGCACTTTAGTGAAACTTTATTTTTTTCCATTTACACATCCGATTTTAACGAAAAGTCGTCAAACACCTGCATGATGTTGATGGTCACTGGACCCCTTGTTACGTGCTTTGAGCAATGTAGTTTCCAAAATGGTATGCCATGTGGGGTTTTCTGCTGTTCTGGCACCATAGGGGCTTCCTAAATGTGACATGCCCCCCAAAAACCATTTCAGCAAAATTCGCTCTCTGAAATCCCATTGTTGCTCCTTCCCTTCTGAGCCCTCTACTGCGCCCGCCGAACACTTGACATACACATATGAGGTATTTCCTTACTCGAGAGAAATTGGGTTACAAATTTTGGTGGGCTTTTTCTCCTATTACCACTTCATTCAAATTAAAAAACTGGGTCTACAAGAACATGCGAGTGTGAAAAATGAAGATTTTAAATTTTCTCCTTCACTTTGCTGCTATTCCTGTGAAACACCTAAAGGGTTAACAAACTTACTGAATGTCATTTTGGAAACTTTGAGGGGTGCAGTTTTTATAATTGGGTCATTTGTGGGGTATGTTTCATTTGAATGCCCTTCAAATCCACTTCAAAATTGAACTGGTCCCTGAAACATTCCGATTTTGAAAATTTTGTGAAAAATTGCAAAATTGATGCTGAACTTTAAAGCCCTCTGATGACTTCCAAAAGTAAAAACATGTCAACTTTATGATGCAAATATAAAGTAGACATATTGTATTTGTGAATCAATATATAATTTATTTGGGATGTCTATTTTCCTTACAAGCAGAGAGCTTCAAAGTTAGAAAAATGCAAACTTTTCATATTTTTCTTCAAATTTTGGAATTTTTCACCAAGAAATGATGCAAGTATCGACAAAAATTTATCACTACCATAAAGTAGAATATGTCACGAAAAAACAATCTCGGAATCAAATTTATAAGTAAAAGCATCCCAGAGTTATTAATGCTTAAAGTGACAGTGGTCAGATTTGCAAAAAATGCTCCCGTCCTTAGGGTCATAATGGGCTCTGTCCCCAAGGGGTTAATGTTTAAATGCTGCAATCGCTATTAAGCACGGCATTTAATCACATAAATGACGGATATCAAGCCCTCTCTGATGGACCTGACTCATGGGCCCTTGCAATATTCCCCTTACACGACCCATGTTGGCAGAGTATTTAAACTAGGTGAGTGGGGGGAGGATAATAAAGCAAAGAAAGCAGACAGTGGGATGGATAGGTTACAGAGGGGTCAGGACATAATGGTGGGTGGAGAGGAGTCCTGTGGGGGGAGGTTAAGAGCAGTGGATAAGGAGATCCATGGGTTACAAACCAGCCGTAAAAATAAATGTAGCCCGAAAAATTGTAATCCCAATAATTCAAAAAATTCCATTAGCCCCAATAACTACAATAAGCCCCATTAACTCAAAAAATACCATTAGCCCCAATAACTTAAATAACAACGTTAGACCCAATAACGCAAAAAATCCCATTAGCCCCAATAACTTAAATAGTACAATTAGCCCTTATAACTCAAAAAATAACATTAACCCCAATAACTCTGAAAATCCCATTAGTGAGACTATATGTGTAAAACTTAATGGAAATGTAAAGTGTATGTTCACAGATGTCAGAAGCCTAGCAAATAAAATGGGGGAGCTTGAGGCCTTGATACTGGAGGAACATATTGATATAGTTGGGGTCACTGAGACATGGCTGGACTCCTCGCATTACTGGGCTCTTAATCTGCAGGGGTTCACATTGTTTCGCAAGGATAGAATGAACAGAAAAGCTGGTGGAGTCTGTCTGTATGTAAGAAGTGGTATGAAAGTCAGTGTGAACGAAGCCATAGTGTGTGATGATTCTGAGGATGTGGAATCACTGTGGGTAGAATTACAAAAGGAGGGAAATACTGAAAAAATAGTATTTAGTGTAATCTACAGACCCCCTAATATCAGTGAGGAGATAGAAGGTTGGCTGCATAAACAAATAGAGAGGGCCGCCCGGGCAGGTACAGTGGTAATAATGGGAGATTTTAACTATCCAGATATAGATTTGGGCCGGGGGCTGGCTAAAACAACAAAGGGGAGAAAATTCCTAAATTTATTGCAGGATAATTTTATGGGCCAGTTTGTGGAGGTAATGCCTTGTTGGATCTGATAATTTCCAACAATGCAGAGCTGGTTGGTAATGTAACTGTGCGGGAAAACCTTGGTAATAGCGACCACAATATAGTTACTTTTGACTTAAAATGTAGAAAACAAAGACAGACAGGGAAGACAAAAACATATAACTTTAAAAAGGCAAATTTCCCTGGGCTGAGATCTGCACTACAGGACATAGACTGGGGGGCTGTGTTGTCAAACACTGATACAGAAGGTAAATGGGACATCTTTAAATCAACTCTAAATAACTATACAGCTAAATATATACCAAAGGGGAACAAATATAAACAATTAAAACTAAATCCTACATGGCTGACAAATGATGTTAAAAGAGCAATAAACAACAAAAAAATAGCCTTCAAAAAATTCAAATCTGATGGGTCAGCTATAACATTTAAACAGTACAAGGAGCTTAAAGGGTAGCTCCCACCATCCTATTTTTTATTTTTTTTGCTAGCCCGTTACCCCCCCCCCGCTATGGCACTAGCCCGTTCCCTCCCCCCCCCCTGCCCCGCATACCCCGTTCCCTCATTACACTTGCAGTTACTGCAGAGTCCGGCAGCGGGCGTGCAGGGACAGCGGCGGCGGCGATGTGCGGGAGGAGTGGCCTCCCAGCCAGTGGCCGGGGAGCCAATGCGCTCGCTCCCGCCTGTCTGATTGACAGACAGGGAGCGAGTGCAGCCTATCTGAAAAAGGACTGATTGCCACTCCTAAATCAGTCCTTTTTCAGTAGCCGGTTTTTAAATGTAAATTAAACCTTTTTAATGAAAATAAATAAATAATAAAAGTATATTAGAGATATGTTGTAGTACATAAGTACTACAACATATGAAAACATAAAGTTGGTGACAGTGCCCATTTAATAAAATCTGTAAAAATGTAATAAAAACAGCAACAATTCAAAATGAGAGACAGGTGGCCAAAGAAAGCAAAACTAATCCTAAATACTTTTTAGATATATAAATACAAAAAAAACAAGGACAGAGCATGTAGGACCCCTTAATAATGATAATGGGGAGGTTGTCACGGGCGATCAAGAGAAGGCGGAGCTACTGAAGGGGTTCTTTAGTTCTGTATACACTATGGAAAAAGGAGCTGACATTGGCCAGGTCAGTGCTGGTAACACATCATGTAATGTACTGAACTGGCTTAATGTAGAGATGGTACAAGGTAAGTTAAGTAAATGTAAGCAAATCTCCAGGGCCGGATGGACTACACCCAAGAGTTCTTAGAGAGGTAAGTTCCGTAATATCTGTACCCTTGTTCATGATATTTAGAGATTCTCTGGTGTCTGGTATTGTGCCAAGGGACTGGCGCAAGGCTAATGTGGTACCAATTTTCAAGAAGGGCTCTAGGTCTTCGCCAGGCAATTATAGACCGGTAAGTCCAACGTGCATTGTGGGTAAATTGTTTGAAAGACTTATAAAGGATTACATACAGGAATACATAGGGGATAATTGTATTATAAGTGATAGCCAGCATGGGTTTACTAAGGATAGAAGTTGTCAAACCAATCTAATTTGCTTTTATGAAGAGGTCAGTAGAAACCTTGACAGAGGAATGGCTGTGGATATAGTGTTTCTGGATTTTGCCAAAGCGTTTGATACTGTCCCTCACAGACGTCTGACAGGTAAATTAAGGTCTTTGGGCTTGGAAACTTTAGTTTGTAACTGGATTGAACACTGGCTCATGGATCGTACCCAGAGAGTGGTGGTCAATGATTCGTACTCTGATTGGTCCCCGGTTACTAGTGGTGTATCCCAAGATTCAGTACTGGGTCCGCTGTTGTTTAATTTATTTATCAATGATATAGAGGATGGAATTAACAGCTCTGTTTCTATCTTTGCAGATGACACCAAGCTTTGTAGCACGGTACAGTCTATAGAGGATGTGCATAAGTTACAAGATGACTTGGATAGACTAAGTGTCTGGGCATCCACTTGGCAAATGAGGTTCAATGTGGATAAATGTAAAGTTATGCATCTGGGTACTAAGAACATGCATGCATCGTATGTCTTAGGGGGGATTAAACTGGCAGAGTCACTGGTAGAGAAGGATCTGGGTGTACTTGTAGATCACAGACTACAGAATAGCATGCAATGTCAGGCTGCTGCTTCCAAGGCCGGCAGGATATTGTCATGTATAAAAAGAGGCATGGACTCAAAGGACAGGGACATAATAATCCCCCTTTATAAAGCATTGGTACGGCCTCACCTGGAATATGCTGTTCAGTTTTGGTCGCCTGTTCATAAAAGGGACACTGCGGACCTGGAAAGTGTGCAGAGACGCGCCTAAACTAATATGGGGCATGGAACATCTTAGCTATGAGGAGCGATTAAAGGAGTTACAATTGTTTAGTCTTGAGAAGAGACGTTTAAGGGGGGATATGATAAACGTATATAAGAGTATATAAATGGCCCATACAAAAAATATGGAGAAAAACTGTTCCAGGTTAAACCCCCCCAAAGGACGAGGGGGCACTCCCTCCGTCTGGAGAAGAAAAGGTTTAGTCTAAAGGGGCGACACGCCTTCTTTACCGTGAGGACTGTGAATTTATGGAACGGTCTACCTCAGGAACTGGTCACAGCAGGAACAATTAACAGCTTTAAAACAGGGTTAGATACATTCCTGGAACAAAATAACATTAATGCTTATGCAGAATTATAAAACTACATCCCTTCCCCTTATCCCCTTACACCCTTCACTTCAATTCCCTGGTTGGACTTGATGGACGTATGTCTTTTTTCAACCATACTAACTATGTAACTATGTTTTAGCGGTATGTCAAGGGTTGGTAAGCGGTTAAGGCTTATATTTAATTAAAAGCTCTAAAGAGAATATATTGTAAGCTAACAATGATTATTACCCAAAAAAAGGTCAGATGCACTACTAAATCATAGAAAAATATTCAAATACGCTCTTGTCATAGAGAAATATCTAATGCTTTTTTTGATCGGGGCCCGATTGTTCAAATTCTGACCACAGGCCTGACTGCAAGGATTTTTGCCAACCTAGACGAAAGCTACCGTATTTATCAACGTATAACACGCACTTTTTAGGCTAAAATTTTTAGCCTAAAGTCTATGTGCGTGTTAGACGCCGATAAGCCGCTGCAGTTCAATGATTTAAAGCGGGCGCTTTAAATCAATGAACTGCAGCGGCTTTGCAGGTGCAGAGACAGCCAGCGCTGCCGGCTTCTCTGCCCCTGCCTGCCCTGGGGTCTAGAGCCCTGCTGCCGCCGCTTCTCTCCCCCTGGCTATCAGCGCCGCTGCCCGTTCTCTCCCCCTGACTATCGGTGCCGGCGCCCCATTGCCTGCGCCGATAGCCAGGGGGAGAGAAGCCGTGCTGCGCTGCTTCAGGCCTCCGGTGTGGGTCCCCTGCATCGTTGCTATGCGCTGCATGGCACAGCGCATGACGTCAGTGCGCCACGCCGTGCAGTGCATAGCAACGACGCAGGGGACGCACACCGGAGGCCTGAAGCAGCGCGGACCCGACCCCGGCAACAGGTAATTATGCAACCAGGGATGGGGGGAGGCAACGGGGCAGCGGCGCCGGCAATGGGTGCCGCTGCCCCTTCTGTCCCCCTGGCTGTCGGCGCCGCTTCTCTCCCCCTGGCTATCGGCACAGGCAATGGGGCGCCAGCACCGATAGTCAGGGGGAGAGAACGGGCAGCGGCGCAGATAGCCAGCGGGAGAGAAGCGGCGGCAGCAGGGCTCTAGACCCCAGGAAAGGCAGGGGGAGAGAAGCGGGCAGCGACGGCCTCTCTCCCCTGCCTTTCCTGGGGGTGTATCGGGGTATACACGCGCACACACGCACCCTCATTTTACCATGGATATTTGGGTAAAAAACCTTTTTTACCCAAATATCCTTGGTAAAAGGAGGGTGCATGTTATAGGCCGGTGCGTGGTATACCCCGATAAATACGGTAATTTTGTCGCTTCTTGACCCAACCCATTGGCTCCTCCCGATATGTGGAGGCACGTGCGATGTTGTGATGTTGGACGGACCTGACCTTAGTGATCGCCCCTGTCTGCCCTTGTAGGTGGTGCTGTGCTTCTCCAGCAGGCTGAAAAAAGCAGATTATTATAGTACGGGTGGGGGTAGCGTGGCGGGTACTGGGCAGGTGCTTTGTATGGGCAGTTACTTCAGATGCTGGCTAACTTTATTGCAGCAGACAGAGCGGCACCCCCTATTTTGCCTATAGGCAGAGCAGGCCCTGCTCGACCGATCATGAAAATGAGCCAGGAAAAGGGCTCACTTAGAGCGCTTTGTTTCAGCTGTGTCACGTGACCAGGACAGACTTATATTGTAAGTCTATGAGGTCGTCCCTGATACTGATTGATAATTTCCCTTGGACATGTCAAAAGGTTATAATTTTTTTTTATATTGACAATTACGCTTTAAAAAAATCATATAAACATGTTTTGATTGCTGCAAAAAAATTTCCTGTAATGTGATTTTTTTTTCAATGTTTATTTTTTGGGAGCTTTTGTGTGGATTTCAGACACTCCACTTTTACCTTGTGTGAACTTGTGTGAGCCTTATGATGTCTATTATGATGAATGGTTCTGTCTGCTGATTTGTTACACTGCTTTCATTTACACATTACAAGAGTTCACATAAACAGCTCAAGTCATGAACAATGAGCACTTACAAATATTGATTAGATCACTTTTTGAGTAAAAAGACAGAATTGTTGTCATATTATAATCTCACTGTAGACAATAATACTTCTAGAAATGTTGAAATCGCGTTTCAGAATCAATTCTGTAATGATAAAAGTTTTCCCTATCTTGAGTTGCTCATTTTTAGACAAAAGAATTGACATCTGGAGAAAAGCTTTAAGAAAATACATAAGTAACATAATTCTATAGCTTTCTCCAATAAATAATCTTACATACCTGTTAGATCGCAATAAAAAAACAAAACTGTTATATGTTACTCAGTACCTAATCCTGATCATGTACAAGTAATTGTTATGTCTCTATCACCAATATTTCACAAAAAAAAGAAATAAAATAAGAAAAGCATGGAAGGTGGCGTGTCTATCTCTTGCCTGCACTGTGATGACCCCTTCCTGCCTACAGCTTTTTCAAAACTACAATTCCCAGCATGCCCAGACATCCTTTGTCTTGACATGTCTGGAGTTGTGTTACGCCGAGCGCTCCGGGTTCCCGCTCCTCCGCGGAGCGCTCATGGCGTCTCTCTCCCTGCAGCGCCCCGGTCAGTCCCGCTGACCGGGAGCGCTGCACTGACATGGCCGTCGGGGATGCGATTCGCACAGCGGGACGCGCCCGCTCGCGAATCGCATCCCAAGTCACTTACCCGTCCCGGTCCCCTGCTGTCATGTGCTGGCGCGCGCGGCTCCGCTCTCTAGGGCGCGCGCGCCAGCTCTCTGAGACTTAAAGGGCCAGTGCACCAATGATTGGTGCCTGGCCCAATTAGCTTAATTGGCTTCCACCTGCTCCCTGGCTATATCACATCACTTCCCCTGCACTCCCTTGCCGGATCTTGTTGCCTTGTGCCAGTGAAAGCGTTTAGTGTTGTCCAAAGCCTGTGTTACCTGAACTCCTGCTATCCATCTTGACTACGAACCTTGCCTCCTGCCCCCGACCTTCTGCTACGTCTGACCTTGCCTCTGCTTAGTCCTTCTGTCCCACGCCTTCTCAGCAGTCAGCGAGGTTGAGCCGTTGCTAGTGGATACGACCTGGTTGCTACTGCCGCAGCAAGACCATCCCGCTTTGCGGCGGGCTCTGGTGAACACCAGTAGCCTCTTAGAACCGGTCCACCAGCACGGTCCACGCCAATCCCTCGTTGACACAGTGGATCCACAACCTGTAAGCCGAATCGTGACAAGTTGTAGTTTTGCAACAGCTGGAAGCACATGTTTGGTAAAATTCGGTGTTACAGCAGTGTGGCTGCAGCCTGTGTTCCTTCTGCAGCCTTGTCAATCAGTCTTATCGTGTCCATGACCCTTTGGACAATCTGATGCTGCTGTGGGACTCATCAGTGTCCCAGGAGGTATGGGGACCCCTAATGGAGGGATTTTCAAAGGTAGTTTTCTGTGAATTTTTTTAAAGAAGTATATTAGAAAAAATATTGTTTTGCGAAGATGTCAATATATAAAAAGTTTTTATATCTGACAGTACCCATTTAACAATATGTGAGTGCTGCCACTGATATGTATCTGACCTTCATCCTCCTTTACAATGCGTATACACAATCTGCTTTTACAAAATACATAGGTGTGGGAGCTCTACATAAAATGGAAGGGGCCTAAGCTGAGGATACTTTGTTGCACATACCCAATGTGCCAAATATAACACTATTAAATATAAATGAAACAGTCCTACTAGGCTATGGGCGAGAAAAAAAGGAGAAAATTGGGACAGTTAGAATTAGAAAATGAAGAAAGGGAAATCAGGATTGTATCTAATAAAATAACATTTATTGTGAATAGTAAATGATGTAAAAGTGAGATCCCAAGCAGGGCCCTTGCTTAGGACACCTCACAATACAAGTAATTTATAAATAGTATTTATATACATTAAAAACTAGCGATGCACAAGATAAAATTAATGAAATAGTGGGGACATATGTAAACTGCGCTATAATATGCACGATGCTGTATACTTTGTGGCTGCGCTACCGAGTGCAGCCACAAAGTATACAGCAGCCCCATACTGGATTTAATCTATTAGCGCTGCTTGCGCCAACTAACTGTTTAATGAACTGTGACTCATATCACCCCAGCGATAAGTCACCAGTATAAATTGGACTATCGCATTGCACTTATTATAGCGCAGTCTACATATGTCCCCACTATTTCATTAATTTTATCTTGTGCTTCGCTAGTTTTTAATGTATATAAATACTATTTATAAATTACTTGTATTGTGAGGTGTCCTAAGCAAGGGCCCTGCTTGGGATCTCACTTTTACATAATTTACTATTCACAATAAATTTAATTTTATTAGACACAATCCTGATTTCCCTTTCTTCATTTTCTCATTCTAACAATCTGCTTTTAGCTACAAGTATATCTCCTCCTTGTGAGAACTTTACAGCATTGACCTACACAGCGCAGCAGCTTTTCCTTCTAAACAGGGTGCCACAGATGGCTTTGGCACTCAAGGTTTGCAACCACCAGGAAAACTAATATTGTATAGCAGTTTTATGTAGACATTGTAGAACAATGTTATTACATTACTTTAAAGAGTACCTGTCATCAAACCATATTTTCTAAACTAAATCCGATTTTATTCCTAAACCCCTCAAGGACCAGGCCCATTTTGGCCTTAAAGACCAGATTTTATTTTTGCATTTTCGTTTTTTCCTCCTTGCCTTCTAAAAATCATAACTCTTTTATATTCCCATCCACAGACCCATATGAGGGATTGTTTTTTGCGTCTCCAATTGTACTTTGTAATTACATCACTTATTTTACAATAAAATGTACAGCACAACCAAACAAATATTATTTATGTGGGAAAATTTGAAAAGAAAACCGCAATCTAGCAAATTTTGGAAAGTTTTGTTTTCACGCTGTACACTTTCCGGTAAAAATTACATGTTTTCTTTATTCTGTGGATCAATACGATTAAAATGATACCCATGTTATATGCTTTTCTATAATTGTACCGCTCAAACCATTTTAACAAAATTAGTATGTTTGAAATTGCCCTATTTTGACCACCGTTCTTATTTTTCCGTATATGGGGTGGTATGAGGGCTATTTTTTTGTGCCATGATCTGTAGTTTTTATCAGTACCACTTTTGCTTAGGTTTTACTTTTTATAAATTTTTTATAAATTTTTTTTGGGCATAAAATGTGACAAAAAGGCAGCAATTTTGGACTTTTTAATATTTTTTTTAACGTTTATGTCATTCACCGTACGGGATAATTAACAATATATTTTAATAGTTAAGACTTTTATGCACGCGGCGATACCAAATATGTGTATTACATTTTTTTTAACGCTTTTTGGGGGTAAAATGGGACAACCGGACATTTAACTATACGTTATGGTATGTTAAGTACCACGTCCATTGTCGTTAAGTAGTTAAAAAGTACCAAATAAACTTTTCTAAACTAACTCAGGCTATGTTCCCTAACTACTCCTCCCACCCTTAAAACAAATTTCAGAGCTTTAAAAAGCTGTGTATCATACCTTTATTCTTGCTCACATGCAAGTGCAATCTCCCAGCAGAAGAAAGTGGGCATTTCCCAGCAGGCATAGCATCACTGAAGCCTGCTGGGAAGACCACTTCTGCCCTCACATGGTTGCAGTGCTGTGATGAATAGAAGACATCAGTCTCTATGCTTATTTCAGTGAGGCTCTTTGCAGCTTTCAGTGAGGCTCTCTGAAGCTGTCAATCAAGCTCAGTGCAGAGAAACACTTCCTGAGTTTGGTCTACTGCCAGGCCGGAAGGAGACCAAACTCAATGTATTAATTGTGGCAGGGAACAGAACCCCTCCACTTAGTGGCTGTTTTTTCTATTACATTTTAAACAAATTTTTGTTGATAATTTTAAAAGCAAGTGAATGGGAAAGTGTCTGCTAATTACACAAGGAACACTATATTAAAAGTTTTATTTGGTGACAGGTACTCTTTAACCACTCCTCCTGCCCTTGAAATAGAGGTTTTGACAAAAGGACTTTTTTTTTTTTTCCATTTCTGTACATTGTAATATGTTTGAGACTATTAAAGATGTTAACTGTTTTGCTAGATCCTTAACCCCTTAAGGACGCAGGACGTAAATGTACGTCCTGGTGAGGTGGTACTTAACGCACCAGGACGTACATTTACGTCCTAAGCATAACCGCGGGCATCGGAGCGATGCCCGTGTCATGCGCGGCTGATCCCGGCTGCTGATCGCAGCCAGGGACCCGCCGGCAATGGCCGACGCCCGCGATCTCGCGGGCGTCCGCCATTAACCCCTCAGGTGCCGGGATCAATACAGATCCCGGCATCTGCGGCAGTTCGCCATTTAAATGAACGATCGGATCGCCCGCAGCAGCGCTGCGGGCGATCCGATCATTCATAACGCCGCACAGAGGTCCCCTCTCCTTCCTCCGTGCGGCTCCCGGCGTCTCCTGCTCTGGTCTGTGATCGAGCAGACCAGAGCAGAAGATGACCGATAATACTGATCTGTTCTATGTCCTATACATAGAACAGATCAGTATTAGCAATCATGGTATTGCTATGAATAGTCCCCTATGGGGACTATTCAAGTGTAAAAAAAAAAGTAAAAATATGTAAAAGTAAAAAAAAAGTGAAAAATCCCCTTCCCCAATAAAAAAGTAAAACGTCCGTTTTTTCCTATTTTACCCCCAAAAAGCATAAAAAACATTTTTTATAGACATATTTGGTATCGCCGCGTGTGTAAATGTTCGAACTATTAAAATAAAATGTTAATGATCCCGTACGGTGAACGGCGTGAACGAAACAAAATAAAAAAAAGTCCAAAATTCCTACTTTTTTAATACATTTTATTAAAAAAAAATTATAAAAAATGTATTAAAAGTTTTTTATATGCAAATGTGGTATCAAAAAAAAGTACAGATCATGGCGCAAAAAATGAGCCCCCATACTGCCACTTATACGGAAAAATAAAAAAGTTAGAGGTCATCAAAATAAAGGGATTATAAACGTACTAATTTGGTTAAAAAGTTTGTGATTTTTTTTAAGTGCAACAATAATATAAAAGTATATAATAATGGGTATCATTTTAATCATATTGACCCTCAGAATAAAGAACACATGTCATTTTTACCATAAATTGTACGACGTGAAAACAAAACCTTCCAAAATTAGCAAAATTGCGTTTTTCGTTTTAATTTCCCCACAAAAATAGTGTTTTTTGGTTGCGCCATACATTTTATGATATAATGAGTGATGTAATTACAAAGGACAACTGGTCGCGCAAAAAACAAGCCCTCATACTAGTCTGTGGATGAAAATATTAAAAAGTTATGATTTTTAGAAGGCGAGGAGGAAAAAATGAAAACGTAAAAATTTAATTGTCTGAGTCCTTAAGGCCAAAATGGGCTGAGTCCTTAAGGGGTTAAAGTGTACCTGTCATCAACAAAAACTTTTAATATAATGTAGATAAAACAAAAATAGAGAAAAAGAAACACAGTCGCACATCCACAATTTGTATTTTGATCTACATGCTTCTCAGCACAAATTCAAACACTAACAGGTTGTTAGTATACATTTTGATAAAAAAGTACAAGCCCACTCACCACGTCAAGGCCACCTATTTTAAGTGGGTCCCTAACTCAACTTTGGCGTATCGCCGGGCAGCGGCCACCACCACAGCAACACCATGTCCACAGGGGGAGCGACCCAGTGGCCAGGCAGCCCAATTGCTGCCCGACTAAGCCCCTGGCTCCGGGCCACAACACCTCACAGACAAAGCATCACAGTAACAATGACCGCCGCAGTGCAACAACATGAATGCGAATACCTACCAAGTGCTCCCTGCCAGAGGGCTGGGAGAATGCTAGGAGGAAACCCTTATGTAGTCTCCTGCTAATAAAAAACGCCTGGGCCGAATAGGTGGAGCAGAGTGCTGGCTATGAAAGAGGGGACAGACTACAATTGTAAAACAAAAATAGTGAAAAATAACCACAGCCGCACATCCACAATTAGTGTTTGAATTTATGCTGAGAAGCAAGTAGATCAAAATACAAACATGTTGTTAGTATACATTTTAATCAAAAAGTACAAGCCCACTTAGAGAAAACCATTATATGTATATTTGTAATATACAATGGCTAAACAATGTGTATATTTGGGGGTGATGCTGTTCCTGCAGCTATTGCCTGTGTGTCTCTATGAGGAGACCAAATACAGGAAGTGAGGGCAGAACAAGCAGGGCTCTGTGCAGGTTCCTGGCTTGTCAATCATCCTGTAAACATGCAGTTGTTACGCCGAGCGCTCCGGGTCCCCGCTCCTCCCCGGAGCGCTCGCTACACTCTCCTCACTGCAGCGCTCCGGTCAGATCCACTGACCCGGGGCGCTGCGATACCGCCTCCAGCCGGGATGCGATTCGCGATGCGGGTAGCGCCCGCTCGCGATGCGCACCCCGGCTCCCGTACCTGACTCGCTCTCCGTCAGTCCTGTCCCGGCGCGCGCGGCCCCGCTCCCTAGGGCGCGCGCGCGCCGGGTCTTTGCGATTTAAAGGGCCACTGCGCCGCTGATTGGCGCAGTGGTTCCAATTAGTGTTATCACCTGTGCACTTCCCTATATCACCTCACTTCCCCTTCACTCCCTCGCCGGATCTTGTTGCCATCGTGCCAGTGAAAGCGTTCCTTGTGTGTTCCTAGCCTGTGTTCCAGACCTCCTGCCGTTGCCCCTGACTACGATCCTTGCTGCCTGCCCCGACCTTCTGCTACGTCCGACCTTGCTTCTGTCTACTCCCTTGTACCGCGCCTATCTTCAGCAGCCAGAGAGGTTGAGCCGTTGCTAGTGGATACGACCTGGTCACTACCGCCGCAGCAAGACCATCCCGCTTTGCGGCGGGCTCTGGTGAAAACCAGTAGTGACTTAGAACCGATCCACTAGCACGGTCCACGCCAATCCCTCTCTGGCACAGAGGATCCACTACCTGCCAGCCGGCATCGTGACAGTAGATCCGGCCATGGATCCCGCTGAAGTTCCTCTGCCAGTTGTCGCTGACCTCACCACGGTGGTCGCCCAGCAGTCACAACAGATAGCGCAACAAGGCCAACAGCTGTCTCAACTGACCGTTATGCTACAGCAGTTACTACCACAGCTTCAGCAATCATCTCCTCCGCCAGCTCCTGCACCTCCTCCGCAGCGAGTGGCCGCTTCTGGACTACGACTATCCTTGCCGGATAAATTTGATGGGGACTCTAAGTTTTGCCGTGGCTTTCTTTCCCAATGTTCATTGCACTTGGAGATGATGTCGGACCAGTTCCCCACTGAAAGGTCTAAGGTGGCTTTCGTAGTCAGCCTTCTGTCTGGAAAAGCCCTGTCTTGGGCCACACCGCTCTGGGACCGCAATGACCCGTCACTGCCTCTGTACACTCCTTCTTCTCGGAAATTCGAAGTGTCTTTGAGGAACCTGCCCGAGCCTCTTCTGCTGAGACTGCCCTGTTGAACCTGGTCCAGGGTAATTCTTCCGTTGGCGAGTATGCCGTACAATTCCGTACTCTTGCTTCAGAATTATCCTGGAATAATGAGGCACTCTGCGCGACCTTTAAAAAAGGCCTATCCAGCAACATTAAAGATGTTCTGGCCGCACGAGAAATCCCTGCTAATCTACATGAACTCATTCACCTAGCCACTCGCATTGACATGCGTTTTTCCGAAAGGCGTCAGGAGCTCCGCCAGGATATGGACTCTGTTCGCACGAGGCGTTTCTTCTCCCCGGCTCCTCTCTCCTCTGGTCCCCTGCAATCTGTTCCTGTGCCTCCCGCCGTGGAGGCTATGCAGGTCGACCGGTCTCGCCTGACACCTCAAGAGAGGACACGACGCCGCATGGAGAATCTCTGCCTGTACTGTGCTAGTACCGAACACTTCCTGAAGGATTGTCCTATCCGTCCTCCCCGCCTGGAAAGACGTACGCTGACTCCGCACAAAGGTGAGACAGTCCTTGATGTCTACTCTGCTTCTCCACGTCTTACTGTGCCTGTGCGGATGTCTGCCTCTGCCTTCTCCTTCTCTGCTGTGGCCTTCTTGGACTCCGGATCTGCAGGAAATTTTATTTTGGCCTCTCTCGTCAACAGGTTCAACATCCCGGTGACCAGTCTCGCCAGACCCCTCTACATCAATTGTGTAAACAATGAAAGATTGGACTGTACCATACGTTTCCGCACGGAGCCCCTTCTAATGTGCATCGGATCTCATCACGAGAGGATTTAACTTTTGGTCCTCCCCAATTGCACTTCTGAAATTCTCCTTGGACTTCCCTGGCTTCAACTTCATTCCCCAACCCTGGATTGGTCCACTGGGGAGATCAAGAGTTGGGGGCCCTCTTGTTCCAAGGACTGCCTAAAACCGGTTCCCAGTAACCCTTGCCGTGACTCTGTGGTTCCTCCTGTAACCGGTCTCCCTAAGGCCTATATGGACTTTGCGGACGTTTTTTGCAAAAAACAAGCTGAGACTCTACCTCCTCACAGGCCTTATGATTGTCCTATCGACCTCCTCCCGGGCACTACTCCACCCCGGGGCAGAATCTATCCTCTGTCCGTCCCAGAGACTCTTGCCATGTCTGAATACGTCCAGGAAAATTTAAAAAAGGGCTTTATCCGTAAATCCTCCTCTCCTGCCGGAGCCGGATTTTTCTTTGTGTCCAAAAAAGATGGCTCTCTACGTCCTTGCATTGACTACCGCGGTCTTAATAAAATCACGGTTAAGAACCGCTACCCCCTACCCCTCATCTCTGAACTCTTTGATCGCCTCCAAGGTGCCCACATTTTTACCAAACTGGACTTAAGAGGTGCTTATAATCTCATCCGCATCAGAGAGGGGGATGAATGGAAAACGGCATTTAACACCAGAGATGGACACTTTGAGTATCTGGTCATGCCCTTTGGCCTGTGCAACGCCCCTGCCGTCTTCCAAGACTTTGTTAATGAAATTTTTCGTGATCTCCTATACTCCTGTGTTGTTGTATATCTGGACGATATCCTGATTTTTTCTGCCAATCTAGAAGAACACCGCCAGCATGTCCGTATGGTTCTTCAGAGACTTCGTGACAATCAACTCTATGCCAAAATAGAGAAATGTCTGTTTGAATGCCAATCTCTTCCTTTCCTAGGATACTTGGTCTCTGGCCAGGGACTACAAATGGATCCAGACAAACTCTCTGCCGTCTTAGATTGGCCACGCCCCTCCGGACTCCGTGCCATCCAACGTTTTTTGGGGTTCGCCAATTATTACAGGCAATTTATTCCACATTTTTCTACCGTTGTGGCTCCTATTGTGGCTTTAACCAAAAAAAATGCCGATCCCAAGTCTTGGCCTCCTCAAGCGGAAGACGCCTTTAAACGGCTCAAGTCTGCCTTTTCTTCGGCTCCCGTGCTCTCCAGACCTGACCCATCTAAACCCTTCCTATTGGAGTTTGATGCCTCCTCAGTGGGAGCTGGAGCTGTCCTTCTACAAAAAAACTCTTCCGGGCATGCTGTTACTTGTGGTTTTTTTTCTAGGACCTTCTCTCCGGCGGAGAGGAACTACTCCATCGGGGATCGAGAGCTTCTAGCCATTAAATTAGCACTTGAGGAATGGAGGCATCTGCTGGAGGGATCAAGATTTCCAGTTATTATTTACACCGATCACAAGAACCTCTCCTACCTCCAGTCTGCCCAACGGCTGAATCCTCGCCAGGCCAGGTGGTCTCTGTTCTTTGCCCGATTTAATTTTGAAATTCACTTTCGGCCTGCCGATAAGAACATTAGGGCCGATGCTCTCTCTCGTTCCTCAGATGCTTCTGAAGTTGAACTCTCTCCTCAACACATCATTCCTCCTGACTGCCTGATTTCCACTTCTCCAGCCTCCATCAGGCAAACTCCTCCAGGAAAGACCTTTGTTTCTCCACGCCAACGCCTCGGAATCCTCAAATGGGGTCACTCCTCCCATCTCGCAGGTCATGCGGGCATCAAGAAATCTGTGCAACTCATCTCTCGCTTCTATTGGTGGCCGACTCTAGAGACTGATGTGGTGGACTTTGTGCGAGCCTGCACTATCTGTGCCCGGGATAAGACTCCTCGCCAGAAGCCCGCTGGTTTTCTTCATCCTCTGCCTGTCCCCGAACAGCCTTGGTCTCTGATTGGTATGGATTTTATTACTGACTTACCCCCATCCCATGGCAACACTGTTATTTGGGTGGTCGTTGATCGATTCTCCAAAATGGCACATTTCATCCCTCTTCCTGGTCTTCCTTCAGCGCCTCAGTTGGCTAAACAATTTTTTGTACACATTTTTCGTCTTCACGGGTTGCCTACGCAGATCGTCTCGGATAGAGGCGTCCAATTCGTGTCTAAATTCTGGAGGGCTCTCTGTAAACAACTCAAGATTAAATTAAATTTTTCTTCTGCATATCATCCTCAATCCAATGGACAAGTAGAAAGAATTAACCAGGTCTTGGGTGATTATTTACGACATTTTGTTTCCTCCCGCCAGGATGACTGGGCAGATCTTCTACCTTGGGCCGAATTCTCGTATAATTTCAGAGTCTCTGAATCTTCCTCCAAATCCCCATTTTTCGTGGTGTACGGCCGTCACCCTCTTCCCCCCCTCCCTACCCCCTTGCCCTCTGGTCTGCCCGCTGTGGATGAAATTTCTCGTGATCTTTCCATCATATGGAGAGAGACCCAAAATTCTCTCTTACAGGCTTCTTCACGCATGAAGAAATTCGCGGATAAGAAAAGAAGAGCTCCTCCCATTTTTTCCCCTGGAGACAAGGTATGGCTCTCCGCTAAATATGTCCGCTTCCGTGTCCCTAGCTATAAGTTGGGACCACGCTATCTTGGTCCTTTCAAAATTTTGTGCCAGATTAATCCTGTCTCTTACAAACTTCTTCTTCCTCCTTCTCTTCGTATTCCTAATGCCTTTCACGTTTCTCTTCTTAAACCACTTATCATTAACCGTTTCTCTCCCAAATCTGTTCCTCCCACTCCTGTCTCCGGCTCCTCGGACATCTTCTCCGTCAAAGAGATTTTAGCATCAAAAAAGGTCAGAGGGAAAACCTTCTTTTTAGTGGATTGGGAGGGTTGTGGTCCAGAAGAGAGGTCCTGGGAACCTGAGGACAATATCCTGGACAAAAGTTTGGTCCTCAGGTTCTCAGGCTCCAAGAAGAGGGGGAGACCCAAGGGGGGGGGTACTGTTACGCCGAGCGCTCCGGGTCCCCGCTCCTCCCCGGAGCGCTCGCTACACTCTCCTCACTGCAGCGCTCCGGTCAGATCCACTGACCCGGGGCGCTGCGATACCGCCTCCAGCCGGGATGCTATTCGCGATGCGGGTAGCGCCCGCTCGCGATGCGCACCCCGGCTCCCGTACCTGACTCGCTCTCCGTCAGTCCTGTCCCGGCGCGCGCGGCCCCGCTCCCTAGGGCGCGCGCGCGCCGGGTCTTTGCGATTTAAAGGGCCACTGCGCCGCTGATTGGCGCAGTGGTTCCAATTAGTGTTATCACCTGTGCACTTCCCTATATCACCTCACTTCCCCTTCACTCCCTCGCCGGATCTTGTTGCCATCGTGCCAGTGAAAGCGTTCCTTGTGTGTTCCTAGCCTGTGTTCCAGACCTCCTGCCGTTGCCCCTGACTATGATCCTTGCTGCCTGCCCCGACCTTCTGCTACGTCCGACCTTGCTTCTGTCTACTCCCTTGTACCGCGCCTATCTTCAGCAGCCAGAGAGGTTGAGCCGTTGCTAGTGGATACGACCTGGTCACTACAGCCGCAGCAAGACCATCCCGCTTTGCGGCGGGCTCTGGTGAAAACCAGTAGTGACTTAGAACCGATCCACTAGCACGGTCCACGCCAATCCCTCTCTGGCACAGAGGATCCACTACCTGCCAGCCGGCATCGTGACAGCAGTTATGTAATAAAGTGCACTGAATACAAAGAGAAATTACATAACATTAATTAATTACATTACATTACATATGCAAAAACATACTAGGAATGCCATAAATTTTGCTGCAGTTAAAGGGGTTATCCAGGAATTAAAAAACAGAGCTTATTCCTTTCAAAAAACGCTCCCTGTCTGTCTCCAGGTTGGGTGTGGTGCTGCAGCTCAGTTCCATAAAAGTGAATGGAGCCAATTTGTAATACTACACCCAACCTGGAGACAGATGGAGCGTTTTTTTAAAAGAAATAAGATCTGTTTTTCAATTTCTGAATGACCCTTTTAATATTTCGTCAGCTTCATGCCACTTCCAAAATATTCATGGAGGTAATTTGGATATAATTTGTTTCTTTGGGTTGGAGAAAGCAGGGGAGGAGACTGGCAAAAAATTCTCCTGAATAGGGAATTTTTCCTTGAATCTGTGATCAGATCTAGATTTATATTATTAGATTTTGTGTCTTTCATGACTCTTTATATTACATGTTATACTGTATCTATGATTCCATTGTTTATAAATGAAAGAAATATAGAAAAAGCGCTCATCTGTGAAGGACAATATATGAAAGGTGAGCCCCTAGCAATAGAGCAACTCACCGGATGGTGTTGTGCTAGGGGAGAGGCACAACACTCTTTCGAGCATATATTAGGAAATCCTTTTGGAAGGTTGTAGTGGAGATCCTGCCCGGACATCCACTCAGGACTGCAGCTTATCCCGCCCTCGGCAAAGCATAGGGAACATGTGGAGAAGATTATGCACTTATGGGTGCACAGATAAAGGGATTTTTAGCGCTGTCCACAACCAGGATGAGTTTTCTTTTGAAATCTTTTAGTTGACATGTAACGCGTTTCAAGGACGCTCGGTCCTCTTCCTCAAACATGCATAAAACTAAGTGTGGCAATATATACAGCTGATCACATGATCAGTAGTGACATCATAACATATTTGCATAAAATTTACATAAAATTTACGTAGAAACTGTTACGCCGATCGCTCTGGCTACTCCTCCTCCGGAGCGCTCGCGGCGTCTTCTGCCCTGCAGCGCTCCGGTCAGCGGCGCTGACCGGAGACGCTGCTCTGTTGTGCCCGGCGGGGATGCGATCCGCCTAGTGGGACGTGCCCGCTCGCGGATCGCATCCCGTCCCACTCACCTGTCCCGATCTCCTGCTGGGTGGCGTGCTGCCCCGCTCTTTAGGGCGCACGTGCGCCGGGGCGCTCAGATTTAAAGGGCCAGCGCACCGCTAATTGGTGCCTGGCCCAATCACCCTAATTAGCTTCCATCTGCTCCATGTATATAAAAACACACTTCCCCTTCCTGTCCTTGCCAGATCTTGTTGCCTTTGTGTCCTGAGAAAGCGTTTAGTGTGTTCCCAAGCCTGTGTACCCAGACCTTCTGTTGTTGCCCCTGACTACGACTCTTGCTGCCTGCCCTGACCTTCTGCTACGTCCGACCTTGCTCTTGCCTTGTCCCTGTGTACCGCGCCTGTCTCAGCTGTCAGTTGGGGTTGAGTCGCTATCGGGTGGAACGACCTGGGGATTACCTGCCGCTGCAAGTTCATCCCGCTTTGCGACGGGCTCTGGTGAAAACCAGTAACCCCTTAGATTCCGTTCCCCTGGTACGGTCCACGCCATCACCCCACTGACACAGAGGATCCACCTCCAGTGTCCTCGCTGCATACCAGTCCGGATCCCCACAGAAACATTTTTTTACATAGAAAAAAAATTTCTTTTACATAGAAGAAATATTTTTTTTAAAATACTTTTTTTAGGATGTGGTGACTAAGTAAACCAATTACATTACATAACTACAAATGCATCACTAGTTACATCATCATCTTGTAATAAATGAATAAACAAATAAATAACCCCCTTAAAAGTATATTTCATTTGTGTATTTATTTTATTTTATATGTTTTTTTCAATTGTTTCATTAAGCCCTCTCGGCCATAAAGTGTTCATTGTGAAAATCCAAAAAGATTCTCTATTCACAAATTTTCGGAAACTGTCAGGTTGATCAGAAGGAATGCTTTCTAAAATACAGAGCTTAATGCAAGTGGGATCGCTATTGTGCATAGTCATAATATGCCTAGAAATACTATGTAAAGCAAAATTCTTTTTAATATTATGTCTGTTTATTCAGAGAGCGAGCTGATTGAACAGTACGACCCACGTACTGTAGGCCACATATGCAAGTAAGATATATAATGTACATAGATGAACAGTCGAGTTTTTCTTTTAGATTAAAAATTTTTCCTGTTGAGAAAGACGCGACTGAACTGCAAGAAGGAGTCGCAATCCATTCGCAACACATACACCGCTTGTGGCCACATCGAAAAGTACCGCCAGGTGTAGATTTGGTTATACACTGTATTTTTGTATTTATATTTTTCAACTTGCTTGGGGCTAAATGATTTCGTAATGTTTTTGCTCTTCTGAATGTTAAAAGGGGGTGTTTTGGAAGTAAAGTATTTAAAATTGGATCCTTCATAATTATGGGCCAATATTTATTCATAATAGTTCTTATTTGTTTAGTACTATTATTATAAGTGGTAATAAAATTAAATCTTGGTGTTTTTTTTCCTTTTTACCATTATAATTAATTCTGCTTGCTGTAATTTGCCAGCTCTTTGGTATGCATTAATTAAAACTTTTTTGGGGTATTTTTTCTCCCTAAAACGGTTATATAAAATTTTAGATTGCTCTCTATAATCCTCTGGAAAGGTGCAATTTTTCTTATATTCTCTTATATTGCCCGTAAGGGATGTTTGTCAGCCATTTTGGAAAATGGCAGCTGTCAAAACCCAAAAAGCTGTTTACATCCACTATTTTAAAATGCGTTTTAGTGCATATTTTTTGATGCATATAAAAATTTCTAGATCTAAAAAAACAATAGAGGAGGAGGAAAAATTCATGGTGAAGGTAAGACCCCAATCATTTTTATTAAAAAATTCTACAAACATTTGTGCATCTTCATGTGTTCCCTTCCATAAAATACATAAATCATCAATAAATCTTTTAAAATAGAAAATATTGCCATTTAAAAACCAAGGGGACTGTGCGATGGACACGCCCTCAAATGCACCCATATATAAATTTGCATAACTGGGTGCAAAACGCGTGCCCATCGCACAGCCCCTCGTCTGCCGATAAACTACACTATTAAAAGAAAAAATATTATGATTCAATATGAATTTAACCGAATCTAATAAAAATTGAGATTGCATGTCTCCCATTTCTCCATCATTTTCCAAGAAATTTTTATTGCATCTAGCCCTTTTGCCTCAAAAATATTAGAGTATAAAGCACTCATGTCGGGATTCAAAAATGCATAATCACCCTCAATGGATAAAAATGATAATTCATTAAGTAGTTGTGTAGAATCCACACATAAGACTGTAAAAACAAGTCTACATAATGAGATAGGTGGCAAGTGATGGCATTCATACCCGATATTATATGGCGACCCGGAGGTTTTTTCATGTCTTTATGAACCTTCGGCAGGTGATAAAATATGGGTAAAGAATAATGTTGCACTTGCAAAAAGTTTTTTTTTTTTAAATTTAAAATACCATTTTGGTTCGCCTTTTGAATTAAATTGTTATAATCATAAAAAAATTCCAGGGAGGGGTCTGATGGTAAAAGTATAAAAGTCACCATCAGATAAAATACGTAAAGACTCCTCAATATAATCCTCCCTGTTCAAAATGACTGTTCCTCCCCCCTTCAGGGGGTCTAATTATTATTTTATCATTTTCTTTTAGAGTTTTAAGACCATTTTTTTTCTTTTTTTGTAAGATTATTTTCTATATAGGGGGTCTGATTATTAATATTAATCTTTCGAAATTTATCACTTACCATCGCATAAAATGCATCAATAAAATTACCACGTAAGCTTAAAGGATAAAAAGAGGATTTGGGTTTTACTTCAACGTGTTTAAAATTATCAGCAGGATATGGTTCAATGACCTGTATTTCACAAATTTTTTGTGATTTATTGTCCTGAATATAAAAATGTCTAGCCAAAGTGATTTTTCTTGTATATTCATTTAAATCAAGAAATAATTGAAATGGATCAGGGGAGGAAGTGGGGCAAAAGGAAAGACCCTTTGCTAAAAGGGATATTTCATTTTCCTTGAGTATATAATCCGACAAATTGAAGAGTTTAACTAGATTATTAACTGTTGTTACATGTGCAGTTTTTTTCTCCTCCCCCCCCCCCCCCCCCCGCATCCTCGTTCATGATTTTTCTTTTTCCTTTTTGGGATGATAGTGTGTATGAGCTCTCCTGAGGAAAGTATTGTGTGATTTTTGTGACTCTTGGACTGGGAATGGGAGTGACTAGTAATACAGTGTCCACATTCACAGGTCGGGAGGCTAAAAAAACTAGCATTATCGGTAATGACAGAGACAGAAGGGTTAGCATCTGAATGTCCAAAATTAGTACTCAAAAGTGTATCACTATCAAGTGCAGAAAGTACAGAAATGTCATGGACTATGCAGATAGATAAATCTAGTGCTTGACATTAGGGGTGTCAAGCACTAGAAATCGGGGTGTCAACATTTCTCAAGTTTTTATGAGAAATTAAATCTCCCATTTCACCAATCGAGGGGTTACTATTTCTTGTGATTAAAATAGTGGGTGATAAAGGATAGGGTGAAGGTTTGTCCATATCTACTTTTTTAAAAAGATATTCAGACATCTGTGGTTGTAACAGTTCAGACTGCGCAACATGGGGCTGTTTAGCAGGAGCTGTTATTCCCAGCTCCAAATGTGCCGTCCGAACAGGTGAAATAAGGTCAAGTGGTTTGAGCTCCATAATAGGAGGTAATTCAGACACTGCAATGTGAGATTGTCCGGATTTATTTTTATGTATAATTTTATTTTCATTTTCATTTATATTTGCAAGGGGCAACTCAAGTTGCATAACTTGCGGGGATTTTGAACAAATGACTGTGTTGTTAGTAATATTTTGGTGATTTCCAGAGTAATTATTATTATTACTATTTTTTCGCCAAGCAGAATTAATGATTGTTCTGCCATTATTAGAAGTTGAATATCGTGTATTTGTATGGTTTCTTTTAGTGACAGGTGTATTTTTAAAAGAAGTTGTTATGTTAGTATCTAATTCACTTTTGTTACTATTTTCTCCCACATCATTTTGGTTTAATGTATTGCCCATAGATGGAGCTGTAGGTTTGTTAGTTTGTATTACATTTTCATTCCATTTAGTTTTCCCTTCATGGGCATTATATTTTGGCCATTTCCGAACCTGGTTATTGGCATAATCTTCCTTGTCTCTATTATATTTTGTCACCTTTTTATTTATAATTTCTGTTTCAATTTTATCGAGTCTAGTGACCAAAGATCGATCTAAATTCTGTTGATAGAGTAACAGAATTTTTAGTGTTTCAGAGATTTTTTTTAGAAAGATTACTAGCGAGAGTATGTCTTTTCAATAAAAGGCAATTCATCATGTCGGCAGAACATTTTTCCATATAGGTTTCCCAGGCACTCGTGAACTCCGCATCCTCCTTAAAGGAGGACTCAAACGGCATGCAGAGTCCACGAGGTGCAATCTTAGTGTCTAAATACAATTCTAAAAAGACAATGTCAATCCCATGTTGTATTTCTTTTTTGCATAAATCCTCTAGGATTAAAAAATTATCAGTTAAAATGTTTAAATCATTAGGAGACACATGTTGAGTAGAAGAATGTACAGGTGTGGGGTTTACAGTTTTCCCCAAAAGTTGGGAAATGAGTTATTCTCGTTTTACAGCCCGATCCATTAGGAACTCCATCGGTGCCAAAAGCGTTACCGCAAGTGCTATAGAAAACAAGTGTGTATATGAGTAGATCAAACCTTAATCCAAAAGGAATAGGGTTAGGGATTATAGAGAGCAATCTAAAATTTTATATAACCGTTTTAGGGAGAAAAAATACCCCAAAAAAGTTTTAATTAATGCATACCAAAGAGCTGGCAAATTACAACAAGCAGAATTAATTAATTATAATGGTAAAAAGAAAAAAACACACCAATATTAAATTTTATTACCACTTATAATAATAGTACTAAACAAATAAGAACTATAATGAATAAATATTGGCCCATAATTATGACGGATCCAATTTTAAATACTTTACTTCCAAAACACCCCCTTTTAACATTCAGAAGAGCAAAAACATTACGAAATCATTTAGCCCCAAGCAAGTTGAAAAATATAAATACAAAAATACAGTGTATAACCAAATCTACACCTGGCGGTACCTTTCGATGTGGCCACAAGCGGTGTATGTGTTGCGAATGGATTGCGACTCCTTCTTGCAGTTCAGTCGCTTCTTTCTCAACAGGAAAAATGTTTAATCTAAAAGAAAAACTCGACTGTTCATCTATGTACATTATATTTCTTCTCACTTGCATATGTGGCCTACAGTACATGGGTCGTACTGTTCAATCAGCTCGCTCTCGTATGAATAAACATAGACATAATATTAAAAAGAATTTTGCTTTAAATAGTATTTCTAGGCATATTATGACTATGCACAATAGCGATCCCACTTGCATTAAGCTCTGTATTTTAGAAAGCATTCCTTCTGATCTACCCAGGGCCGGATTAACGTAGGGGCGGATGGAGCTGCCGCTCCAGGCCCCTACATGAAAATAGGCCCAGTGGCCTGCACAGACGGCCCGCATAGGCCGCCCGGCACCCGCGATAAATATGATAACAGAAAAAGAGGGCCGGCCCTGCTTCTTACTTAGGGCCCTGGGTCACTGCAGGCCGCTGCAGCACTGTTTTCTTTTTATAAATAGTTAGCCTCCGGCCCTTTAAGGTGAGTGCAGGGGCCGTGGCCGCAATGCATCTCTGGGAAGAGAGCCGAGGGATGCTCCTCCCCCTCCCCCCACACTCCTCTGTGTGCAGGCTGCAGCCTTATTGGAGCAGGCAGGTGCTTTGCTTCCTGTTCCATTGCTGACTACATCACCCGCCCGCGCCGAAGGGGAACAGGAAGACTTCCCCTGCCCACCGCTGAGGCCCTCCATACAACAGGTAATTTTCTGGGAGGAAAAGGTTGAGGGGCAAATTGCTGTTTGGGGGGTCAGTGGGAGTTAAATGGGCAATTTCTTAATGTTTCCTGACCAGGGTGCCTCCAGCAGTTTTAAAAATACAACTCCCAGCATGCCTTTGGCTGTCCAGACATGCTGGGAGTTGTAGTTTTGCAACACTTTATCTATCTATCTCCTATCTATCTGTCTATCTGTCTCTCATATCTATCTATCTATCTATCTATCTATCTATCTCATATCTATCTCCAATCTATCTATCTATCTAATTTCTATCTTATATCTCAGTGTTTGCTGACCATGATGCCTCCAGCTGATGCAAAACTATAACTCCCAGCATGCCTTTGGCTGCCCAGACATGCTGGGAGTTGTAGTTTTGCAACACTTTATCTATCTCCTATCTATCTATCTATCTATCTATCTATCTCTCATATCTATCTATCTATCTATCTATCTATCTCATATCTATCTATCTATCTATCTATCTATCTATCTATCTATCTATCTATCTATCTCATATCTATCTATCTCCTATCTATCTATCTAATTTCTATCTTATATCTCAGTGTTTGCTGACCATGGTGCCTCCAGCTGTTGCAAAACTATAACTCCCAGCATGCCTTTGGCTGCCCAGACATGCTGGGAGTTGTAGTTTTGCAACACTTTATCTATCTATCTCCTATCTATCTCATATCTATCTATCTATATCATATCTATCTATCTCATATCTATCAATTTCTCATATCTATCTATCTCCTATCTATCTACCTATCTATCTATCTATCTATCTATCTATCTCCTATCTATCTATCTCAGTGTTTGCTGACCATGGTGCCTCCAGCTGTTGCAAAACTATAACTCCCAGCATGCCTTTGGCTGTCCAGACATGCTGGGAGTTGTAGTTTTGCAACACTTTATCTATCTATCTATCTCCTATCTATCTATCTATCTATCTATCTATCTCATATCTATCAATTTCTCATATCTATCTCCTATCTATCTATCTATCTATCTATCTATCTCAGTGTTTGCTGACCATGGTGCCTCCAGCTGTTGCAAAACTATAACTCCCAGCATGCGTTTGGCTTTCCAGGCATGCTGAAAGTTATAGTTTAGCAACAGCTGGAGGCACCTGGGTTAGGAAACACTGATCTATCTATGTATCTAATATCTATATTATATCTGTGTTTCCAATATACCATTGTACCCAGTATACCAGTGTACCCAATATACCAGTGTACCCAATATACCAGTGTACCCAGTGATACAGTGTACCCAATATACCAGTGTACCCAATATACCAATGTACCCAATATACCAGTGTACCCAGTGATAGTGTTCCCAATATACCAGTATACCCAATATACCAGTGTACCCAGTGATACCCTTCCTCATTAAACTAAAGGGCTCTTGTTTTTCTTGTCCTGTGTTTTCAAATATATTTTTTTATAGATAATGTGGAAGTAAGTAGGTGGGGGGCCTTGAGTTGTGTAAGGGGCCCCAACATTTCTGATGGCAGCCCTGGTCTTGTATATAATCACTTATATGGTATACAGACCCTGTGTACAGCTGGTAACTTTTGCTATATGGGCACTGTGTGGGGGAATACTGGTCTGTGTATAGTGGTTTTATTCAGTACAGTATGGCGGTATTATCAAGTTATTGTGTGGTGGTATATATTTCCTCCTTGTATACTGGTATTCTTGGTCATGGAAAATTATCTTACCTACGTTAACTTGTTATATATTTTCTTTTCTTTTATTTTGTGTGTAGGTTGGGGCATTAGGAGGCATTTGGATGGGATAGGGGCATGGCAGAGATGTGGCCATGGGTGGAGCCTCACAGGGGGCCCTTGCTTTATTTGGTCCGAGGGCCCTGAGTGTTGTCAGTCGGCCCCTGCCTGGGTGGTCACATGGGCTGGGTAACCTCCTGACCAGCGTGACTCACGTCACGGTATTGTAGGACTCTCCTCCCCCGTCAGAAAGAGGATGGTATGTGCTGCTTTCCTGCCTGGCCCACGCCCGTCAAAAAATTTTACTGTGTGACAGCGGCTGAGGTCCCACTGGCGGTCCTTGTTCTCTGCTTCTGAAGTCCCCCAAAAAGGTACCACCACCAGTCATGAACTGACTTGCAATTCAGGTACATAGAAAAGCTAGGGGACAATTTCTCACCTAGATTTTCCATGCTCCTGAATGGCAAGCCTGCCTATAAAAGCTCAGTTTTTATAGGCAGACATGCCATTCAGGAGCATGGAAAACTAGGTGAGAAATTGTTACCTAGCTTTTCTGTGTACCTGAATGGCAATGGTGCTTATCATAGCTCAGCTATTATAGATAGATTTACCTTTAACCTTTCTGTCATATCTGTCTATTCTATGGTAAGCAGATATGCCATTCAGGAGCCCAGAAAAGCTAGGTGACAATTTCTCACCTAGCTTTTTCATTCTCCTGAATGGCATATCTGCTTATAATAGCTCAGCTATTTTAGACAGATTTGACTAAAGGCTATAGGTAAATCCTATAATAACTGAGCTATTATAAGCAGATATGCCATTCAGAAGCATGAAAAATCTAGGCGAGAAATTGTCACCCAGCTTTTCTGTGCTCCTTAGTGCCATTTCTGCTTATATTTTAAGCTAATATAGACAGATTTGCCTATAATTAATAGTAGGTTATCCTTATAGGCTATAAGCAGCAATGGCATTCAGGAGCACAGAAAAGCTAGGTGATAAGTTCTCACCTAGCTTTTTTATGCTCCTGAATGGCATATCTACTTATAATAGCACAGCTATTATAGACAGATTGGCCTAGAAGTTATAGGCAGGTGTGCTTGACCCCTTCCTGCGAAAAAAAAGTAATAATAAAATTTAATTAACCCTTTCCCTAATAAAAGTTGAATGACCTCCCTTTTCTAATTTTTCAAAGAAACATTTTTTATCCAAAAAAAAAAAAAAAGTGATATCGCTGCTTATAATGTTGAGTAATCTGCATGGTCAATGGCCCAATTTGGGTATTGTTGTAATCGTATGGGCCTACAAAATAAAGCTAATGGGAGAGACTTATCAAAACCTGTGTAGAGTAGTGGTGCAGGTGCCCATAGCAACCAATCAGATCGCTTCTTTCATTTTTTAAAAAGCCTCTGAAAAATGCGATCTGATTGGTTGCTATGGGCAACTGCACCACTCTTCCTCACAGGTTTTGATAAATCTCCCCCAATGTGGGACTGTTTGCAAAAAGTGCACTGTGTAGAAAGACCCCAAAATTGCATTTTTATTCAAGTTTGTCCCACAAATATTTGTTTGTTTGTCATTGCAAAGTATAATTGGTGACGCAAAAAAACAAGCCCTTATATGAGTCTGTAGGTAGAAAAATAAGAGTTATGTCTAGAGATGAGCGAATCGGAGCTGACGATCCAGAATTCATTACGAATTTCAGAAAATATACGATTCGCAACGAATGTGAATATCGCTGCGATTCTATCGCACAAATCGCTTCATTAAACTCTATTTACTGCGGTGCAGGCTCCAGGGCATCTAAAATGGCCGATCCACATGTCAGTATATGGGGCAAGGAACGCTGGGAAGGCGGGAAGGGAGGTAGACATGATGACCCTGAATCACATGCAGGATGTAGCCAGTCACACCTATGATGTCACAGCTCTATATAATCGGTAGCCATCTTGCGGACAGTCACTTCATTATATTACACTGCAGAAGGATCATAGGACGCAGAGCCTGTGTGTGTTACAGCAGAGAAAAGCGCAGTCCTCCTAACATCCTCCTAGTAACATCAGATAAAAGAAGCGATCTGATTGGTTGCTGTGGGCAACTCAGCAACCAGCATATTCATCTATCCTGGTAATTTAATGTGCATAACGTGACGGATGCGCTTTATTTGTGTTAAACAAAATTGCTTTGTGTTGCTTTTTCATTTTATATATTTCGATAAAAAGGCCCATCAAAATCTTCAGCACCAGGCCCATGATCCTCTTAATCCGGCCCTGGATCTACCCGACCGTTTCCGAAAATTAGTGAATAGAGAATCCTTTTGGATTTTCACAATGAACACTTTATGGCCGAGAGGGCTTAATGAAACAATTGAAAAAACATATAAAACAAATACACAAATGAAATATACTTTTAAGGGGGTTATTTATTTGTTTATTCATTTGTTTATTCATTTATTCCCTTACGTCCTAACCAGTGGCACAGATGGGGTATTCCGCCCCCCGTGGACTGGTTAGGAACGGTGGAAATTTTATTGACAACCTTAAATAAATGTGTAGACCCTCCCACTCCCCTATATATAGGGGAAAAGAGCCCCACCCCCTTGTGTTTTTTTCTGTCCTCCCGGACAGAGGTTTTGACTGGTGGAGGGGTCCTGTGTGCGGTTTGCCAGGACCCCCTTCTCTCTATGTTTAACTTGACATCCTTTTTTCCCCCTTTTCTGGGGTTTCCCTTTACCTTTTTCCTGGCAGCAACTGCTGCCTGTGTGTTCCTGACACACCTGCTGCCCTGCTCAGCGGTGCATCCTGGGACCGGAGGAGACGGCGTCTGAAGTTTCCTCCGGTCCCCTCACTATGCTGTCGGCTCTCTCCCCGGGAGCGCTGCTCAGTCTGCGCTGTTCTGGGGAGGGGGCAGACCAGGGGAGACTGCGTCAGTAAAATCTCTTCTCCCTGGAGCGACATGTATGTGCTCTCTCCTGCACTATGCTCCAGGGAGGTTCGGACCGGAGCTTAGGCTGTGTCTCGGTCCTCTGCTCTGTATGTCTGCCGGCTCCTTCCTGTGAGCGCTGCGCTGCGCTCAGGGGAGAGGGCGGGTGACTAGGACGGCGTCTGTCGTCACTTCCGGCCCTTCTGTTCCTTGTCTGCTCCTGTTTAAATTATATAGATATATATAGTTTTAGAATTAAAGGCTTGAAGTTTTTACCCTTGCCTTGTTATGATACATTTTGTTATTTTTACAGTAAGTTTCTTGGGATTAGAAATTTTTATTATTAGTCCGCCCATAAAGGGCGGAGCTTGGTGGTTCCAGTTTCCTGTGCCCTATTTAAGGCTCCTCAGTTGAGCCTGGTGGCCTCCTAGAGCGGTAGTGCTTGATTTTTCTCAGCCTACTTACTGGATTGCTACTTGAGCTTGTTGTCTCTGTAGCTTGCTATTGCAATATTTAGCTTTTTCTTACTTTTCTTTGGTAAAGCCCTTTTTCATGGATTAATTAATAGTTTTCCTTCTTCCCCTTCCATTTTTAACTGCTCTTATTTTTCAGAGCATGTCCTCCGACGACGGTTCCCATGAGGCGCCAAATAAGAAGTTCTCCAAGAGGAAGCAATTACAGTGCCATGATTGTCAGGCCTTGTTGGAGGACAATTATCAATTTTCCCGCTGTCCTTCATGTCGTGCCAAATACCAGGTCCAGCAGGAACCCACGATCCAGAACATGGTGGTATGGGTTAAAGATTTTGTGTCCTCCAATATGAACACGATGGGAGCCTCCATTGACGAGCTGAAGCAGATGGTGTCCGCAAACAAGCGATCAAGACCAGCTTCGCCACCAAGATCTATGGAGGTGTCAGGGGAAGCAGCGCATGAAGACTCCCAGTCCTCATCCTCTGAGGAAGAAGATAAATTTCAATATTTTTTCTTTCCGGAGAAAACTCAGCGGCTGTTAAGGTCTATCAGGTCGGGGGACCCTGATGCCAATGGGGGTGAAGCCTCTGCGTCTGCCTCTAAGGGGCCTAGGGCCTTTAAAGCAGACGATTCCCTTCTGTCCTTAATGAAAACAGAATGGAAGAAGCCGGAGAAAGGTCCCGTGCTTACCAAGCGCTTTAAAAGGATGTTCCCGATGCAGGAAGACCAGGTATCTTCCTGGGGACCTGTGCCCAGGGTGGATTTGGCCATCTCCAAATTATCCAAACGGACCTTGGTACCCTTGGATGATGGCTCTAGCCTCCAGGATGCCATGGACCGTAAGGCCGATTGCGCTTTTCAGCGCACCTGTTCCACCGCCTCGGCGTCCGCCTCCGTGGCGATAGCTTCTTCTGAGGTGGCTAAGTTCCTGAGAAACAGGTTTTCCCAAATCCAATCTGACCTAGACCAAGGGGGTCTCTAGGGACGATATTCTGGCCTCCTGTAAGTCGGCTAGTTTAGCCATCGACTTCCTCTGTGATGCCGCCCCTCAACAGTCCTCCTCTAAGCACACCTTGTGTGCCATGACCTACGAGCCTGGCATTCTCTTTGGGACTGAGCTCGACCGCATTTTGGAGGGACTGTCTGATCGGAAAGGGAAATCTCTTCCTCAGCAGTCCTTTTGCGGTCGAGGGAAAGGTATGGAGCTAGATCTGGTTCCCAAGCCAAACCCCAAAAAGATTGGGGGTCCCAAAAGCAAAGGGGCGGTAGACGCCCCAGGGGCTCCCAGGGTGGAAGATCCTCAGCGCCCTGACTTCGGGCCTCCTCGAGGCTCTTGGATTCCAGCCAGTGCTCCCATTCTATCCCCACTTCCCTTCCTGTCTCTTCCTGTAGGTGGACGTCTCCACCATTTCTTAGAGGCTTGGAGGACACATATCCAAGATCCCTCGGTCCTCCGAATTATTTCGGAAGGGTACAAAGTGGATCTGGAGGATACTCCTCCAGACAAATTTGTAAGAACCAGACTTCTTCCTTCCAGCAAACAAAAGATTTTGGAAGCCAATATTCTGGAACATCTCCAGAAGGGTGCCTTGGAGGAAGTTCCCTCTCAAGACCAAGGGGCGGGCATCTATTCTCCAGTGTTTCTGGTTCCCAAAGCCACAGGAGATTTGAGGATGATCATAGACTTAAAGTTCTTCAACCAGTCTATCAGACAGAAGCGTTTCCGAATGGAAACCATTCAGTCAGTTATCAATCTTCTTATGCCAGGGGACTTCCTGGCAACTTGGACCTCAAGGATGCTTATCTTCATATCCCCATCCATCCTGAGTCCAGAAGATTCTTAAGGATCGCTGTGCAAATTCAGGGAGTTCTAAGACACTATCAGTTTGTCGCCCTCCCATTTGGGATCTCTTTGGCACCTTATACCTTTACCAAGGTAGTAGTTTCTGTGGTAGCCGCCCTAAGACTTCAAGGACTGTGTATAGTCCCTTACCTAGACAACTGGCTTCTCAAAGCCTCCTCCCAAGCGATCCTTTCCCAACACATTCAAACTGCTGTGTCCTTTCTCCATCAATTAGGCTGGATAATCAATTGGAACAAATCCAATCTCCAACCAGCCACATCTGTGAGATTCCTGGGTTTTATGATAGATTCCGTATTGATGGGGGAACTCTCCGCCATCTAATGAAAATGTTGGGACTAATGTCTGCCGCCGCGGGAGCGGTAGCCTGGGCTTTGTGGCACCTACGTCCACTTCAGTCGGAAGTACTAGCCAAGTGGGATCACAGTCCAAGGGGACTAAATTCCGTGCACTCCCTGTCTCCTCAAGTCCGGTCCTCTCTACTTTGGTGGGCTCACCTCCAGGATGGAAAATCTCTGATCCAACCTGTTTGGATCATACTTACCACAGACGCGTCCCTTGTAGGTTGGGGAGCGCATCTTCTGGACATGACGGTCCAAGGGACTTGGTCCCCTCAGGAGAGGTTATTATCCTCGAATCTCCTAGAGATCCGGGCCATCAGACTAGCCCTCTTTCACTTTGCTCCTCACATTCAGGGCAAGATTGTGAGAGTCCAGTCAGACGGCATGACGGCTGTCCTTTATATCAACAAACAGGGAGGCACAAAGTCACAAAGTCTTCTGAGAGAAATAGGTGTGATTCTGGATTGGGCAGAATTGAACCTCACCCATTTATTGGCCGTTTAGATCCGGGGTACTCACAATGTAAAAGCAGATCGCCTAAACAGAGGCCTTGCAACCGGAGAGTGGTCTCTCCATCCAGACATCTTTTATCAGATTACGCTCAGGTGGGGCACGCCAGAAATCGATCTCATGGCAACGAGGTTCAACGCCAAGGTGGACAGATTCTGTTCCCTCTACAGAGAGGACAATCCCTTGGCGGTAGATGCTCTGTCAATCCCTTGGAGGTTCAGGCTGGCCTACATCTTCCCTCCTATTTCCTTGATCCCGAGGGTATTGATGAAAATCAGGCAGGACCAAACCTCAGTGATATCCATCATTCCATATTGGCCCACAAGAGCTTGGTTCACCCAACTCATTCAATTTTGGAGGCTTCCCCCAGAGCAAGAAATAGTGTCAGGGGACACTCACAGCTGCTCCAACATACAAATGTTCAACCTGACAGCCTGGAGGTTGATCGGTCCCTTCCAGGAGTAGAAGGGCTCTCAGGGTCGGTCTTGAGAACATTGTCGCACTCCAGATCTGAGGCTACAACTAGATTTTATGGAAGAATATGGAGCACATTCTCATCCTGGTGTCAGCTACACCAACTGTCTCCAAAGGATCCTACCATTCCTGCTGTTCTGCAATTCCTGCAAGATGGATTAGACAAAGGACTATCTCCTTCTACCCTACGAGTGCAAGTATCAGCTATCTTGGCTTTCCTCAATAAGTCTCTTTCTCAAGACCCCCTAATTAGAAGGTTCCTGAAAGGAGCCTCTAGAATTAAACCTACTATAATTCGACCCATCCCTGCTTGGGATTTATCGGTCGTACTCAGGGGGTTATCATCTCCCCCTTTGAGCCTTTAGAGGAGGTGGATTTAAAATTCCTTACACTCAAGGTTACATTTTTGTTGGCCATCACTTCTGCAAAAAGAGTCGGTGAACTCCAGGCTTTTTCCGCCTTTGAGCCTTATATTCAGTTCCTCCCGGATAGGGTTCTTCTTAAGTTTTTGCCCACTTTTATTCCCAAAGTGCCAACATTTACTAATATCAACCAGGTTATTTCTCTTCCTGTGTTAGCTCCGCTCCACTCCTCAGAAGATACTAGAGGCCTTCGCACCCTCGACCTGTCGAGATGTCTCAGGATCTACCTGGATCGATCCAAGGAATTCCGTAAGGATGAAAACCTTCTAATCCTTTTTTCTAGTGCTGTAAGGGACACAGGGCTTCCAAACCAACTATTAGTCGCTGGATTAAGGAAGCCATTCGGGAGTCTCATGTTTCCCAAGGTCTGGAGCCCCCTGAATTTGTTAAAGCTCACTCTACTAGAGCAGTAGCTACTTCTTTTGCAAAAAGAAGCTTGATTCCTTTGGAACTCATATGTAAATCTGCTTCTTGGAGTTCTCACTCCACTTTCATCTCTCATTGTAGAGTTGATTCCAGAATAGCTAGCTATTCCTCATTTGGGCGGTCGGTATTATCCTCCGCCAGGCATGAGTGCCCTCCCATGGGGGTATCTACTTGCTAAATACCCATCTGTGCCACTGGTTAGGACGTAAGGGAATTGTTAATTTCTAACGATAATTTGTTTTCCCTTAGTCCTAACAGTGGCACAACAATCCCTCCCTTACTGTCTAGTTGTTTTTTTCTTCTCTTTGTAATTACACAAGGGGGTGGGGCTCTTTCCCCCTATATATAGGCGGAGTGGGAGGGTCTACACATTTATTTAAGGTCGTCAAAAAAAATTTCCACCGGTCCTAACCAGTCCACGGGGGGCGGAATACCCCATCTGTGCCACTGTTAGGACTAAGGGAAAACAAATTTTTAGAAATTAACGATTACACGATGATGATGTAACTAGTGATGCATTTGTAGTTATGTAATGTAATTGGTTTACTTATTCACCACATCCTAAAAAAAAGTCTTTTAAAAAAAAAATGTTTCTATGTAAAAAAATGTTTCTATGTAAATTTTATGTAATTTTTATGCAAATATGTTATTATGTCACTACTGATCATGTGATCAGCTGTATATATTGCCTCACTTTTAGTTTTATGCATGTCTGAGGAAGAGGACGGAGCGTCCTTGAAACGCGTTACATGTCAAATAAAAGATTTCAAAAGAAAACTTATCCTGGTTGTGGACAGCGCAAAAAATTGTTTATAGATAGAAAGATTAGTATGGATATGGATGTGATTAGCCCCTTAAGCCCTTAAAAGAGAACTCCAGAATATAAAAATTGTCCCCCATAGTGCCGGGAGTAAAAAAATAAAGAGGTACATACCTTCCTTTGCTCCCCCGGTGCCTTCGGTAACCGTCTCCGGTCTCCGCCACGATCCTCTTTCTGGTTGCCGGTGGTCGGCAAGTCATATTGCGCTCAGCCAATCACCGGGCGCAGCGAAGTTCCGGCTCAGCCGGCGATAGGCTGAGCGGCAGTGTGACGTTTTCGGCCCTGGCAGCAGGTGCCGGTGTAGTGAAGAATTTTGTGTCTTAAAGCATTCTCACACTGCCGCTCAGCCTATCGCCGGGTGGGACTACAATGCTGACTTTAATGCTGAATTCCGTTCTGCTTGAAGAAAGAACATGTTCATTCTTCAAGCGGAATCCGCTAGCAGAAATCAATTGAAGTCAATGGTAAAAAAAAAAAATTCCGCCCGACATCATTTTCGCGCGGAATTTGCGTGCAATTCGCGGGCAATTTGCGCGCAAATGGCTGAAAAACCCTTCACTTCTTTCTCCTCCATGTCCGCGCGCAAATTGCCATATGAACGCACCCTCAAATGTATGGCATAACCCAAAAAATATTATTTAGTGAAAAGAAAAATTTAAAAGAAAACCGCAATTTAGCAAATTTTGGAGGGTTTTGTTTTTACGCAGTGCACTTTATGGTAAAAAGGACATGTTCTATTTATTCTGTGGGTCAAAACGATTAAAATGATACGAATATTTATATGCTTTTCTATTATTGTGCTACTTATAAAAAAAAAAAATATATATATATATAACTTGTGAAAAAAGATTAGTATCTTTTAAATCATCCTTTTCTGGGGGGAGTTGCTTGGTGCCGGCTGAGATGGCCGCACAGTTGGACCTGCCGGCCGGGAGTCCCTGTCCCCTGGGTGACGCTCTGCCGTCCTTGCCTGAGGGGCTCCTGTTCCCCTCCTCTTGCCGGAACGCAGGGCCGCCATCTTGGGCCTCCCTGGTGAGGGGTCCGCTTCCACCTCCCTCCAGGCCACGGGTGACAGAGCCCAGCCCTTCTCCTTTGGCACCCCCCCTCACCTGCGTCTCCTATCTGGGGGTCTGAGCTCTCCCCCTCTGTGTTACCCACCTTGCATGGGTCTCCATCTGCGCCTCCCGCACCTCTCCTCCTCTCTCCCCTGAAAACTCGCTCAGCATGCAGTATTCCCCCTGTTTCCACAGAGGGCCGGTCCTCAATCAAGATGGCCGCCAGTACCATTTGCCTGCCCTCTCAGAGGGGCTCTCTACTTACTTCAGGCCTCTGGTCTCCCCTTCTCCAGGGACTCTATCTCCATCATTGGATGCCTTACCAGATCCTGATGTCACCTGCTCAGGCCCTTCTTGCACCTTCACCTTTTCTGCCAGATTTAAGTTTGCTCCTCTCCCAAATTCCAACCAAAGAGGACTTCTATTCACTCATTGCTGAAGTTAAAGATACTTGTAGGGCAGAAATATCGTCCCTGCACCAAGATTTGCAACATGTCTCTGATCGGGTTGAGGGCCTAGATGATGCTCATGATACCACCAGGGCATACATTGCCCAGCTTCATACTACAATTACATCTCAAACGGACTTTCTCTGTGATCTACATGTTGAGGATTTGGACAATAGGGGAAGACATAATAATATAAGGGTGAGGGGGCTGCCGGAGGCTACCCGTGAGGAGGATCTCCATGTCACTCTGGAAGCCATCTTTAACCTTCTCCTGGGAGAGCCTCCTTCTCACAAGATCAAACTGGATAGAGCTCATAGGGCCATCTACCCTAAATCTAACACAAGCATTCCTAGAGATGTTATCTGCTGTGTGCACGATTTCCAGGTCAAGGAGGCCATCATGGCCAAAGCTCGATCCCTTGAAAACTTTGATGGGGCTCCCATTCAGCTTTTCCAGGATCTGTTCTGGCTGACGCTTAGGAAACGACGGATGCTCAAACCCCTCCTGGCAGTTCTTCGCTCTCACCAAGTACCCTACAGGTGGAACTTTCCATTTGCTCTTCATGCCCTAAGAGACGGACGCTCTGCTGATCTGCGCTCCTTCTTTGATATCCCGGCCTTCTGCTCCACCTTGGAATTACCAGTGCCCCAGATGGTGGATTGGGATCTGACCTCCCCTCCTCCTCCTCTACCTCCTGTGTGGCAACCTGTCCGGACCCGACGGCCGGGACTCAGAAGAGTTTTCCTACCCTAGACTCCAGGGGGCCCTCTGCGGGCTCCCCCTTGAAATGTTGTCTGAGGCCTTGTGTCTCCTCCATACTGCTCCTGGCCAGGACTTTGTTTGATCTCTGGTCTTCTCACAAATGCAAATAGAGTTCCAGTTTAACGCAGTGTTATCATATTTTTTTATTTTTTCTACTGCTATTGTAATAATGCATTTTTTGGTCACCTATAGTATAGTATAGTTTATTATCCTGATTATGCTCTTTTGCTATGGCCTCGGGGTGGCGTGCTTGTCTCTTTGGTGCTCGCTCTTGATTGGTGTTCTCCCATATCCCCTCTAGAAGCTATAGCAATGGACTGCCCATGCTTTGGTTTCTTGTCCACCCTGGTGGTCTTGGCCTCCGCATTGGCTGACTGGTCAATGGTTCAATTTATTGCTCTGTACTGTTTTTGTTTTGTCTTGTGTGGTTTCGTCTGTTTGATGTTGGTTTGTTGGTCCTTTTGTTACCCCCTGTTTTCTTCCCTTCCTCGTCTTTCTTCTCTTCTAGGTCCCGTTTTCTCTGCTCTTCTCTTCCAGGGTCCGGGTTCCACAGTCTCTTTCCGTTGGTATACTCTGGTCCATCAGACAGTTCCTGTAAGTATGTTCCCTCATTGGCTCCGCCACCCTCTCCACATCCACCATGGTCAGGTGTGTCTCCCTGAATGTTAAAGGACTTAACCCGCCCTCCAAGAGGCAATTATTGCAACGGGAGTTGGTCTCGCTATGGGATGATATTGTTTTCCTTCAGGAGACACACTTTGACTATACTGGATCTTTCCAATTTCTACACCATCTCTATATACAGGCCTATTCTGCTGTCTCTAATAGGAAGGTGGCTGGGGTAGCTATTCTCATGTCTCGATCCTGCCCACTTCAAGTCTCTTCCACCTTTCTCGACCCATAGGGGTGCTTCGTGGTGTTGGAGGGTGTTCTGGGTAAGGTCCCGCTTCTGCTTTGTAATATTTACGCCCACAACACCTCGCAAATCCCGCTCTTGCATAGAGTCCTTGCTAAGCTCGATAAGTACCCCTTCTCTGCATGGTTACTCGGGGGAGACTTGAATCTTATTTTCCTTCCTTCCCTGGACCCTCACTAGTTCTCAGCGGCCCCTCCTACCCCTTCCCAATGGCGGTTGACTTCTCTTTTCCAGCGGGTGATACAGGCTTCCTCGTTATATGATTTGTGAAGGATTGACCATCCAATGAAGCGCTCTTTCAGCTTCTACTCCCACCCTCATAAATTGCATACGCGTATAGATTACTTCTTTGGTAACCTCCCCATGGTGTGCATGCTTTCTGATGCTTCTCTGATGCTTCTCTCCTGGTCTGATCACTGTCCTGTTATGTCAAAAATGGGATAGAGTGCCCAGGATGTGCTATTTAGAACATAACTTTTAATAGTACAATTAAAAGGATTATAGATTAGTGTCCAAGTGAAGTATTATTAATAAATGTTACTCGATCAATAATTATGGTATCAAATCATCCAGGCCTCTGGACGACCAAGAGAGTCCCAGATGAATGGTCACCCAGGATATCGTAGGTTGATATACCTGTGGTGAAAAATAGAAATCTTGAACCACCAACGCGTTTCTGCTGACTGTTTAGTAGTCAGCGTCCTCAGGGGGTATACAGAATATCTTTGACCGAGATAGAACTAATTGCTGCTAAAATGTAAAACAACAAAAGCATATAGCAATCAATAACAGATACAGCAGTGGCTCTGCATTATATGTATGGCATGATTTAGTAGTGACCGAGGTGCCTGAAAGAAAATATTCTATCCATATAACACCTGCAAGAAAAGAAATATACATGCATGTACAAGATGGTAGTTATTGGGTGTATTCAAGCTTTCCCTATCGGTCGCAAATGCCAGTAGTGATTAAGCAGACAAAGATGTTAACGTCTACCCGAAAAGAAAACAGAAACCACTATTCAGCAAACTTGGACCTGCAATGGAAAAGACAGTACTATATAAGCATATAGTCTGCCCATTACTCACGATTAGTTGGTCTGCTAGTGTTTGCAGACGCAGTCCCGCTGTCATTTGGGAGCCGGAGTTTACCGGCCACGCTGCCCTCGTGCAGGGAGTCTAGGCATCTGACGTCAAATCCGTCAGCTGACAGCCTTATATACAGAGCGGAGCACACCGCCCCCTGTGACGCATACAGGGGGCGTGCGCCCGGGAGGTAAACAATCCCATGCCGCGCTGTCAAAGACACTTAGGCGGACGCCGATGCTGTGAACAGGTAAATACACTGATAATTGAAAGATAAATAAATAGAAGGAATCCGAGTCATGGATACTTTTTCAACTATGGCTGGGCTTACACATTATAGCCAAATGTGAGTGACGGAATGTTATAGACCAATATAAATTACCTATAGGTCTATATATCCTCCACTATATTAATGAATACAGCGGGGTATCCATGATTGGTATATTCATGGAATGTTCTGTATTATGTATCGTTTCTCCTTAGATAAAAGGGAAGGAGTAGCAAAGAATAAATAAATAGAGGAGAAGGGGTGAGAGGAGCGTGCGGGCTACATCCAGACTGCGAAGCACCAACCTAGAGTCAGGTGCCCAATTTTCGGAGTACGCCGGTTAAGTGTTATAGCATCATAGGATTGTACTGGGAGGGGATTTCCCTAAACATTAAATGGGGGGGGGGGGGTGGACAATGGTGGGGCCCTAGTGATCCTATCTGTCCCTGGAATACCCTACATTATTGTCCCTATGCCTAGGCGGGGGGGCCGCCCTAAAAAGGGCGGTCCTGCTCAGGAACCTCCTGTTGGGCCCTATGAAGTCCTATACCCAGGGGGAATGGGGGAAGGACTGTCTCCTGCTCGACCCACTAGGGCCGTCCCTCACTACCTAGAGTTTCACCCCAAGAGATGCTACAATGCTATAATTAACCACTTTGGCCAGTTTAGAGGAAACAAACAAAGTGCAGTTGTTCATTCAAACCCCTAGGAGAGACGAAGTCCAGATGGTATATCCATCTGCATTCTCTCTGTAGAATTAATCTATCCTGTCATCCTTTCTTTTTCTTCCTCCCCTTCTTCGCTGCGGAACTGTCACTGGTATCTTAATGATTCCCTTCTTAAATCGCTGTCTTCCCGAGAGTCGATTCAGAAGTGCCTGACTGACTACTTTGCTACTAATGTGGGTTCGGTATCTTCACAGGCCATTCTCTGGGAAGCTCACAAGTCAGTTGTATTGTTCTGGGTGCACGACTTAAGCGAGATGCTCTGGCTCGCTCCCGGGAACTTTGAGCGCAGATTTCGCGCCTTGAGTCACTTTTACTGTTCTCTCCTTCTTTACCGATCGTGAGGCGACTGGTGGCTGCTCGTGCTCAGTTGGGTGACCTGGCTCTCCATAGGGTTGGGCGATAGTTGCTGTATGCCAGGCAACATTTTTATGAAAAGGGTAATAAAGCCCATACTATGCTGGCATGCGCCTACGTGACCGTGCAGTTACTCAGTCCCCCTCGGCCCTCAAGGATTCCTCTGGTGTTCTTCACTATCACCATGCTGATATTTCTTGCCTTTTTTTTTTTGACTACTACTCTGGTCTTTACTCCCTTCCTTCCCAGCTTCCATCCGACCCGGTGGAGCGTGCTGCTGCTCTTGATTCTTATCTCTCCCAATGCGGCTTGCCTACTCTGTCAGGTGCAGATCGTGAGGTTCTTAATGCTCCTATTACTAAGGAAGAACTCTTGGAGCTTCTCAAATCCCTTCCTGTTGGTCGCTCCACTGGTCCGGACGGATTTGCGTATTTATACTATAAGACTTACTCTTCTATACTTATCTCTAAACTTGTTCCTCTTTTTGATTCCTTTATTGGGGGGGGGGGGGGGAGGAGATCCTGCAGTCTTTTTTGCACTCCTTAATTACCTTAATACCTAAACCTGGTAAGGGTCCGCCTCTGCTCCTTTCTCCCCTCTCTGATCCATAAGGACCAGGTCGGGTTTATCCCTTGCCGCCAGGGTGGTGACAACACCAGGAGGGTAGTGGATCTTGTTGGCATAATCAATCAGAGGTCCGAGCAGGCATTGATTTTTAGTTTAGATGCTGAGAAGGCCTTTGATAGGCTGGGGTGGCGGCTTCTCTTTGCTACCCTCCAGAAATTTGGAATCACGGGCAACTTTCTCACTGCTCTGTGGGGTCTCTATTCTTCTCCTACTGCCTCTCTCAATTCTTCTTCTCCTACCTTTCCACTGTCTAATGGTACCTGTTAGGGCTGTCCGCTTTCCCTCCTGGTCTTCGCTTTATGCATTGAACCTCTGGCTGCTATGATTAGGGGGGACCAGGACATCACTGGCATTCTCCTACATGATAGGGAATTTAAGATTTGCTTATTTGCTGACGATGTACTTCTAACCATCTCTCACCCTTTGCTTTCCCTTCCTAATCTCTACAAAGCTCTTCATGCCTATGGTGAGGTTTCTGGCTATAAAGTTAATCTCTCCAAAACGGAAGCACTCCCTCTGAATCTTCCCCTGTCCCTGTCTACCCTCCTCCGTTCTAATTATTCTTTTAAATGGTCCTCTTCTGCTATTAAGTATTTGGGAGTCAACATTACTTCTTGCTATTCCTCTCTCTATTCCACTAACTATCTCCCCCTTTTTCGAGAACTTAGGGCTCTCTTGGAGAAATTGAGATTGCAATATATCTTCTTTTTTTGGCCAAATTGCGGCGGTTAAAATGACGATCCTCCCGAAACTGCTTTATTTTTTCAAATTGTTACCAACCCGGGTGCCATATTCGCTCTTTTCAGTGAGCTATTTTTTGTTTTATTTGAAATGGGAAAAAACACAGTCTCCCGATGTCCGTTTGACGGTTGGCAGGGCTATGGGGGGGCCTAGCAGTTCCTGATGTGACAAAATATTACTGGGCTGCTCACCTGCGCCATCTTGCGGCTTGGTCCACGTACCATTCTTACAGCCACAGGATGAAACTGGAGAAACTATGGTTAGCCATTATTCACCCTAATTCTCTCCTATGGTATCCTCCAGCATAGATATGTTCGGCGGTATTGTTTCAGGAAGTTCAAACTGTTTTCTCCTTTCTCCCCTCTGCGGTCTTTCCTTTATCCTTTCCTGATTTTCCTTCTGGTATGTCCTCTGTTATAGTGCGGGAGTGGGGTTCTCGGGGCCTCTTCTGCTGGGCTGAAATAGTTCTCCTTCTCTCCCACCCTTTGAGCAATTGGCCACTCGTTGGGATCTCCCCTCGTCTGAGTGTTTCCACTACCTACAATTAAGGCAATTTATGTCCTCCATGACTGGCTCTACAACCCTCTCTCAGCCTACTGGCTTTGAATGGTTATGCCGTGGTGAACCTCAGGCGAGGGGCCTTCTCTCCATATTTACTCATTACTCCTACAACCCCCCGGTCGTGACCCTCCATTGCACCGTTATATGGCCCATTTAGAGGAGGTCTTAAATACTGTCATTACATTGCCTCAGTGGTGGATATTTGGGAGAGGGCTTCTAAGGCTTCTATTTGCACTGCCTATAAGGACACCCAGTCTAGACTGATTATGGACTGGTATCACACTCCAGTTTAACCCTACTATCCCCCCTAAGTGCTGGTCTTGTCCATCTGATGCCCTGGGCTTCAGTCCCCCTGGACCTCCTGATCTATATTCTCCACCTTTCTCATACCACTCTGTCTAAGAAGCCTTTTAGGCTCTTTATGCACATTGTTCTGGATGCTAAGACCCTTATTGCTAAGTGTTGGAAGAGAACTCTCGCTCCCTCAGAGACTGATCTGTTAACCCGTATTCGTGAGAACCGCTCCCTGGAATTCTTTACAGCCTCTTTAAATAACTCTATCCCCTCTTTCCTCTCTATTTGGGAACCATGGGATCGATTTTCTGATCAGCAACCACCTTGACCCCTTTCCTTATCCTTTCTCCTTCCTTTCTTTTCTTTTCTTTCCCTTCTTCTCTTCCCCACTGGTCTTGTGCTTATTTGTGTGTCTGTCTTTGTGGCTCCCCTTTTCGTTCCTACAACCCCTCCCCCTACCTCCCCTCCCGATTTTTTTTTTTGTGGTTTGTTGCCCAATGGGCTTGGCTGATTATTTATGCTTGTAAGCAGACTTTTCCTTTTATAAGCTTCCCTCATTGTCGGTACTATGATTTCCTTTTTGTGCTTGTATCTAAATAACAGGGGCTCTTGTGTGACGTCACAACCTCCGAAGTCCCACACCCAGAGTTCGGAACAAAATGTTCTAAATGCTGGGGCAGTGGAGTACCGCTTAAAGTACGCAGCATAGTTCCCCACACACTAGGTAGGCAGCATAGTCCCCCCCCCCCACATTAGGTAGTCAACTTAGTTCCCCCCACATTTGGTTGTCAGCATAGTTCCCCCCACATTTGGTTGTCAGCATAGTTCCCCCCACATTAGGCTGTCAGGATAATTCCCCCCACATTAGGTTGTTAGCATAGTTCCCCCCCACATTAGGTTGTCAGCATAGTTCCCCCCACATTAGGTTGTCAGCATATTCCCCCCCCCCACATTAGGTTGTCAGCATATTTCCCCCCCACATTAGGTTGTCAGCATAGTTCTCCCCCCACATTTTGTTGTCAGCATAGTTCCCCCACATTAGGTTGGCAGTATAGTTCCCCCACATTAGGTAGGCAGTGGCCCCCACAGACATACAGCCTTCAGCCATATACAGTGTATGGCTGGAGGCTGTATGTCTGTGTACTGCCCCACCTCAGTGCTCCGACCAACGCTACTCCAGTCAGGGGTCATGATATTCTGCTATGGCCTATAGGCCATAGCAATAGGTCCCGGGACCAGTGGTCGGAGCACCGAAGATGACGTGCCGCTGTTAACTTACCATGAGCATGTCCTTGCTGCTCCACTCCACTCTGTTCCAATGGGTGAATGCACGGGACGTCAGTGACGTTGCTGCGTCAGCTACCTCCCGGCGGGGGGAAATTAATCGGGGGGGGGGGGCAATTGGCTTGTTGCCCTCCCCCTTGGATCCACCATTGGTCTAGATCAGTGTAGTGTATCCACTGATATGCCATATGCCTTGAAAAATCCCATTGACAACCATGGGATCAGCTCTGCTATCAGTTCCCTTCAACATGGCAGAGAAATGCTGGAGGGAACTGATGCCAGAGCTGATTCCATTGTTGCCAACTTCACCAGACGGACATATGTATGGGAATGAGTCTTAAATGAGTCCTGTCATTTGCAAAAACTTTTTATATAGTGTAGATAATAACATTATATGTATATTTGTAATATACATTGGTTAAAAAAGGCTGTCCCTGCAGCTGCAGCCTGTGTTTCTCAGCTGGGACAAACCAAAGGAAGTTTGTGCAGGCTTGTCAATCATCCTGATGTGTGAGCCTGGGACATTTCACAGAGCCTCACTGCACAGAGCCACATTTCCTGTATCATGATTAGAGTTGAGGGAACTTTGGAAAAGTTCGGTTCGAGTTCGGTTCGATTCAAACCGCCAATGAAATAAGCCTCTAAAGACATTTATAACACTGCCTAACAGCTATAAAGCCATGTCTAACACTGTTAGGAATGTATTCAAGTAGTTTTGAAGTGTTTTTAAGGCTCGGTTCTGGTGACATGCGATAGCCCATGGTAACTATTACAGCTCACCCATTTTTTAGGCTTATTAACACCAAAATAAAGCAGCATAAAATATCCCTGGTTATCGGTAGATGCCTGTTGGTGTTAATGTGTACACGGAGGCATGGGAAGACGCAGTGGCTTTTTCCAAGCGTGCCAAAAATTTGGCCTTTTTTGTGGAAGATGGGTTGTGTGCGTGTAGGAGTGGCTGGAAGTAGGGTGATGGTGGATTGGTGTTACAAGTAGTAGTCAGCGTACAGCAGGTGGTGGCTGACTAAAGTCACTAGTGTACAGCATGAGATGGCGGAGCTATGTAAATAGTGTACAGCAGGAGATGGCGGACTGATAGTAGCAGGAAGGTGGTGGTTTTTAAATCAACCTCTTAAGGACTCAGCGTTTTTCAGTTTTTGCATTTTCATTTTTTTTCCTCCTTACCTTTAAAAAATCATAACCCTTTAAATTTTCCACCTAAAAATCCATATGAGGGCTTATTTTGTGTGCCACCAATATAACTTTGTAATGACATCAGTCATTTTATCCAAAAATCTACGGCGAAACAAAAAAAAAAAATCATTGTAACTTTTGGGGGCTTCCGTTTCTATGCAGTACATTTTTCTCTTTATTCTGTAGGTCCATACGATTAAAATGATACCCTACTTTTATAGGTTTGATTTTGTCTTACTTCTGGAAAAAATCATAACTACATGCACAAACATTTCTACGTTTAAAATATCCTCTTCTGACCCCTATAACTTTTTTATTTTTCTGCATATGAGGATGTATGAGGGCGCATTTTTTGAGCTGTGATCTGAAGTTTGTATCGGTACCATTTTTGTTTTGATCCGACTTTTTATTCATTTTTATATGGTATAATAAGTGACCAAAAATACGCTATTTTGGACTTTTGAATTGTTTTAAGTGTACGCCATTGACCGTGTGTTTTATTCAATTCTATATTTTTATTGTTCAGACATTTTACGCAGGTGGCGATACCACATATGATTATATTTATTTTTATTTACATGTTTTTTGTTTTTTTATGGGAAAAGGGGGGTGGGTCAAACTTTTATTAGGGATGGGGTTAAATCCCATTTATTAACACTTTATTTTTTTTTACCCTTTTTTTTTTTTGCAATGTTATAGCCCAATAACATTGCATTGATCAGTGTTATCGGCGGTCGATTGCTCAAGTCTGGATCTCATGTTTGGATCAATCAATCGCTATTGGAAGCTCAGGAGGGCAGGTAAGGAACCCTCCTGGTGCATTCTAGCTGATCAGGACACTGCGGTTTTATCGATCAGCCCGACTGAGCAGGCAGGAATGCTTTTTTTTTAAATTACTTTAGAAGCAGTGATCAACTTTCATCGGTGCGTCTAAAGGGTTAATAGCGCACGTCACCGTGATCGGTGACGTTTGCTATTACCACAGGTCGCTGCTACCGTTAGCCGTTGGGACCAACCCGATATGACACAGGGTCACCGCGTGACCCTGCATTATATCACGGGAGTGGGCGCAAGACGTACAGGTATGCCTTGATCCTTGACCCCTTAAGGACCAAGCCCATTTTCTCCTTAAGGACCAGAAAATTTTTTGCACATCTGACCACTGTCACTTTAACCCGATAACGACCATGGACGAGTATAGACGTCCAGGTTGGCGGGCGTTCCCGCACCTGGACGTCTATACTCGTCCATTCTTCTCGTGGGTGCTGCCCAGTGCACCCACGAGATCGCGGCAGGGACTCGGCTGTAACACACAGCCGGGACCATGCTGCACTGCCAGGACCGAAGTAAACTTCAGTCCCGGCAGTTTTAACCATTACAGCCGCGGTCGGAAGTGACCGCGGGCTGTAAGTGTTATGACAGAGGGAGCTCCCTCTGTCTCCTCTGCAGCACCCCGCATCGCGATCGCGGGGTGCTGCGTGTAATATGTGGCTGGCCGGGGCCTGCAGCACTGCCGGGAGTGAAGTTCACTTCACTCTCGGCAGTTTAACCCTTACAGCTGCGGTCAGAAGTGACCGCGCGCTGTAAGGAGTTCTGACAGAGGGAGAGGGCTCCCTCTGTCTCTCCTGCAGCACCCCGCAGCGCGATCGCGGGGTGCTGTGTGTGGCCGCACTGCCGGGAGTGAAGTTCACTCCCGACAGTTTAACCCCTACAGCCGCGGTCGGAAGTGACCGCGTGCTGTAAGGAGTTCTGACAGAGGGAGGGGGCTCCCTCTGTCTCTCCTGCAGCACCCTGGAGCATCGCGGGGTGCTGCTGCATACCTGGGCAGCCGGGGGTCCTACAAAGACCCCCAGGTCTGCCCTGGGTATTGCCTGCTAGTGAAATATGCTGCCTGCTAGTGAAAACTGGCAGGCAGCATATAACTGCAATGCTTTGGAATACTAAGTATTCCAAAGCATTAAAAAGTGTAAAAATAAATAAATAAAATAAAAGTGTAAAAATAAATAAAAATGTAATAAAAGTGTAAAAAAAATATATATATATTAAAAATACATTTATTAAATGAATCTAATTAAAAAAAAAGCATAATGTGTAGGATCGCATTGGCGGACATCCGCGGCATGTAATATGCTGCGGATGTCCGCCACGTGATCCTACACATTATGCAGCAGTCACGGTAATGAGCTCGCTGCTGCGGCTGGGTAGCTTTGTGCGTCCACTCATAGCGGCGGATTTTCCGCCAGCAGTCATGAGCGGACACACTGAGCTACCCAGCCGCAGCAGTAATGGATATATTCGCCATGAGCGGGTGCTTATTCCCACAACATGGCGGATATATCCATCAGGAGCCTTAACTGTCACAGACAGACGCGTTATACTGCCAGCCGACCAGCCAATAACTTGTAGGGGTGCGGTATATAAATGGGGTCACTTGTGGGGGTGGGGGTACTCTTCTGCCCTGAAAGCCAAATGGCGCTCCTCTCCTTCTGAGTCCTACCACGCGGCCAAGGAACTATATATGGCCAAAGCGGGGGTATTTCCGAACATGGGACAAGCAGCTAAATAAAATATAGGGTGCATTTCTTTCAATATCAGAAGTGATGTGCAAAAAATATGCCCCCCGAATGATGCATTTGTGAAAAATTGCAATTTTCGAATTTTTAACACTGACTTTGTAATAATTCCTGCCAAAAAACTATGATGTTAAAACACTCACTGTACCCCCTAGCGAATACCTTGAGGGGTCTAGTTTTTAAAATGGGGTCATTTGGGGGGGGGGTGTTCCTATGTTCTACTACCTTTTAATTTCTGCAAACCTTGCATAGCACATAAAAAAGATGTACTTTTCAAATTTTCTAAATTTTCAAAATTTCAAGTTAAATTGTTAGGGTTCTAACTAATTTAAAATGTTAATTAAAAACTAAAAAATGACGTCAAAATAAAGTAGACATCTGAAAGTATAAGTTTCATAAACTATTTGGTCAGTAAGTATAAATATATGCAACCAATTAGTGTTAAAATAGCAAAAAATCTTAATTTTTTGTAAAAATTTCATGATTTTTTGCATTGTAAAAAAAAACTACAAATGATATCGGCTTATTTTTACTATGTACATGAAGGACAACTTGTGACAAAAAAATAATGTCAGAATTATCGTGATTGGCAAAACGTTACCAGAGTTATTCTCTAATAAAGACAGACATCCCCGATTTGAAAAAACAGGCCTGGTCTTTCAGGGGCGTAAAGGTTTATTTGCATTGGTCGTTAAGGGGTTAAGCATTAATAACTCCGGGATGCTTTTAATTCTGATTCCGAGATAGTTTTTTTGTGACATATTTACTTTATGTTAGTGGCAAATAATACTTGCATTATTTCTTGGTGAAAAATTCCCAAATTTGGTGAAAAAATTGAAAATGTTGCATTTTTCAAAATAGACATTCAAAATAAATTATATATTGATTCACATACACAATATGTAAGAAGAAACCAATGTCCAGCATTGCTCCCGTAAAAGTATGCTTCATTATTGGTTTATAACATAAAAACCACAGGTATACAGAGACCAGGTAGACACAGGTGACGCGTTTCAGCCCTTCAAAGGGCCCTAATCATACCAATATGTCTACTTTATGTTTGCATCATAAAGTTGATATGTTTTTACTTTTGGAAGACATAAGAGGGCTTCAAAGTTCAGCAGCAATTTTCTAATTTTTCACAAAATTTTCAAAATCAGAATTTTTCAGGGACCAGTTCAGTTTTGAAGTGTACTTGAAGGGCCTTCATATTAGAAATATCCCATAAATTACCCCATTATAGAAACTGCACCCCTCAAAGTATTCAAAATGACATTCAGAAAGTTTGTTAACCCTTTAGGTGTTTCACAGGAATAGCAGCAAAGTGAAGGAGAAAATTCAAAATCTTCATTTTCTTGTAGACCCAGTTTTTGTTATTTTAAGGGGTAACAGGAGAAAAAGCCCCCCAAAATTTGTAACCCAAGTTCCCTCGAGTAAGGAAATACATCATATGTATATGTGAAGTGATTGGCGGGCACAGTAGAGGGCAGTGGCATCGCTGGGGGGGAGGGTCAGAGGGGACCATGTGCCCCCCCCCCAATGTCGCGGGATTTTGCTGTGAATTATTTTTTAAAATTTCCCGTCCCAGCCTGCGCGCCTGTGACTCATGGTGCCGCAGGGGGGAAGGGAAGCGTACGTGCGTAGTGCGCACACAGCATCCCCCTCCCCCTGCGGCGCAGTAAGCCGAAAATGGTGCCGAAGATGCTGTGGAACTGAAATCGTGGGAAGATGCCGTAGAACTGCGCCCCGTGCCGGCTTGCTTAAGGTACCGTACCCTTTCCACCCCTCTGTTACCCCCACCCCCCATGTCCATCCCCCTGGCATGCATTCCCTCCCCCCCGTCATTCATGTCCACCCTCCTGTTATTACTGTCTGCCTTGTCCACCCCCCGTCCATCCCTGTCACCCATGTTCACCTCCCCTGTCCATCCCCCAGTCTACCCTGTCACCCATGTCCATCCCCCTATTCACCCCTCTGTCCCATTGTCACCCCTCTTTTACCCCCCCTTGTCATCCTTGTCCACCACCCTGTTCACCCCCCGTCACCCCTGTCCATCCCTCTGTCACCCATGTCCACCCCTTATTCACCTCTGTCCCTTTGTCACCCATGTCCACCCCTCTTTTACCCCCTTGTCACGCCTGTCCACACCTCTCACCCCCTGTCACCCCTGTTCACCCCCCTGTCTCCCATGTCCACCACCCAATCTACCCCGTCAGGCATGTCCACCCCCTAATCTACCCCCTGTCACCCATGTCCACACCCCTATTCACCCCTTGTTCACCTGTCACCCCTTTTAACCCCCTTGTCATCCTTGTCCATCTCCCTGTCATCCATGTCCACCTTGGCCACACCTGTCACCCACGTCCCCCCCCGGGCAACCCTCAGACCACCCCCCCAGTCTACCCCTCTGTCAACCATGTTCACCCCCTATTCACCCCTCTGACCCCTGTCTCCCTTGTCTACCCCCTGTCACCCATGTTCACTCCCCTGTCCACCCCCCGTCTACCCCGTCACCCATGTCCACCCCCTATTCACCCCAGTCCACCCCTCTTTTACCCCCTTGTCACCCTCCTGTCATCCATGTCCACCTTGGCCACCCCCCTATCCACTTCTCTGTCACCCATGTTCACTCTCTATTGTACATCCCTGACCACATCCTTGTCACCCATGTCCATCCCCTATTCACCCCTCTGTCCCTTTGTCACCCCTCTGTTACCACCTTGTCACGCCTGTCCACCCCTCTGTAACTCCCTACGCCCCCGTCACCCATGTTCACTCTTCTACACCCCTCTACTACCCATGTACACCCGTCACACATGTACACCCCTCTGCCACCCTCTAAGCCCCCTGTCACCCATGTACACTCTTCTACACCCATCTGTCAACAATGTACGCTCCTTTACATGCCTCTGCCACCCATGTACACTCCTCTACACCCCTCTGTCACCCCCTATGCCCCCTGTCAACATTGTACACTCCTCTACACCCCTCTGTTACCCATGTACACTCTACACCCATCTGTCATTCCTCTACTCCCCTCTGCCACCCATGTACACTCTTCTACACCCATCTGTCATCCATGTACACTACTCTACACCCCTCTGTCACCCATGTATACTCCTCTACACCCCTCTGTTACCCATGTACACCCCTCTGCCACCCATGTACACTCCTCTACACCCCTCTGCCACCCATGTACACTCCCCTACACCCCTGTTACCCATGTAAACCCCTCTACACCCCTCTGTCACCCATGTTCACTCCTCTACACCCCTCTGTCACCCAAAATGTTTTCTTTCGGAGGGGTGCCCCGAGCCGAAAAAGGTTTGGAAACACTGATATATATACACACATACGTTTTAAAATTGCCCCACCACTTTTGTCACTGGTCCCCCCATGTACACCCCAAATTTTCCTTTTAATAAGGGGTAAAAGGAGAAAAGCCCCCAAAATTTGTAGAGCAATTGCTCCAGAGTACAAAAATACCCCATATGTGGCCCTATACTGTTTCCTTGAAATACGACAGGGCTCCGAAGTGAAAAAGCGCCATGCGCATTTGAGGACTAAATTAGGGATTGCATAGGGGTGGATATAGGGGTATTCTACGCCAGTGATTCCCAAACAGGTTGCCTTCAGCTGTTGCTAAAATTCCAGCATGGCTGCACAGTCAGTGGCTATCCGGAAATGCTGGGAGTTGTTGTTTTGCAACAGCTGGGGGCTCAGTTTTCGAAACACTGCCGTACGATACCTTTTCATTTTTATTGGGGGGGGGGGGACAGTGTAGTGTTTTACCCTTTATTATGTGTTAGTCTAAATTTGCCACAGCTCAAACTTGAAGGAGGTGACTCACTGTAAACCTGCCCGTGTGAATGTATCCTGCACATTCACATGGGGGGAGGGGGGGCAAACCTCCAGCTGTTGCAGAACTACAACTCCCAGCATGCACTGACAGACCATGCATGTTGGGAGTTGTACTTTTGCAACAGCTGGAGGCACACTGGTTGGAAAACCTTCAGTTAGGTTCTGTTGCCTAACTCAGTATTTTACAACCAGTGGGCCTCCGGCTGTTGTAGTTATGCAACAGCTGGAGGTACGCAACTACAACTCCCAGCATGAAAAGACAGCTGTTTGGGCATGCTGGGAGTTGTAGTTTGGCAAGATCTGGAGGGCCACAGTTTAGAGACCACTGCATAGTGATCTCAAACTCTGGCCCTCCAGATGTTACAAAACTACAAATCCCAGCATGCCCAGACAGAAAACTGCTGTCTGGGCATGCTGGAAGTTGTAGTTTTGCAACATCTGGAAGGCTACAGTTTAGAGACCACTGTATAGTGGTCTTAAAACTGTAGCCCTCCAGATGTTGTTAGGCAACTACACACTGGCTTCCGTAGGATCGCCACACCAGGGAGCCGCACCGCTGTCCTCTGCCGCCGATGGTAAGAGATCCTCCGGCGCCTATTACCGTCGGTTCTCCCGTTCTGCCTGGACTACTGTGGGTGGACAGAACGAGGGGACCAGACTTTAACCCCCCCCCCCCCCCCCAATCTTCTATTGGACGTTCGCTTCTGACTGAACAAAAGCAGAGATAGGAGGGGTGGCACCCCTGCCATCTCACTTTTATCCCTTCAGGGGGATCGTGGGTGTCTTGGACAACCTCGATCCCCTTTATTTTCCGTGTCACCGGAGACCCGTATGACCCGAAATCGCCGGTGTGAATTTCCTCGCCGATTTGCGACGATTGTGAAGTTGGCCATTTTGAATCCAACTTTTGTTTTTTCAATAGGAAGAGGGTCAATGATGTGCTTGGTTTTAATGTAACTTTATTCTTTCATTAGTTATTTACAAGTATCTCTTTGTTTACAACCATTGACATGTCGTTGAGGTTAACACGTGAGGAGCGGATAGAAATTGTGTTGATGTCTGGTGAACGCAGAAATCGGGTCATTGCAGCAGATTTCAATGCAAGACACCCGACGAGACCACCCATCTCCCATGCTACAGTTAGCAAACTGCTTGCTAAGTTTTGTGAAACTGGTTCAGTGTTGGATTTGCCAAAAAGTGGACGCATGAAATCTGTCACTAATGAAGAAACATCAGTGGCTGTCCTAGCTTCATTCAGCAAGAGCCCACAGCCTAGCACTCACCGCATGTCACTGGAGAGTGGCATTAGTCAAACATTCCTTGGCGGATATTAGCTACTAACAAATGGCACCCTTACAAACTCCAGCTACTGCAGCATCTCAACGAGGATCACCCAGATTGGTGCACTGAATTTGCAGAATGGGCAAAACAAAAATTGGAACAGGACCCTCAGTTTACGCAGTAGATTTTGTTCAAAGATGAGGCAAACTTTTATGTGAATGGTGAAGTTAACAAACAAGACCATCGCTATTGGTCCGACACTAACCCACATTGGATAGATCCCTCCAAGACTGTTGGAACACAAAAATTGATGGCATGATGTGGTATATGGGGTACAAAGATAGTGGGGCCATTCTTCATCAATGGAAACCTCAAGGCCACTGGATATGCGAAATTGCTACATGATGATGTGTTTCCCTCTTTATGCACTGAAGCTGGCACGTTCCCTGAGTTTTTCCAGCAAGATGGTGCACCACCACATTATGGGTGTCCGGTCCGAGCATTCCTAGATGAACAGTTTCCTGGAAAGTGGATTGGTCGTCATGGGCCAGTTGAATGGCCCCCAAGGTCTCCCGATCTGACCCCCTTAGACTTTTATCTTTGGGGTCATCTGAAGGCAATTGTCTATGCTGTGAAGATATCAGCACCTGAAACTACAGATACTGGAAGCCTGTGCTAGCATTTCTCCTGTGGTGTTGCTATCAGTGTGTGAAGAGTGGGAGAAGAGGGTTGCATTGACAATCCAACACAATAGGCAGCACTTTGAAAACATTTTATAAGTGGTCAGAAACTTGTAAATAACTCATGAAAGAATAAAGTTACGTTAAAACCAAGCACATCATTGTTTTTCTTGTGAAATTCCCAATAAGTTTGATGTGTCACATGACCCTCTTCCTATTGAAAAAACAAAAGTTGGATTCAAAATGTCCGACTTCAAAATGGCCGCCATGGTCACCACCCATCTTGAAGTTTCCCCCCTCACATATACTAATGTGCCACAAACAGGAAGTTAATATCACCAACCATTTCCATTTTATTAAGGTGTATCCATATAAATGGCCCACACTGTATACTAATGTATTCTGGCCAAGCTGTAGAGACTATAGCACCAGTATGACCTCAGTAAAGCCTCCATTAAACCATAACCTGGTCGTGGACTCTCCTTTCACTGCCTAGCTATTGGAATAGCGGATATATCGTTTGGGTTGTTCCTGATACCAAAAACCACTCTGGAGTCACAAACACTAGAGGTTAATAACACCTTGCCCCTGGGGTTAATACCATCTTGCCCCATCCAACTACACCGCTACACCCCGTGGTCCCGTCATCAATGTGGGTCACCACAATCTTGGCGTCACGAACAGGATACGGGTGTGTGCCTTAACTACTTAACCACCAAGTCAAGTCACCGTTATCATGATACGGGAGTGTGCCTTAAGCAATATACCGCAAGTCCTCCCCCCCAGTCGGAATTGTGTCCAAGTGAGAATCCCATACAGTTGCGAAAAAGTTTGTGCAAGAAAATTGTACAGGACTATGTTAGTGAAGTGTGTCTTTACCGTGGCACGGATAAAGTATTGGGGGAGGTGAAAGGAAGACTTAAGTGTTATTGCCAAGTGTGAGGAGTCAGTACCTATAGGGGTTAAACAGAATCCGTTGTTTCCTGTGCTCAGGAGCAGTTAAAGCTCTTCCCCGTCAGTCCCCAGCGGTGATGCCCCTTCAGTGATCCGCCCTGTGTTCAGGGCTGCCATCAGAAATTTCGGGGCCCCTTACACAGCTCAATGCCTAACCCCCCCCCCCCCCCCGTGGCCTGCCCCCAATATTATTTTATTTTCTAATTATATATTTCTAATTAGATTACAGCAGAGTGCGATGTTGAATAGCACTGTGCTATTAAAGAAGTTGTCTGGTAAAAAATAACTTATCCCCTATCCAAGGATAAGGGATGAGTTATAGATAGCGGGGGGGGGGGGGGGTCCGAGCATTAGGCCCCCCCCCCGCTATCTCCTGCCCGCCGACACGCCCCTCCATGTACCCCATAGAGATACATGGAGGGGGTGTGCCGGCCACGGCTTCCTGCGGGGTACAGATGTCAGCTTCCAGCAAACTGCCAGGGCCCCTCAAGGGGGGTCCCAGCACTTGCACCCCCCTGCGATCGATAACTTATCCCATATCCTTGTATAGGGGATAAGTTATTTTTCACCAGACTACTCCTTTAACAGGGGCCTACCCAAACTATATGGAAGCAACTATTAACAGAGGGGCCTACCCAAACTATATAGGGGCTCCATATAGTTTGCGTAGGCCCTTCTGTTAATAGTTGCCCCCATAGGTGTAGCTAGAAACCACAGGGCCCGATGCAAAAAATTACATCGGGACTCCCTACCCATACCCCCTGCCCCCCCAGGGCCATTTTTTTGGTGGGGATCAGACTGCTGAGACCCCCACCGATCACCTCAATTAAAGTGGTTCTCCAGTTTTTGGAAAGCTAAAACTCCCATTGTGTCTGGAGAGCCTCTGGCAATGGGAGTTGTAGTTTTGTTACAGCTGGAGAGACACAGATTGGACACAGTTTTACCCATCATCACTGCAGAACTTACAAGTGACTACAGCTCTGATGGGACAATCAAGAGAATACATAATGATATTAGTGACCTGAGTGATATCTTCTCTGTTATCTTTTCTTCTTCATCTGGTCCAGAGACCAGGTCTTACTCCAGCTCCATCTTCTCTGCAGAGTCTGACATCCAGACATCATTGGCTCCTCACTTTGTCAGCAGATCCTCATCCTCATGCATGAAGACAGTAATCATCATAACCTTGCCAGAAAATGTACCCTATGTAAAATACTGCCCCACACTGTACTCTGAATATAATCCTGTCATACACTGTACCCACTAAATATAATCCTGCAACACACTGGACCATGAATAGAATACTGCCATACACTGTACCCACTAAATATAATGCTGCCCCACACTGTATCCACTGAATATAATACTGCTCCACACTATATCCACTGAATATAATGCTGCCACACACTGTATCCACTGAATATAATGCTGCCCCACTCTGTATCCACTGAATATAATGCTGCGACACATTGTAGCCACTAAATATAATACTGCCATACACTATAGCCACTAAATATAATACTGCCACACACTGTGCCCTGAGTAGAATGCTACCCCACACTTTATCCACTGAATATAATACTACCCCACACTGTATCCACTAAATATAATACTGCTATACACTGTACCGCCTAAATATAGTCCTGCCACACACTGTACCCTGAATATAATGCTGCTCCACACTGTATCCACTGAATATAATACTGCCACACATGCGTACACATCATATATACATATACGCCCCCTCTTATCCTCTGTGTCCTCATCACCCCCATAACCCCCCGCCAAACCTCTCCTCATCACTACTATAACCCCCCCCCCCCCGCACCTCTCCTCATCACTACAATAACCAGGGGGGGGGGGTTTATGGGGGGTGAAGAGGAGAGGTGAGGGGGGCACTTCTCATCACCCCCCTGCACCTCTCATCACCACCCATAACCCCCCTGCACCTCTCATCACCCCTATAACCCCCTGCACCTCTCATCACCCCCATAACCCCCTGCACCTCTCCTCATCACCCCCATAACCTCCCTGTACCTCTCATCACCCCCCAGTCCCCCCCACAGCACCTCTCATCACTTCCATAAACCCGCTGCACCTCTTATCACCCCATAACACCCCTGCACCTCTTATGACCCCTCATAACACCCCTGCACCTCTTATCACCCCTGCACCTCTTATGACCCCCATAACACCCCTGCACCCTTCATGACCCCCATAACACCCCCCTGTACCTCTTATCACCCCCATAACACCCCTACACCTCTTATGACCCCCCATACCACCCCCCCGCTCCTCTTATCACCCCCATAACAGCCCCCACACACACACCTCTCATCACCATTGTAGTCCCCTAACCACCATACGCGCCCCAAACCCCCCCCCACCCTGGGCCCCCTGCGCCAGTTTACTTACCCTGCCGGGGATCGATGCAACGGCATGAGGCTGCTGCTCCTAGTCCTGTCACTGCACGAGGAGGATGCTGGTGATCGCGTGGGGACGTAGGCAGGGACAGGTCAGGTGATTAAAGTAGTAGTGTGTGCCTGCGCGGTGCACGTGACCTCATTACTCCCATCAGCCCCTGACCTGTCCGGCCCTGCTTTGTTTCTTAAGGGGCCCGCGCCCTACAAAAAGGTAATTTAATAGAAATGTGCGGGCCCCCCAGGACTATGGGGCCCAGTCATAGTCCTGGGGGCACCCAGTGGTCAGTGAGTGACAGTCGCAGTCACTCACTGACAGGCCAATTTAAAAAAAAAAAAAAAAAAAAAGGTCCAGGGATGTCCGGGCCCCATACAGGTGTATGGGTTGTACCCCCCTGATGGCGGCACTGCCTGTGTTGCATGGCAGAAGATTTTACCAACCAGACCAAACAGGAAGTTCCGTGGGCACAGCCATATTGAAGGTTCCGGAGGCTGCGTCCGGCTCAGCAATATATCGACAAGCACCTGCTGCAGTGCAGACTCTGCACAAACCAACAATCCTCCGCAACAAGTCTCCACCACTGGTAGCAGTCAGTGTTAACCTCTCACTGACCAACGAAGTCCACGGCACTTGCTTCATAGTAGGGGGGATGCTACCCGGAGGGTTCCTGCTAATCAAGAGTTAAACCTCTACAGTCTATTGCCAAGCATCTTAAAGAGACAGCAAACTCAAATCCTCTTAAAGCGACAGCTGACTCAAATCACCTTAAAGTGACAGCACACTCAAGGAAATCGAAAAAATTTCAGAACCCAGCTCTCCAGTTCAACTCGGTGAAGGTGCTCCATCCATCATTAGCAGAGGGAACATCTGCTACACCAGCGGTAGGACATCTGCTACACTGCCGGTCCCACTTAAGTCCATGTCAACCATGTGGGTGCCCCAGCAACAGCACCAGTATTTCTGGGGAATCCTGTCCTTCCTACCTACAATGGAGACAACTTCACCCTGAGGGATTTCAAGAAGAAGGTTCAGAGTTTGTTTGTCTTTTACTCTCTCCCTCCTAATCAACAGGTGCAGCTGCTCACAGGACAACTACAAGGACCAGCACTTGAGGAAGTCCGCACCTGGCCCGCCTCCGAGAAGCCGACAGTAGAGCAGATCTTCGAGTGGTTATACCAGGTATTTGAGTCACATTCTCCATCAGATGTACGCCTCCGATTATATGAGAGACGGCAGAAGCCAGGTGAGACTCCTCTGAGAGATTATGCAGTAGCTCTACAAAATGCCCTAGAGACTGTTCAAAGGCTAGATGGTATCACTCTCGATCAGGGTAACAAAGCATTGATGGGGCTCATAATATATGGGACAAAGTTCAGTTGAGGATGTTAGCATTATAAAACCCCAATTAGTTCTCTGCTTTCAAGAGACTGTCTATTCAGGTTATAAAGCCCAGGACTGAGTCTGAAGAGAATTATGCCCCTATGCCAGAACCCCTGGGTGCAGCAGCTGGCCCCATACCACCACCACCCGCTCCCGCCCCAGTGTCCAATATCCTCCCAGCCTCAGTTCTTCAGGACAGGACATTGAACAATTGACTCAGGCTCTGAAGGAGCTTGCCAGTCAGGCCGCTCAGATCATCTGTGAGCCGCCCCCACCTAAGAGACCTGTAACTGCTCCTGCCCCTTGTCAAGTTAACCCCTGCAATAATCTGCCCAATAGGACCCCAGGGACCCAAAGGCCGTTTTGTACCTACTGCCACAAATTTGGACATTGGAAAGTACAATGTTGGGATTTAAACGGATTTCCCCTGAGGTCGCAGACAGGCCCTCAGGAAAGCAGATATCAGGTCCGAACCCAAAACAATCTAAGTCAGGACTCTCACTATATGTCGCCCCCTGTCCCTATGTAAAAGTCATTGTAGAAGTTATCCAGTTGGAGGCGCTAATAGATACAGGGTCACAAGTGTCCACTATATCTGAAGACATGTTATACAAGTACTGGAATGCTAATTTGTTATGTGAACCTGACGATGTTGATTTCAAAGTAGTGGCAGGTAACGGGAAACCAACACCCAGACATGGATATTGGGAGAAACATGTACTCAAGGGACAGGGAGTGATTGTAACTGATGTGTCTGACAAGAGGTCTGCAGAGTTCATATTGGGGATGAGTATCATGAAACATTGTTTTACTGACATAGTAGACTCTTTGCATGCCTCTCTCCCCTACATGTCCCTCTCAGGCCAGAGGGCTGCACAGCACTACTTAAAGGTTCTCCAAGCAGAGCAGAAGTTTGCCAACCAGAAAGGTGAAGTCTGCAGGGTGCGAATTCAAGACATCAGGTTGGTGACCTTGCAACCCAACACAGAGACAGTCTTTCCAAGGATCGAGAAGTCACTCACCGCCCTTGGGTCGGCCACTTACTTCTCCACTTTGGACTTAACCAGTGGGTACTGGCAAGTGCCTATGGAAGAGAAGGCAGCCTTCGTGACACCCATGGGACTGTTTGAGTTCAAGAGTATGCCGTTCGGGCTGTGCAATGCCCCTGCTACTTTCCAGCGGCTGATAGAACAAAGCCTGGACCACATAAACTTCCAGAGTGCCTTGCTGTAACTCGATGATGTCATCGTATACTCCAAGTCCTACCAGGAGCACCTGGCTCATCTGTCGGACATCTTCCAAGTTTTGATCAAACATGAATTAAAGATTAAGCCATCCAAGTGCCATCTGCTTAACCCCTTAAAGGACCCAGCCATTTTACACCTTAGAACCCGGTCATTTTTTGAACATCTGACCACTAACATAATAACTCTGGAATGCATTTAGTTATCATTCTGATTCCAAGATTGTTGTTTCGTGACATATTCTACTTTAACATAGTGGTAAAATTTTGTGGTAACATGCATCCTTTCTTGGTGAAAAATCCCCAAATTTGATGAAAAATTTGAAAATTTTGCATTTTTCTAACTTTGAAGCTCTCTGCTTGTAAGGAAAATGGATATTCCCCAAAAATGTTTTTTTGATTCACATATACAATATGTCTACTTTATGTTTGCATCATAAAATTGACGTGTTTTTACTTTTGGAAGACACCAGAGGGCTTCAAAGTTCAGCAGCAATTTTCCAATTTTTCACAAAATTTTCAAACTCACTATTTTTCAGGGACAAGTTCAGGTTTGAAGTGGATTTGAAGGGTCTTCATCTTAGAAATACCCCACAAATGACCCCATTATAAAAACTGCACCCCCCAAAGTATTCAAAATGACATTCAGTCAGCGCTTAAACCCTTTAGGTGTTTCACAGGAATAGCAGCAACGTGAAGGAGAAAATTCACAATCTTCATTTTTTACACTCGCATGTTCTTGTAGACCCAATTTTGGAATTTTTACAAGGGGTAAAAGGAGAAAATGTATACTTGAATTTGTAGCCCAATTTCTCTCAAGTAAGCACATACCTCATATGTCTATGTAAATAGTTCGGCGGGTGCAGTAGAGGGCTCAGAAGCGAAGGAGCGACAAGGGGATTTTGGAGAGTACGTTTTTCTGAAATGGTTTTTGGGGGGCATGTTGCATTTAGGAAGCCCCTATGGTGCCAGGACAGCAAAAAAAAAAAAAAAAAAAAAAAAACACATGCCACACCATTTTGGAAACTGGACCCCTCGGGGAACGTAACAAGGAATTAAGTGAGCCTTAATATCCCACAGGTGTTTCACGACTTTTGCATATGTAAAAAAAAAAATATTTTTTCACTAAAATGTGTGTTTCCCCCCCAAATTTCACATTTTTACAAGGGTTAATAGCAGAAAATACCTCCCCAAATTTGTAACCTCATCTCTTCTGAGTATGGAGGTACCCCATAAGTGGACGTCAAGTGCACTGCAGGAGCGCCATAATGCTCAGAAGAGAAGGAGTCACATTTGCAAACTTTGCTGAAATGGGGGGGACATGTCGCATTTAGGAAGCCCCTATGGTGCCAGGACAGCAAAAAAGGGGTTTCACGACTTTTGCATATGTAAAAAAAAAAAAAAAGTTCAATAAAATGTGGGTTTTCCCCCAAATTTTACATTTTTACAAGGGTTAATAGCAGAAAAGAACCCCCCAAAATTTGTAAATACATTTCTTTGGAATAAGGACATACCTTAATTTTTGAGGTCTTGGAGTGGGAGGTCAGTCAGGGGCCTTGAGCTTATTATAGCAGCCAGGATGTGGGACCCCCCCCTCAAGGAGCGTTAATGGGGGGAGCACTGAGCCCTAAAATAGGGGAACACTATGGGGGACAATGGGCCGTAACTGGGGTAGACAGGTGGGGTATAGAGGCCCGTAATATGGGGTACAGTGGACCAGAAAACTATAAATCATAAAATAATAAAAACAGGATATGTTCCCGGAATGATGACCCAGAGCATAGCCAAAACTAAAAAAAATATTCCCGCCCCAAACCCTATGCTCTGAATCATCATTCTGGGAATGTAATGTGTGCGGCCGTCCCTAACCTGTTGCCTCAAATGCGCACCCGCTCAGGTGGAGAGAGAGCGCTGCGCATTTGACGAAACATGATAAAGTCCCCGATTATAGTGACTCAGTGATCTATGACCCATTTTTGAAAAAACACCCCCAGAGGTCTTATCAGGTTTTTTTTTTTTCAGGTTTTTTTGGGCAATTTAGTGATTTATGGGGGTTATATTTTGGAATGTACCCTGGACTTGCTACATTGGTCAAATTATAGAAAATTCTAATGAAAAGGGAATTTCCGAATCGCCTCGTACCGCTTCCGTGTCATCGCCATACTGTAAAGCGGGGTCTGGTAGAGGATGTCCCCGCTCCCGTAATGACGAGCACTTGGTTTTTAGACCAGGCCCATATGCAGCGTGAGGCCCCAAAATGTCCTCATTTCTGAAGTATGCACTGTGTGGTGTTTGGTGTAAAAAGTGTATAACAGTAATATAAAAAATAAAAAAAAGCTGCGGCCCCAAAAAAAGGGGTGGCAAACGCGGCTCCCTGAACCCCTAATAGGACCCGGGGTAAGGGATCAGACCCTGGGGGACCTATTAGGGGGTCAGGGGGGGATTTTTTATTTTTTTTTATAAAAAAAAAAAGGGGATGGCGCACGCAGCTTTCTGAACCCCTAATAGGACCCGGGGTCAGGGATCAGACCCTAATAGGACCCTTGGGGACCTATTAGGGGGTCGGTGGAGGGGGGGTACTTTTTTAAAACTTTTTTCTAACTTTTATTTCACTTTTTTACTTATGAACTCCTACCTGTCCCTGCAATCCGCTTTCCCTATTCTAAGGCTCCTGAGGGGGCTCCGGAGCTCCAAGGGGGGATCCACGGCTTCTTCTCACTGTTGCACCCGCTGACTGAACGAAGAGAGCGGGTGCAGCAGTGGGAAGGGACCGTTAACCCCTCCTCTGCCGCTCTGCTATTGGCCGGACGATCACCCAATAGCAGCGTTGCTGGGGCGGTGACAGTATTGTCACCGCTCCCCAGCAACAGCAGGTGATTGGCGGTGTATCGTAAACCGCCGATCACCATTTATTTCCAGGTCATCGGGTCACAAGTGACCCGAATGGCCGAAGATCGCTTGCGTGATTTCGCAAGCGATCTCCGGCGATCGCCGACATGCGGGGGTCCCGGGACCCCGCTCAGCATTTGCATGGCATGCCTGCTGAACGATTACAGCAGACATGCCGTTCCGATCTCAGCCCTACGCACGGCAGGGACCGGAAAATGGGTCCTTAAGGGATTAAACCTCAGGTACACTACCTAGGCCATGTTGTCAGTGCAGAGGGAGTCCAGCCTAATCCGAGAAGGTGGAAATTGTCAAGGACTGGCCTACCTCCACGCACCGTGAAAGATGCCCGGAGCTTCCTGGGATTTGCCGGCTATTAACGCCCCTTCATTCCCCACTTCGCCCAGATTGCAGAACCCCTCACAGCTCTCTTATGGGGTATGGCAAAAGAGAACTACTACAGTGGGAAGCTACCTGTGGGCTGGAACAAGGAGCAAGAGACAGCATTCCAAGCTCTGAAACACCTGTTGACCGAACCACCCATCCTGGCGTATCCAGACTACACTCAGCCGTTCCGGCTGTACACTAATGCCAGACATGGATATTGGGAGAAACAAGGGGCAGTCCTATCCCAAGTCCAGGAAGGACAAGAGCAAGTGATAGCCTATGCCAGTCGTAATCTGCGAGGAGCAGAGAAGTACAATGCCAATTACAGCTCCTTCAAGCTGGAATTCCTTGCCCTCGTATGGGCTGTGACTGAGAAGTTTAACCTCTTAAGGACCCAGCCATTTTACACCTTAGGACCCGGCCATTTTTTGCACATCTGACCACTGTAACTTTAAACATTAATAACTCTGGAATGCTTTTAGTTATCATTCTGATTCTGAGAATGTTTTTTTGTGAAATATTCTACTTTAACATAGTGGTAAAATTTTTTGGTAACTTGCATCCTTTCTTGGTGAAAAATCCCAAAATTTGATGAAAAATTTGAAAATTTAGCATTTTTCTAACTTTGAAGCTCCCTGCTTGTAAGGAAAATGGATATTCAAAATAATTTTTTTATTCACATATACAATATGTCCACTTTATGTTTGCATCATAAAATTTACAAGTTTTTACTTTTGGAAGACACCAGAGGGCTTCAAAGTTCAGCAGCAATTTTCCAATTTTTCCCAAAATTTCCAAACTCACTATTTTTCAGGGACCAGTTCAGGTTTGAAGTGGATTTGAAGGGTCTTCATCTTAGAAATACCCCATAAATGACCCCATTATAAAAACTGCACCCCCCCCTCCAAAGTATTCAAAATTACATTCAGTCAGCCTTTTAACCCTTTAGGTGTTTCACAGGAATAGCAGCAAAGTGAAGGAGAAAATTCACAATCTTCTTTTTTTACACTCGCATGTTCTTGTAGACCCAATTTTGGAATTTTTACAAGGTGTAAAAGGAAAAAATATGTACTTGAATTTGTAGCCCAATTTCTCTCAAGTAAGCACATACCTCATATGTCTATGTAAATTGTTCGGCGGGCGCAGTAGAGGGCTCAGAAGCGAAGGAGCGACTAGGGGATTTTGGAGAGTACGTTTTTCTGAAATGGTTTTTGGGGGGCATGTTGCATTTAGGAAGCCCCTATGGTGCCAGAACAGCAAAAAAAAAAAAAAAAAAAAAAAAAACACACGCCATACCATTTTGGAAACAAGACCCCTTGAGGAACGTAACAAGGAATAAAGTGAGCCTTAATACCCCACAGGTGTTTCACGACATTTGCATATGTAAAAAAATGAAAAAAAAAATTCACTAAAATGTGTTTCCCCCCAAATTTCACATTTTTGCAAGGGTTAATAGCAGAAAATACCCCCCCCCCCCAATTTGTAACCCCATCTCTTCTGAGTATGGAGGTACCCCATAAGTTGACCAGAAGTGCACTACGGGCGAACTACAATGCTCAGAAGAGAAGGAGTCATATTTGGCTTTTTGAGAGCAAATTTTGCTCGGGGCGTGTCGCATTTAGGAAGCCCCTATGGTGCCAGGAGAGAAAAAAAAACCCACATGGCATACCATTTTGGAAACTAGACCCCTTGAGGAACGTAACAAGGGGTACAGTGAGCATTTACCCCCCACTGGTGTCTGTCAGATCTTTGGAACAGTCAGCTGTACAAATTTTTTTATTTGCACAGCCCACTGTTCCAAAGATCTCTCAGACACCAGTGGGGGGTAAATTCTCACTGCACCCCTCATTACATTCCGTGAGGGGTGTAGTTTTCGAAATGGGGTCACATGTGTTTTTTTTTTTTGCGTTTGTTAAAACCGCTGTAACAATCAGCCACCCCTGTGCAAATCACCTCAAATGTACATGGTGCACTCTCCCTTCTGGGCCTTGCTGTGCGCCCACATATGGGGTATCTCCGTAGTCGGGAGAAATTGCATTACAAATTTTGGGGGGCTTTTTTCCCCTTTTACCTCTTGTCAAAATGAAAAGTATAGGGCAACACCAGCATGTTAGTGTAAACAATTTATTTTTTTACACTAACATGCTGGTGTAGACCCCAACTTCACCTTTTCATAAGGGGTGAAAGGAGAAAGAGCCCCCAAAATTTGTTAGGCAATTTCTCCCGAGTACGGCGATACCCCATATGTGGCCCTAAACTGTTGCCTTGAAATACGACAGGGCTCCAAAGTGAGAGAGCACCATGCGCAAAGGCCTGAATTAGGGATTTGCATAGGGGTGGACATAGGGGTATTCTACGCCAGTGATTCCCAAACAGGGTGCCTCCAGCTGTTGCAAAACTCCCAGCATGCTTGGACAGTCAACAGTGGCATACCAGATGTTTTTAGATGTTTTTCATTTTTATTGGGGAGGGGGGCTGTGTAGGGGTATGTGTATATGTAGTGTTTTTTACTTTTTATTTTATTTTGTGTTAGTGTAGTGTAGTGTTTTTAGGGTACAGTGACACGGGCGGGGGATTACAGCGAGTTTCCCGCTGCGAGTTTGAGCGCAAAATTTGCTGCATCGCAAACTTGCAGCCTGAGACTGTAAGCCCCCTGCCCATGTGAATGTACCCTGTACATTCACAGGGGGGGGGGGGGGACCTCCAGCTGTTGCAAAACTACAACTCCCAGCATGCACAGTCTATCAGTGCATGCTGGTAGTTATAGTTTTGCAACAGCTGGAGGCACACGGGTTGGGAAACACTGAGTTAGGAAACAAACAATGTTTCCCAACCAGTGTGCCTCCAATTGTTGCAAAACCACTACTCCCAAACATTCTCAGGAAGTAGTAGTTCGGCAACATCTTTAAAGCCAGATGTTGCCAAACTACAACTCCCAGCATGCTTGGAGTTGTAGTTTTGCAACATCTGGAGGACTACAGTTTGCAGACCACTAATACAGTGGTTCCCAATCTGTGCCCTTCCAGATGTTGCAAAACTACAACTCCCAGTATGCCAAAATTGTCCAGGCATGCTGAGAGTTGTAGTTCTGCAACATCTGAAGGGCCAGATGTTACAGAACTACAACTCCCAGCATGCCTGGACAGTAAGGGCATGCTGATGATGTGTAGTTTTGCAACATCTGGAAGGGCACAGTGGTCTCCAAACTGTGGACCTCCAGATGTTGCAAAACTGCAACTCCCAGCATGCCCAGATGCCAAGGGCTGTCTGGGCATGCTTGGAGTTGTAGTATACAGGGTCCCATTACAGCAATGCATGTCGCTTTACAGCGACGTGCATTGCTGTAAAGGGCCCGACCGCGGCTGAAGAGGAACTCACCTGTCGCCACTGCGGCCGTCCTCATCGCCGGGATCCGGGTCTTCAGGGACGAAGTAAGTACAGGGGCCAGGCCCCAGCAGTCCTCCTTTCTTCCTCCCGTCCTCTCCGGACTTCCAGGGGCCGGGCAGGGCAGGAGGAAGTAACCGCCCCCCCCTGCGATTGGTCGGTTAGCTAACCGAAGAATCGCAGGGGATAGGAGGAGGTGGCAGGCCAGCCAGGTGACCCTGGCTGGAGGGAGGGAGCTTGCAACAGCAACCTTCAGCATGTCAGAGTGGTTTACTGGAGGAATTGGTATTATCCTGTGTACAACCATTAAAATAAAAAAAATAAAAAGGTTTTGCAAATGACAGTGGCCATTTAAGCCAGAAAAAAACTAAACATTTTAAGCAAACTTGTCAGGTTAAATATGCAGTATAATCTGCAGGAGGAGCTACACAGATTGAGATATATATAGTTATGTAGAAAATGTGCTAGGGATAACTTTTATCTATAAATGTAAATCTCTGAGCTACAGTGCATAGTGAAAGTATTCAGCCCCCTTGAATTTTTTGACCTTTTGCCACATTTCAGGCTTCAAAACATAAAGATATAAAACTGTAATTTTTTGTGAAGAATTAACAACAAGTGGGACACAATCAAACTTTTTTAACAAATAAACTGAAAAAGTGATCGTGCAAAATTATTCAGCCCCCTTAAGTTAATACTTTGTAGCGCCACCTTTTGCTGCGATTACAGCTGTAAGTCGCTTAGGGTATGTCTCTATCAGTTTTGCACATCGAGAGACTGACATTTTTGCCCATTCCTTCTTGCAAAAAAGCTCGAGCTCAGTGAGATTGGATGGAGGGCGTTTGTGAACAGCAGTTTTCAGTTCTTTCCACAGATTCTCGATTGGATTCAGGTCTGGACGTTTGACTTGGCCAGTCTAACACCTAGATATGTTTATTTGTGAACCATTCCATTGTAGATTTTGCTTTATGTTTTGGATCATTTTCTTGTTGGAAAACAAATCTCCATCCCAGTCTCAGGTCTTTTGCAGACTCCATCAGGTTTTCTTCCAGAATGGTCCTGTATTTGGCTCCATCCATCTTTCCATCAATTTTAACCATCTTCCCTGTCCCTGATGAAGAAAAGCAGGCCCAAACCATGATGCTGCCACCACGTTTGACAGTGAGGATATTGTGTTCAGGGTAATGAGCTGTGTTGCTTTTACGCCAAACATAACGTTTTGCATTGTTGCCAAAAAGTTTGATTTTGGTTTCATCTGACCAGAGCACCTTCTTCCACATGTTTGCTGTGCCTCCCAGGTGGCTTGTGGCAAACTTTAAACAACACTTTTTATGGATATCTTTAAGAAATGTCTTTCTTCTTGCCACTCTTCCATAAAGGCAAGATTTGTGCAGTATACGACTGATTGTCCCACCTCAGCTGTAGATCTCTGCAGTTCATCCAGAGTGATCATGTGCCTCTTAGCTGCATCTCTGATCAGTCTTCTCCTAGTATGAGCTGAAAGTTTAGAGGGACGGCCAGGTCTTCGTAGATTTGCAGTGGTCTGATACTCCTTCCATTTCAATCTTATCGCTTGCACAGTGCTCCTTCGGATGTTTAAAGCTTGGGAAATCTTTTTGTATCCAAATCCAGCTTTAAACTTCTCCACAACAGTATCTCGGACCTACCTGGTGTGTTACTTATTCTTCATGATGCTCTCTGCGCTTTAAACGGACCTCTGAGATTATCACAGTGCAGGTGCATTTAAACGGAGACTTGATTACACACAGGTGGATTCTATTTATCATCAGTCGTTTAGGTCAATATTGGATCATTCAGAGATCCTCACTGAACTTCTGGAGAGAGTTTGCTGCACTGAAAGTAAAGGGGCTGAATAATTTTGCACGCCCAATTTTACAGTTTTTTATTTGTTAAAGTTTGAAATATCCATGATTGTGTCCTACTTGTTGTTGATTCTTTACAAAAAATTACAGTTTTATATCTGTATGTTTGAAGCCTGAAATGTGGCAAAAGGTCGAAAAGTTCAAGGGGGCCGAATACTTTCAGTATGCACTGTAAGAAGTCAAGTAGGTGGTGCTAAATCAGTGACTGACAGTTTTGTCAATATATACATTAATACACAAACAGCTGTCATTGACTGATTAAGACCGCCCACTACATAGCCCTGAAAGAGAAAAAAATGTACATAAAGAAATGACTAGTTATCTAGGAACCTTTCCCACAAAAATATACAATCTATTCATCTCCTTCTCCTATTTATCTCCCCTTTAACATCATACTTGCAGCTTGGACTGCATGCATGTTCAATGTGACAGGTTCCCTTTAAACCATAAATCCTCTTTATTTTGCTTTAATATATTTTGACAGTGTTCTTTTTCTTTTTTTTTTTTATCCCACAGTGACTAATGTTCAGGATATTACGTAGCTGCACCATTATATATATATATATATATATATATATATATATATATATATATATATGAACCAATATTTAGAGATATTTATACAAAATTGTCAGATCCAATAGACAAAGTCGTAACATGCTCCCTTGTCTTCTATTACATCATAATATTTCCTGAGCTGTACAAGCCAACAGCATGTATCCTATCTGATAAAATCTGATTAAAACCATCTTTGGCCATTTTTTATGATTTATTGATTGTATGTGTTCTATCACGTGTATTTGATCAAATGCATTATCATGTAAAACACATCTCTCCTATTGTTTATGCAGCCCAGAAATTAAATTGAAACAAGATGTTAAAACAGACTATTGAATCTTTCCACTGTGAAGAGTACCATGTGCCATGTATTGATAAAACATCAAAAATGTTCCCATGCCTTCATAAGGATTTTGTTAGACTTGGAACAAAGTATAAAAAAAAACTAATAAAAGATAGAGGAAATGCTATACGTTTACTGCAGACTGGTAGCAATAGCCACGACCATATCTATAAGCTAAAGCTTTAAAGGGGTACTTCAGTGGAAAACATTTTTTTTTTTTAATCAACTGGTGCCAGAAAGTTAAACAGATTTGTAAATTACTTAAAAATCATAATCCTTCCAGTAGTTACTGTACAGCTGCTGTATAATACAGAGGAAGCTCTTTTCTTTTTGAAGTTCTTTTCTGTCTGTCCACAGTGCTCTCTGCTGACAACTCTGTCCATGTCAGGAACTGTCCAGAGCAGGAGCAATTCCCCATAGCAAACCTCTCCTGCTCTGGACAGTTCCTGACATAAACAGAGGTGTCAGAAGAGAGCACTGTGAACAGACAGAAAATAAATTCAAAAAGAAAAGAACTTCCTCTGTATTATACAGCAGCTGATAAGTACTTGAAGGATTAAGATTTTTAAATAGAAGTAATTGACAAATCTGTTTAACTTTCTGCCACCAGTTGATTTAAAAATAATGTTTTCCACCGGAGTACCCCTTTAAGTATGGCTTGTAATACATAGTCATTGGCACAAGCAAGAAACATACTCTCTAAGGGGGATATTTATCAAAAACTGTGCAGAAAAAGTGTGATGCAGTTGCCCATGGCAACCAATCAGATTGCTTCTTTCATTTTTAAAGAGAACTGTGAAAAATGAAATAAGCAATCTGATTGGTCACCATGGGGAACTGCACCACTCTTCTTCTACACAGGTTTTGATAAATCTCCCCCTAAATGACTTTTAAAACATATAATGCTGTCTGGCTTTATGTATTGCTGTCATCCACCTGTTTGAGCAAGGCTAATACAGGGGTGTGGAACTGTAAAAAAACAAACAAACAAAACAAAAAACTACTTGTCCAAGGGACTAAAACGGGAGCACATTCTACTTGTCCCCCATGACAATCCACTTATTCTGGTACACAAAATAATTTCAACCAAAATAGTATGTAAATAAGGTCTTTATTGATAAAAAATTAATAGGCAGACCTAAAAACACTTTGACCCCTTAGGGACCAGGCATTTTTGCACTCTTGTTTTTTCCCTCCTCGCTCTATAATAGCCATAACTATTTTATTTTTCCATCTACAGACTCAAGAGCAATTCTACTTTTTAATGTCACCTTATATTTTTCCATAATATATGCTCTGAAACAAAATTGGAGATTCTCCTATCCTAGGTGACGGAAAATATAGATTTATGAAAGACAGGAGAAGAGCATTATATGCACTTCCTTCTTACTGCAAATATACAGCAGTGAAATAGTTAAAACGTTTTACCATACATGAAGCAAAAACTTGTATGAACATAGGTATACCCAAAGGTGCTGTGTAACATATTAACCAATCAGTGAACATCCAAGATGATAAAGGTGCTGAGTAACAGATGAAATTCCTCTTTCTTTAAGATAAAGCATAGAAAACTTTTAGTAAATCCTAATAAACTTGTATCTAGTTCATGGGAAACCAAGGGATAGGAACTGGAAACAGTCTGTAATTATGGCAAATTCTTAGAAATCCACTGCTTCAGACTGTACAGAAGGAGATTCGCTGAGCAGGAAAAGTCCATACTGGTTCTGCATCTGAATATATTAATAAGCTGACAAATATATAAGAAAAAAACATCATAAGGGTGGGATAATGGGAGGGATAATGCTTGCCTCCTGTCTTTCATAAAATCTATATTTTCCATCATCTAGGTTAGGCCTTGCATTATGTGAAAGTTTCAAGCTCTAAATATTGCATGTAATAATGAAACATGACATAATAAGAAAATACATTATAAAAGACACAGATACATGAGGATCAGGTCTGAAATTTAAAGATTTACAAATGGACTCTGAAGACCAATTTGCAGTTTTAAGCAGATCTAAAAGAGATACTCCAGATTGAATAAGTTTGGTAGAGTCCGCTCCTCTAATAGAATGCGCACAAAAACATAGAAGTATCTATATTCGCCAGCGACATAGATTGTCTAATCCATCTGGCTAGGGTTGTAGAAGAGACAGGTAAGTGAGGTTTGCAATAGGAGATAAGGAGTTGAGAAGAGGAAGGACTTCGAAGAGATTCAGTTCTGGATTCGTATGACTGTAGACAGCGAACTACACAGAGTTTATGATTATGAGGAAAAGATGGGTAAAATATTTGGTGTAAATTAGTCTTGGTGCTTCTATGAACCGAAAACAAAACTCCTTGAGGAGAATATTGTCTATGGGATATATTCAAGGCTCTGACATCAGATACCTGTTTGATGGAAATGATACAGAGAAGAGTTGTAAGTTTAAAAGCTAAAAATTTTCCGAGTCATTATCTTCCCAAGGAGAAAATAGATTAAGGAGAAGATTGGTGGAATTATATTTGCGTAAAGGAGTGCGTTGGAAACGGATTAAGTTTACATATGATAGGATGTTTAACTACCAGGATGGAATCTATAGGAGAGGGATAGGAAGAAATGGCAGAACTGTAGAGATTCAGGGTACGATAGGCTTTTCCCAAATCAAAAGATGCAGAAAGATAATTTAAGATGTGGGGAATAGATGCAGAAACTGGATCCAAATTCCGTTGAACACACCAATCAGGACAAAGTTTCCAGGCTGATCAGTAAGCAATTCTGGTACCTGGAGCCCATGCCTCTGCAAGGATATTTCTAGTTTACTGAGAAATTTCTGAGTTAAAATTGTTTGACCCAAAATTAGCCAGGCCACCAAAGGAAGATGATGGGATAGAATTAGAAGATGAGGGTTCCCTAATGGGTCCAAAAGTAGGCCTGGATGATGAGGAAGAATTCTTGGAAAGTCTATCAACATTCCCGGAACATGAGGGAAACAAGATTGGGTCATCCACCATGTAGTGATCAGGACTATAGTTGGCTTATGAAGGGAAACTTGAAGGACTCTGGGGATTAGTGCAAACGGGGGAAAAGCATACAATATTCTTGTTGGCCAGATTTGCAGAAGTGCATCCACTCCCAGGGCTTCTGGGTCAGGGCGCCAACTGAAGAAAAGTGGAACTTGGTGATTGAGTTGGGAGGCAAAAAAGATCTAGGTGAAGAGGTCCCCAAAGAAGATTTATTTTGTGAAAAACAAAGGAATCTAATTTCCAATCGCTGGAGTCTATGAGACATCTGGAGTTCCATTCCGCCACCGTATTGGAGAGACCTGGAAGATATTCCGCACTCAGTATAATGTTCTTGTCTTAAAGGGGTTGTGCGCTGCCCTGCCTTTCGAGAGCTCCGCACGCAGCGTCCGGAAGTTCATTACTCCGAACGCTGTGTGCAGGCTTCCGTGTTCGCGGCCGCCGGGCCGGCCCCCGGCCCCTCGTGACTAGACTAGACTTTGGTAGAGGGGGCGGGCGTGACGTCACGAGGGGGCTGGGTGTGACGTCATGCCCAGCATCCGCAAACACGGAAGTCCGCACACAGCGAAAGGCAGGGCAGCGCACAACCCCTTTAACAAAAATGTTGGCAAGATTCTCTGATTTCGTTCCTCCTAAATGATTTATGTATTGGATAGCAGAAATATTGTCCATATGAAGAATAACACAACAATTCAAGGAATCTTTCGCAAAACTCCTTAGAGCAAAGAAGCCTGCCAGGAGTTCCAAACAATTGATGTGTAGCTGAGATTCTGAAGGGGACAATTTGCCTCCTGTGGACATAGGACTGCATCGAACACCCCAACCGATCAAACTCGCATCTGATTTCATAATCAGATCTGGATTGGAATGGAAAATTGTTTTGCCATTCCATTCTTGAACATGATGGTGCCACCAAAGAAGTTCCTCTTTGGCTTCCAATGATAGGTGAATCTCATCCAAGCATCATAATCCTTCTCTCAGATGTTGGATATTCAGGCCTTGTAGGTCCCTGTAATGTAATGGGGCAGGAAAAATGGCTTGTATTGAGGCTGAAAGAAGGCCTACAATACTATTGATCCTAATGTGATAAGATCTTTGTTGAGTATAGACCGAATTTCCTTCCTGATAGTTTTTAATTTCTTGGGTGGAAGGCTCAAAAGAGTGGTATGAGTCTTGATGAAAAATCCAAGAAATTCTAGTTCTTTGGAGGGTGTAAGAATGGACTTGTCGTAATTGATCAGAAAGCATAAATTGGTCAAAAGCGAAAGGGTCCAATTCATGTGAAGATAAGCCACATGTTGGGATTTGGCCATACTGGGGATATCGTCTAGATAAATTATCAGACGAACTCCTCGAGAGCATAAAATAGCCACCACTGGTTTCATTAATTTGGTGAAACACCAGGGCTGAGGAAAGGCCGAACGGAAGGCATTTGAATTGCCACTTCTCGTTGTTCCACAGACATTGTAGAAAATGTTGGGAAGAAGGATAGATAGGGACTGTTAAGTAAGCATCTTTTAGACCTATCTTTACAAGCCAGTTGTCTGACAATAATAGATCTCTTAAAAGATGGATGCCTTCCATCTTAAAATGCTGGTAACGGACATAGTAGTTCAGAATTTTTTAATTTATGAATGGCCTGAAGCCTCCGTCCTTCTTTTTCACTAAAAAGAGATTGCTGATGAAGCCTTTTGAATTTAATGGAACTTGGGATATAGTGTTTTTGGAACAGAGTTCTGCTATTTCTGAATTCACTAGAATACGGTCTTCCTTTGAGAATTGGATGGGGAAGATGTTCCTGATAAGGGAAAGAAAGGGATTCTATTAGGTATCCATTCACAGTATTTAGAATCCAGTGGTCAGATGAAATCCTCTCCCAATTTTGGCAAAAAGAAGGAGACCTCCCCCCATTGGAAGATGGGAAAAATTCAAGACTGGAAGACTATCTGCAGGTCTGGATCGAGTGAAACCTCTTTGTCCTCTTGCCCTCCAAGAGCGTCCCCAATAGGGGAAGAAGGGAGGAGTTTGGGTGGTGGGTACAGAATAGGAAGACCTGTCTTGGTCCTAAGAACCCCGATGTTGGGCTCTATACTTGGAGGCTTGGTCGGAAAAATGGCCCCTACTTTTTCCGGCCCTTGCAAAAACCTTATTGGAAAATACTTTCTTGAGTGATGATTGAGCCTTATCCAAGGTTGAAAACAACCCTACGTATTTAGAAATCTCTTTAATGAACTGATCTCCGGAAAGGAGACCATCAGAAGGGTTTAGAAGAGGCCAAGTGGGCCAATTGGGGATCTAGCTTCATGAGCACCGCTCTCCTTCTTTCAGTGCAAAGGGCTTGATTTATATTGCCAAAAATACACATGGCCCTTTGGGCCCAACCCCGTGTGTGGGAATCTCAATGGGATTGATAGAATTAACGGCTTTTTCAGACAAGTCTAGGATGTTATAAATAGGGCCCCAAAGGTCTAAAAATGTATCTTGACACAGCTTAAAGCCATCCGCAGACCGCCATCCGTGGAACGAGTCATCATATCTATTTAATACCTCTAGTGACAGTGAATTGTGGATGGGCTGCAGGTGCTTTGCTTGGTATCTTAAAGATTTTCAGTACCTAGGTGGTATTAAGAATCTGATAAGGGACCTATAAGTTAGATGCCTCATATCTACGCGGGCATACAAGTCCTTTATCATAGGAATCCTGAAAGCCGGATTTATACTGCCCAGCACCATATTTCATACTGAGAGAGTTATTGGTGCTAAGTCCCTCCCCCACAGAGGGATATTGCCATACCTTTGGAGGAATCTCTATATTAGGGTTTATACCTTTTTTGATACCTTGTCTCTACCTGGAGGATTTGCAATTTTCTGTTATTTGGAGGATTTGCAATCTAAAAAGATACTACAAACAAGCTGCTCAGTCATCTGTCTGCCTATATGTGCTATTATAGACGTATCATATTGTGCATATGCTTGTTACGTTAAGTCTGTACTGTCGCATACATACACTGTATACTTGTGTTTGTACCAGTGTTTGTCATCTATTTATCTAATTATTTTATCCCCTCACCCTGTTTATGTGCATTTTTTCACTATTTTGTACTGTTGTTGTCATCCGCTGATGAACCGCTGTATACTATAGGATACACAGGGAAACGCATTGGGATATACAGGTGTTCATCATAGGAGAATTTACTTATTTATGTATTTTGTATTACTTTATCACTTTTCTATTTCATTTTTTTAATAATATGGGAATTTTAAAAGGAATTAATAAATGAATGGTTTTAGCTCAATACATTTTTTATTTTATTTTTCTGGTTAAAACAGCTAAGGGACACTAGTGTGTCTAATTGTCAGTGATAGTGTCACTTACATATTACCATCATACTGTTACTGACCATATCCTGTATACTGATTCAATTCATCGATTTGTTGTTTCAGCCCAACAATACCTGTGTCCGATCCTTGTTCCTTCCACTGTTCAGACGGCGGGTGGAGCTTCCTGACATCACCACTGCTGGGCCTCATTGCGAGCAGGCCTAGGGAAACACCAGCGGTGACATCATGAAGCTCCACCTGGTGTCTAAACTGAAGACGTAACAGGTGATCACGCAAGCTTTGGAGACAGGTATCCGGGCTGAACCAACAAATCGATTAATCAATTATTAATCAATAAAATTAAACGTCAGTTTACAAGGAAGAATATTATCACTTTACATATTACCATCACACTGTTACTGACCAAATACTGTATACTGAGAGTAATATTACCAATTATATCAGTATACAAGGAGGAATATTATCACCATACATATTATCATACGGTTACTGACCAAATCATGTATATTGACCAATATTACCAGTATACAAGGAGGAATATTATCACCATACATATTACCTTCATACAGTTACTGACCAAATTCTGTATACTGACCAATATTACTAATAATACCAGTATACAAAGAAGATATATTCCCCTCATACAGTGACCATATAGTGGTAGATATCCGTTCTAAACAGGCTCTGTAGACCCTAGAAGTGATTACATACAGTTACATCAGGTGACGTCTTTTGTGGGACGGAGGTGAAGGACAGTCAAGCAGCTAGCTGGGTTACAGTTATAAAGCGGGGTAGGGGAGGTAGTGTCAGGGAGGCTAGTCCTGAACTGGCACACCCCAACAAGTTTGCCCGCTTCGCAGATGAGGGGGATGCCATTACAGAGCTAGCAGAACTTCAGCAAGATAGGGGGGGGGGGGACAGACAGGGCGATCTGTCACAAAGATCGGGATCGCTGAACAGTGTGTTGTCTGCCTGGCGCTCGAGTTCGGCACATCGAAGATCGGGTTGACAGGTTGCTGGGCGGGGCTGGAGAGGACCCAGCAGTCATGGTACATATTGGCACCAATGACAAAGTAAGAGGTAGGTGGAGTGTCCTTAAAAATGATTTCAGGGACTTCGGCTGCAAGCTTAAGGCAAGGACCTTCAAGGTAGTATTTTCTGAAATGCTGCCAGTACCACGAGCCACACCAATGTTGAAAACAAAGAAAGGCGGGAAAGGCAAAAACATAACATAACTTTAAAAAGGCAAATTTCCCTGGGCTGAGATCTGCACTAAAGGACATAGACTGGGGGGAGGTGTTGTCAAATACTGATACAGAAGGTAAATGGGACATCTTTAAATCAACTCTAAATAACTATACAGCTAAATATATACCAAAGGGGAACAAATATAAACGATTAAAACTAAATCCTACATGGCTGACAAATGATGTTAAAAGAGCAATAAACAACAAAAAAATAGCTTAAAAAAAATAAAAATCTGATGGGTCAGCTATAACATTTAAACAGTACAAGGAGCTTAATAAAATCTGTAAAAATTTTATAAAAACAGCAAAAATTCTAAATGAGAGACAGGTGGCCAAAGAAAGCAAAACTAATCCTAAATATTTTTTTAGATATATAAATGCAAAAAAAACAAGGACAGAGCATGTAGGACCCCTTAATAATGATAATGTGGAGGTTGTCACAGGCGATAAAGAGAAAGCAGAGCTACTAAATGCATTTGCGTACCAAGGGGGGGGGGGCGTGGGGGGCGGCCCGCCCCGTGTGCCACTCTCAAGGTGACACTCTCCTGGGTGACACTCGTCCCAGATCCCCAGCAGACAGCGCTACCTTTTCCTGTATGCGTGATACACGCACATACAGGAGAAGCCATCCCCTCTGTGTGAGCCGCATCTGCAACTACACAGAGGAGACGTGACCTCTGCCCCCCACGCAGCACGCAGTACAGGCGCCGGTGATGTCACTCATCCGGCGCCTGTACTGTGGAGGGGAGAAGACGCGGGCCCTGCTGCTGAGGAGATCGCTGCGTGGGATATCAGGTGAGCATCCTTTTTTTTTTTTGCTCTGCATTTACCTATGGAAAAGGGGGGGGGGTTACTCTACATATACCTAGAGGGAGGCTCTGCATTTACCTATAGGGAAGGGGGGGAGAGGGGTGCTCTGCATTTACCTATAGGGAAGAGGGGGAGAGGGGGGTGCTCTGCATTAACCTATAGGGAAGGGGGAGAGAGGGGGGGTGCTCTGCATTTACCTATAGGGAAGGGGGAAGAGGGGGGGTGCTCTGCATTTACCTATAGGGGAGAGGGGGGTGCTCTGCATATACCTCTAGGGAAGGGGGGGAGAGGGGGAGTGCTCTGCATATACCTAGGGCTGGGCGGTATGACCATATATGTGTATCACGGTATTTTTTTAACTTACGGTGGGTCCATGGTATATAACGGTATTTCCCCCACCCTCCCAAAATCTTGTGACCCGCCAGCGCTGTTCTGACCCACCCCCCCCCCTATCATGTGACCCGCGTGCGGTGTTCAGCTCCCCCCCCCCCAAAATCATGTGACCCGCCAGCACTGTTCTGCTCCCCCCAATTAATGATCAGCCCAGCAGGGTACTACTCACATATGTCAAGCACTGCCCTCCTCCTCTTTGTTGGGGGCCGCCGGCGATGGAACTCACTGTACGCCAGTGGTCTCCAACCCGCGGACCTCCAGTTGTTGCAAAACTACAAATCCCAGCATGCCCGGACAGCCAACGGCTGTCCGGGCGGAGTTGTAGTTTTGCAACAGCTGGAGGTCCGCAGGTTTGAGAGCACTGCTGTACATCGTATACCTATGCCCGGGCTACAAAAGATACCGAAAATAAACTTTTAACTCACCCACGTCGGCCGCACGCTGGGGACGGGAACGCCGGACAGCCGTCAGCCTATCACCGGCCAGAGCGATGCCCCACCCCTGCCAGTGATAGGCTGAGCCCACTGTCATGTAAGAAGCTGGCTTCATACGTGACAGTGGGCTCAGCCTATCACTGGCAGGGTCGGGGCATCACTCTGGCCGGTGATAGGCTGACGGCTGTCCGGCGTTCCTGTCCCCAGCGTGCGGCCGACGTGGGTGAGTTAAAAGTTTATTTTCTGTATCTTTTGCAGCCCGGGCATAGGTATACAGCGTACAGCAGAGGTCACAAACCTGCGGACCTCCATCTGTTGCATAACTACAACTCCCAGTATGCCCGGACAGCCAACGCTTGGAGTTGTAGTTTTGCAACAACTGGAGGTCCGCAGGGTAGAGACCACTAGCGTACAGAGAGTTCCATCACCGGCTGTCTGGGCATGCTGGGAGTTGTAGTTTTGCAACAACTGGAGGTCCGCAGGGTGGAGACCACTGGCGTACAGAGAGTTCCATCGCCGGCCATCCGGGCATGCTGGGAGTTGTAGTTTTGCAACATCTGGAGGTCTGCAGGTTGGAGACCACTGGCGTACAGTATAGCGTTCCAGCGCCCGGCGGCCCCCAACAAAGAGGAGGAGGGCAGTGCTTGACATATGTGAGTAGTACCCAGCTGGGCTGATCATTAATTGGGGGGAGCAGAACAGTGCTGGCGGGTAACATAGGATTAGTTCCCCGATGTGGGGACAGCGCTGTGCTAGGCTGATAATACATTCCCGAGGGGGTGGGGCCCAACCGGTATTGCAGTATGGGGAAAATCCATATTGTGCAGCCCAAAAAATTTGGTATTCGGTATGAACCAGTAGACCGCCCAGCCCTAGATATACCTATGGGAAAGAGGGGGGGGGGGGGGGTGTAGCTCTGCATATACCTATGGGAAAGAGGGGGGGGGTGCAGCTCTGCATATACCTATGGGGAAGAGGGGGTGGGGGGTTTAGCTCTGCATATACCTATGGGAAAGAGGGGGGTGTAACTCTGCATATACCTATGGGAAAGGGGGGGGGTGTAACTCTGCATATACCTATGGGAAAGAGGAGGGGGGGGTGTAACTCTGAATATACCATATGCATATATGGAAAAGAGGGGGTTACCTGGCTACCTACCTACCTGCCCTTTTACTGTGCAGGACACCAAGGAGGGCATTATTACAGTTTGTGGGCCTATAGATGGGAAGATTGTGTAGAGGAGGGGAGGGCACTGAAAATATGCAGAGTCTGACATGTTTTTCCTGCAGATGTTAAGAGATCCACATGGCGGTCTTATCCGGACGGAGAAGAAAAGGAAAGAGGACGCCACTGATCAGAAAAGACGTAATTGTGAGTCCCAAAATGTAACTGTAATCACTTCTATGGTATACACATCCTGTGTACAGCTGATATCTACCACCATATGGTCCTGTATATAAGCACTTATATTATATACAGATCCTTTATAGTATACTGGTCTGTATACAGTGGTTTTATACAGTATGGCGGTATTATCCAGTTATTGTGTGGTGGTATATATTTACTCCTTCTATACCAGTATTATTGGTCATAGAAATTTATCTACGTTAAAGTGTTTCTTACATATATAAATTTTAGTTTATTGTGTGTGGGATTTGGGTGGAATAGGAGGCGTGGCAGAAGATTGACGAGCTTGCTTATTTTTTGGTCCAGGGGCCCCGAGTGTTGTCAGTCCGCACCTGGGGGGAGGGGAGGGAGGGGGTGTTATTAAGGGGGGTGCGTGTGTGTGTGTGTGGGGGGGGGAAAGGTGCCAAACAAAGGGTCCGCCCCGGGTGGTGCCAAATGCTCTAGGTACGCCCCTGACTGAATGGGTTCTTTAGTTCTGTATATACTAAGGAAGAAGGAGCTGACATTGGACAGGTCAGTGCTGGTAACACATCATGTAATGTACTGAACTGGCTTAATGTAGAAATGTTACAAGGTAAGTTAAGTAATATAAATGTAAGCAAATCTCCAGGGCCAGATGAATTGCACCCAAGAGTTCTTAGAGAACTAAGTTCAGTAATATCTGTACCCCTGTTCATGATATTTAGAGATTCACTGGTGTCTGGTATTGTGCCAAGGGACTGGCGCAAGGCGAATGTGGTGACAATCTTCAAAAAGGGCTCTAGGTCTTCCCCAGGGAATTATAGACCAGCAAGTCTAACGTGCATTGTGGGTAAATAATTTGAAGGACTTATAAGGGATTACATACAGGAATACATAGGGGATAATTGTATTATAAGTGATAGCCAGCATGTGTTTACTAAGGATAGAAGTTGTCAAACCAATCTTATTTGCTTTTATGAAGATGTGAGTAGAAGCCTTGACAGAGGAATGGCTGTGGATATAGTGTTTCTAGATATTGCTAAAGCGTTTGATATTGTCCCTCATAGACGTCTGACAGGTAAGTTAAGGTTTTTGGGTTTGGAAACTTTAGTTTGTAACTGAATTGAACACTGGCTCATGGATCGTACCCAGAGAGTGGTGGTCAATGATTCATACTCTGATTGGTCCCCGGTTATTAGTGGTGTACCCCAAGGTTCAGTACTGGGCCAGCTGTTGTTTAATTTATTTATCAATGATATAGAGGATGGCATTAACAGCTGTTTCTATCTTTGCAGATGACACCAAGCTTTGTAGCACGGTACAGTCTATAAAGGATGTGTATAGGTTACAAGATGACTTGGATAGACTAAGCGTCTGGGCTTCCACTTGGCAAATGAGGTTCAATGTGGATAAATGTAAAGTTATGCATCTGGGTACTAATAACATGCATGCGTCGTATGTCTTAGGGGGGGATTAAACTGGCAGAGTCACTGGTAGAGAAGGATCTGGGTGTACTTGTAGATCACAGACTACAGAATAGCATGCAATGTCAGGCTGCTGCTTCCAAGGCCGGCAGGATATTGTCATGTATAAAAAGAGGCATGGACTCGAGGGACAGGGACATAATACTCCCCCTTTATAAAGCATTGGTACGGCCTCACCTGGATTATGCTGTTCAGTTTTGGGCACCAGTCCATAAAAGGGACACTGTGGAGCTGGAAAGGGTGCAGAGACGCACGACTAAATTAATATGGGACATGGAACATCTTAGCTATGAGGAGCGATTAAAAGAGTTACAATTGTTTAGTCTTGAGAAGAGACATTTAAGGGGGGATATGATAAATGTATATAAGTATATTAATGGCTCGTACAAAAAATATGGAGAAAAACTGTTCCAGGTTAAATCCCCCCCAAAGGACGAGGGGGCACTCCCTCCGTCTGGAGAAGAAAAGGTTTAGTCTCAAGGAGCGACACGCCTTCTTTACCATGAGAACTGTGAACTTATGGAACAGTCTACCTCAGGAACTGGTCACAGCAGGAAAAATTAACAGCTTTAAAACAGGGTTAGATACATTCCTGGAACAAAATAACATTAATGCTTATGAAGAAATATAAAATCCCATCCCTTCCCCAATATCACACCACACCCCTACCCTTCAAATCCCTGGTTGAACTTGATGGACGTATGTCTTTTTCCAACCGTACTAACTATGTAACTATGTTATTGGAGTAGTTATCTTTACTTTTTCTTCTCCATCCAGCCCAGACCATCAAAGCGATTTCTTCCAGTCACAACTCGTCTAAACAGAACCTGCAAAACAAACATTTTAGGCTCCACACTTTTCCAGCACCTATAGTGCCCCAAACAGTAATAATAACCCCTTTGGTGCCTCACACATTAGAGTGGGTAGATAAGTGGGAAAGAGTAGGTAGATTCCCCAGTAGATAGTAGCCCCCTGTATATAGTTGCAGTCCCATGTATATAGTAGCAGCAGCCCCCTTTAGGTAGTAGGAGTACCAGACCCATTTAGGTAACAGCAGTTACAGCTCCTTTTAGGTAGTGGTAGCCCAATTTATGTAGTAGTAAAAGCACCCCTTTTTAGATAGTAGTAGCAACAGCCCCCTTTAGGTAGTAGTAGCAACAGCCCTCTTTAGGTAGTATAAGCAGCAGCCTCTTTTAGGTAGCAGTAGCATCAGCCCCTGAGCCTCTTAAAAGGAGGACTGTAGTACTGAACTATAGTGTAAGATGTGATCTCCCGTACAGGGACTCTGCATTGCCTCATTAAGGTCCACGACATTCTCCCCCCCCCCCCCCCATTCAGCTCTATGGAAGAGGGGGGAATGCACGAACGCTGCATCTCTGCCTCTCCTATAGAGATACATGGAGGGGGCGTGTCGGCCGCAGCATCATCTTGCGGCCAAAACACCTGTACGGGAGAGACTCGGCAGGGGATAGGTGTCTTACACTGCAGATTTCCTTTTTTTTGCCTGTTTTTACCTTCATGACCAAGCCCAATTTTTCAAATCTGGCATGTGTCTCTTTAAGTGGTAATACCTCTGACATGCTTTTACTTAATGACAGAATCGTTTTACTATTTTTTCGTGACATGTTGAACTTTATATTAGTGGTAAATCTTTGTTGATTCATACAGCATTTTTTGTGGAAAACTCCAAAATGTTGTGAAAAATTGGAAACATTTCTGGCTTTTTCAAATTTATGGCATTAACTGTATGGTAAAAATAATTTTTTATTCTGAGGGTCGGTACGATTATGGGGATTCCCAATTTATATAGCTTTTTATGTTTTTTTTCCTTTTCTAAACAAAATCCTTTTTCCCCTTTTTGTGTTGTCTAGTTCTGACAACCATAACTTTTTATTTTTTATTCACCATTGTGTGAGGGCTTCTTTTTTGTGGGATGAGCTGTACTTCTTTATTGGTACCATATATGCGAACCATGCTACCTTTTTTTTTTTATTCCACATTTTGGACCAAAATTAGCATTTTTATAACATTCAGTACTACACTGACTAACAGTCTGTGCGATCCAGCCTATGGCTAGACCTCACAGGCTGCTGTCCTAGGCAGACAGGAGACCATCAGCAGGCCCACCTGCTGCCATGGCAACCAACGGGTTCGCACAAATGCATCACAGGATCGCCATTGGTAGATGGGGGAGCCCCCTCCCCCTGTCATCCCCATAGATGCCGTGATCAGGACTGATCACAGCATCTATGGGGTTAATGCTGCGGAGACTGGAGCGATCCCGGCCTCACCAGCTGAGGTGGGAGCCTTGCTGTGATTGACAGCTGGCTCCGACCGGCAATCTCCTGCAGCGCATCAGTTTTTTTTTCTCTTTTGTGTGTTTTTTTTTTTACCCCTTAAGGACTCAAGTTTTTCAATTTTTGCACTTTTGTATTTTCCTCATCACCTTTTAAAAATCATAACTCTTTAAATGTTGTACCCACAGACTCATATGATGGCATTTTATGCGCTACCAATTCTACTTTATAATGACATGACCCAAAAATCTATGGCGAAACCCCCCAAAAAGAAAAAATAATCATTGTGCGACAAAATTGAAAAAAAAAAAAAATAAAAACGCTACTTTGTAAATTTTGGGGGCTTCCGTTTCTACGCAGTGCATTTTTCAGTAAAAATGACACCTTCTCTTTATTCTGTAGGTTTGATTTTGTCTTACTTCTGGGAAAAAAAATCAGAACTACATGCACGAAAATGTATATGTTTACAATTGTCCTCTTCTGACCCCTATTATTTATAATTATTTTTCCGTATACAGGGATGTATGAAGGATAATTTTTTTGCGCTGTGATCTGAAGTTTTTATTGGTACCATTTTTGTTTTGATCTGACTTTTTGATCGCTTTTTATAAAAAATGTTATGGTATACAAAAAAGCGACCAAAAATATGCTATTTTGGACTTTTTTTTTAACGTGTACGCCATTGACCGTGCGGTTTAATTAACTATATATTTTTATAGTTTGGACATTTACGCATGCGGTGAAACCGCATGTTTATATTTAATTTTTATTTACAGGTTTTTTTTATGGGAAAAGGAGGGTGATTCAAACTTTTAATAGGGAAGGGGTTAAATCAACTTTATTAACTTTTTTCCCCCTTATTTTTTGCAGTGTTATAGCCCCTATAGGGGACTATAACATGCATTACACTGATTGCCCACACTGATCAATGCTATGCCATAGCATAGCATTGATCAGTGTTTTTGGCGCTCGCGGGTCCCCGCTATCGTCAGCCAATGGGGTGCCAACATTTACGGCAATGACTGTAAGAAGGGGTGCTGAATTCTCTCGCATATAGATTGGCCCACAACCTCGCTGTTGCAGGAGAATGGTCCCTGGACCCTCAAATATTTCTACAAATAACCAGAATGTTGGGCATTCCGAAGGTGGACCTGATGGCCACACGAAGCAATACCAAACTCCAGAGATTCTTCTCTCTGCAGCAAGCGGACAATCTTTTAGCAGTGGACGCTATGTCCATCCAGTGGACCTTTAGCCTAGCTTATGTGTTCCCTCCAGTACCTATGATCAGGTCTCAGTAATAGCAATTATACTGGTTTGGCCCAAGAGATTTTGCCCAACTCATATCAATGAGTCGAGGGACATACTGTACACTGCCTCTCAGACAGAACCTGGTGTCTCAGGGGGACACAATTCTGTCACAGTCCGAAATCCTTCAACCTTGAGGTTGATCGCTCCCTATTAATAGCCAGGGGTTATTCTAATAGGGTTAAAGACACACTGGCTCATGCAAGAAGTGAAGCCACTAACAGATCATATGCCAGAATAAGAAGTTTTGATTCTTGGTGTGTGTCTAAAAGTATTGATCCCTCCTTTCCATCCAACCTCGAAATTTTAGAATTTCTCCAGGAGGGATTTGACAAAGGTTTGTCTCCAAGTACCTTGAAGGTACAAATTTTCGCTCTACCACGTTTCTTCAGAAGAGGTTATTCTTAATCCCTGAAGTCAAAGCCTTTGTAAGGGCGGTTAAGACCAAGAGTAGTAACACCAGTCTCTCCTTGTGACTTCTCTTTAGTGTTGAGGAAATTGTTGGGACCTACCTTCGAGCCTCTTGAAGAGATTGACTTCAAGTTGTTGTCATTGAAGACAGCCTTTCTCCTAGCCATAGGTTTGGCAAAAAGAGTGGGAGAACTTTCTTCAAGGGAGACATATACAGTCTACATATACAAGGTCCTTCTCAGGTTGGTACCAAAGCATGCTTCGTTTCAGAATACGAACCTTACCTACCTAAAATTACCTTACCTACTAATGTCTTAAAAACCTGAACATTGCACAATGTCTTAGGGTCTATCTAGACAGGACGTCTACCTTCAGACAGGATGAAAACCTTTTTGTTCTCTTCCAGGGTTACAATAGAGGCAGGAAGGCCTCTAACCCATCAATATCCAGGTGGATCTGTGACTGCATTAATTTATGTTATACATTAGAGGGGCTAGACCTATCATTTACTAAATCGCATTCCACTAGAGCTATTCAGTCTTCTTGGGCAGAAAGAGGTTTACTTTGTCAACTCCGCAAACTTTTTTATGAAATTATAAATTAGATACTAGGCCGGAAGACCAACCAAATTTTGCAGTCAACCCCTATGGGGGTTATTCTTCTTGTTATATCTACATAGTGTAATGCTGAAGGACGCTAAGGAAGATAAGATTTGAATAATAATCTGTTTGCCCTTAGACTCCTCAGCAGCACAAGGCTTCCTCCATAGTTTAGTGAAGTTCAGTCTGTTTATTTTTCTTTATAATTGACTCGGGTGAGTGGAGTTAATAGGCCATTATATGGGCTGGGGAACTAATTTGCATTGTTTATTACTAATAAAAATTCCTTTGTCCCTTGGGGTGCACAGTGGTGGAGACCCCCCATATTGTGCTGCTGAGGAAACTAAGGGAAAACAGATTATCATTCAAATCTCATCTTCCTCAGGCATAATTAGGCAACACAGGTAAAATGCTTAAGTAGTAAAAAAAAAAAAAAAAAAAAAATATATATATATTACACACACATATATACATACATAACATACCCCTAAAAAAAAAAATCACATAGCATAGAATTTTTTAAAAACGGTTCACAAATAATCATGTTATATAACAGGATAAAATTCCAGACAGCAGACGGTTTAAAATTAATTATACTTGAACCAATTGCTGAAGACTGTACAAACAGGCTACAAAATGAATAAACTGTGAGTCATTCTGAATCTGGATATGTGTTTTATTTTTACCCTTTAAGGGTTATTTTTTTTTTTTACTATAAAGCATTGTACCTGTGTTGCCTAATTATGCATGAGGAAGCAGCTGCTGCTGTGAGATGTGTTGCATGCTGGGTAATAAACATGTTGCTTCTTACTACTTTGGTAAATTCTCTTGGCATCATTATAATCCCATCATCCATCCGTAGGAATAGTAGGCTTTATGATATTACTACTGAATGGGAAGGCTGCAGAGAGATGCGATGATACACAACTATATGGGTATTCCTAAATTGTGCTTGGCCTGCACAACAACTAAGGGTAGGCACCTACAGTGGGGAAAAAAAGTATTTATTTAGTCAGCCACCAATTGTGCAAGTTCTTCCCCTTAAAAAGATGAGAGAGGCCTGTCATTTTCATCATAGGTATACCTCAACTATGAGAGACATGAGAAAAACAAAAGTTCATCTCAATATTTTGTTATACACCCTGTGTTGGCAATGACAGAGGTCAAACGTTTTCTGTAAGTCTTCACAAGGTTTTCTAATACTGTTGCTGGTATTTTGGCCCATTCATCCAAGCAGATCTCCTCTAGAGCAGTGATGTTTTGGGGCTGTCGCTGGGCAACACAGACTTTCAACTCCCTCCAAAGGTTTTCTATGGGGTTGAGATCTGGAGACTGGCTAGGCCACTCTAGAACCTTGAAATGCTTCTTACGAAGCCAATCCTTCGTTGCCCGGGTGGTGTGTTTGGGATCATTGTCATGCTGAAAGAACAAGCCACGTTTCATTTTCAATGCTCTTGCTGATGGAAGGAGGTTTTCGCTCAAAATCTCATGATACATGGCCACATTCTTTCCTTTACACGGATCAGTTGTCCTGGTCCCTTTGCAGAAAAACAGGCCCAACGCATGATGTTTCCACCCCTATGCTTCACAGTTCTTTGGATGAAAATCAGCATTCTTTCTCCTCCAAATACGACATGTTGAGTTTTTACCAAAAAGTTCTACTGTTCATCTGACATTCTCCCAATCCTCTTCTGGATTCTCTTCTTAAGCAGGGGGACATGTCTGGCACTGCATGATTTCAGTCCCCGGCAGTGTAGTGTGTTACTGATGGTAGCCTTTGTTACTTTGGTCCCAGCTCTCTGCAGGTCATTCAATAGGTCCCCCCTAGTGGTTCTGGGATTTTTGCTCACCGTTCATGTGATCATTTTGACACCACGGGGTGAGATCTTGTGTGGAGCCCCAGATCGAGGGAGATTATCAGTGGTCTTGTAGGTCTTCCATTTTCTAATAATTGCTCCTGCAGTTGATTTCTTCACACCAAGCTGCAGATTCGGTCTCCCCAGCCTGGTGCAGGTCTACAGTTTTGGAAACCAAGGAATTGACCAATTAATTCATTAGAAATCCTACAATGTGATTTCCTGTATTCTTTCCCCCCCATTCTGTCTCTCATAGTTGAGGTATACCTATGATGAAAATTACAGGCCTTTCTCATCTTTTTAAGTGGGAGAACTTGCACAATTAGTGGCTGATTAAATACTCCCCCCCCCCCCCCGCTATATTCACTTGGTGCGTTTACTACACTATGGAGTGCTTTCTGCTTTTGTTGTAATTCACATATTTGTATGTTGTGATCAAATCCCCCCCAAGAGGTCTTATCTCCAAACTAAATAACTCCAAGCTTAATGCCCATACAGGTGCCCAAAATTAGACAATACTCCATATGTGGTCTGACTAATAATTTATACAGAGGCAAAACTATGTTCTCTTTATGGATAAAATAGTTATTTTACACACATCTTAATTACACTTAGTGGGTTGAGGTTTTTCCTTAAACTTTAAAGGGGTACTCCGCCCCTAGCATCTTATCCCGGGGGTCCCGCCGCTGGGGACCCCTGGGATCTCTGCTGCAGCACCCCACTATCATTACTGCAAAGAGCAAACTCGCTCTGTGCATAATGACCGGCGATACAGGGGCCGAAGCATCACGACGTCATGGCCCGCCGGCGCGACCCCCGCGATCTGACATCTTATCCCCTATAAGATACTAGCGACGGAGTACCCCTTTAAGGATATGTACAACTTTTTTTTATTGGCGATTTGTTCCTTGAATGCAAAATAGAACAACATTTTGAATAAAAAGTACAAAGTTCAAAAGGTATCCATAGTCTTAAAGCATTCTAGATTTACGTAACAAGTTTCAGGCATACACATTTTGTAATTTGTAAAATATATTTATGTAATTCATAGAAGTTATTATTTGGGCACAAGAAACTGACAAGTGTAATCAATTCTATGTTGTAAAGACAAGCATGCGTGGTCAAACTCTTCTAGTCTTTATATATTTGTAATATACAACAGACATAAGAAACCGCAGTAGAGATATACCAGATATAGTCTCTATTACCAATTATACTTCAGCTTACTTTGTTTCCATACATTTTTTAATGTACACAGACTAGTCCAAACATATACAAACTAAAACATTAAATATATTACTTATAAAAATGTACAGCCTTCTATATTCAGATACATTTTGGAATAAAATTGAGTTTATCACAAAGAATTACCATTTCTTTAGCCAGTATTACACATCAAATCTGCTTCATCATGGACATGCTAAAGAATGCAAGGTGCAACATGCTCAAAACATTGGTTTTAACTCTTGCTTTGGGGTTTGAAACAAACGCCAACACTCTTTCTGAAAAAAATAGGTGTCAAAACAGGATTATGTAATCGACAACCTGAGTTGTTAAAGGAGATCTCTCATGGCAAAAAACGTATTCCCTATCCACAGGATAGGGTATAAGTTTTAGATCACGGGGGCGGCGGGGGGGAGGGGGGCGTAACTGACCTCTGGGGCCTCCAGCGATCTCCTGTACAGAGCCCTTGAGCGGCGCGTCTTGACCCCCACCTGAAGCGGGGGCCTCCACGCCCCCTCTATTTAGTTGTTTGGCTGTCTCCGGCTCTTCCCTGCTTCCTACGGAGGTCGTGATATGCTGCTTCCGTGGAGAGCCGGGGCTCCGTACAGGAGATCGTGGGGGGTCCCAGCAGTCAGACCCCCCATAGATCTAAAACTGCAGATAGGTGATAAGTTTATTGCCATGAGACTTGTCCTTTAAACTCTTCACAGTATAAATACTATGCATTCTGGCTATAATGAGGTTGTCATCTACGTTGCCATTTAGTCCTAGTCAGTATGTAATGTATAATGGAATGCCATAAAACAGAGCTCTGTTCCAAAACAAATAGCACGGTAAACCACCACCAAGATAAAAAAAAAAAAAAGAAAGAAAATATCTAACAAAAAACAGTAGTTCAGATTGAGCATAGCTCATATGTCTTGAACTACACTTCTGCAAGGTAAGTTTCACACTGTTGACATATGCCTATAACTTGCTAGGTTAGTGCATGTCATGGGCTTATCTCACCTGCTTGTACTGGCAGCAGCTTCACACAGTTTAGTGGCCTACACATAGCCAGCTAGTGATGTCAGCATCTCTTTTTGACAAGATGATGACGTATATCTAAAAATGATCTGCCTGGATACACCATGGAAGCGCAGCATTCTACTCGGGGTGCATACTTATCACAGTTAAACTATATCAGGTCTCGATGTTTGAAGCAGAAACAAAAAAACAAAAACAAAAAAAGACGCAAAGAAAATAGCTTGATTTATATACATACCTGTAATGTAAACTAACTAACTAAATCCAAAAAAACTGCCTATAGAGGTTACATCTGATGATTCAAGTGCAAAATGTAATGACGAGATACATACTTTTTTGTAAATACAATCTTTTACCCTTAAAGTGAACCCATCACACAGAAAATGGATCCCAATCTGCAGGCAGCATGTAATAAACCAGGGGGAGCTATGCAGACTGGTATATAGTTTTGTGGTGAAACTTACAGAATTAGGCTATGTTTCCGGGAAGATATTCTGCAGACAGCAGAAGCCGGCAAAACATGCCAGCGCTAGGACCACTCAGAAATGTGCCATTTCAGATCAGATTCTGCAGAAAGATTTCTTGCTGCAGAGGCTGGAATCTGAATTTCTGCGTCAAATGTTTCTGCAGTGGTAATTCCACTGTGTGCACGGAGCAGCAGAAGCCCATTAAAAACAACTAAGAATTTTAAAGCGGAATTTTTTAGTTGTCAACCCCTGAGTAGTATTGCCCACCTGACTGTTCAGCTCAGAAAGAGCAGAGATTCACATGACTACATGACAAGTTATTCCACAATATCATATAATCAATCTGCTCAGCTCCTCTTGCTCTATAACATGCAGATTAGACTGCATTTTCAAGGTTCCTTTTAAAGGGTACCTCCAATGATGCTGGTGCTCTCTACCACATCAGAAGTTTAAATATGGCAGTGGAAGACAAAGCCAGAAGATTTGACAGTACTGTTGTTTAAGCAACTGTATGAAACCTTAAAAATGGAGTGGAATTCTGCGCAGTGAACGTAACTATAGTGTGAATGGGTCTTCCACGAGACCTGTTCACACTGCGGAATTTCAGCGGTGCACAATTCCACAGCTGAAATTGTTCTGCACAAAAAAAGAACATGTTCATAATTTGCGTGGAAGTCCGCGAGCACTGCATGTCCATCAATGGTGACGGCGCAGTGCCACGCAACCCTACTGCCGCTGCCAGGCTGCATCTTTGCTCGCAGAATTCCGAGCGAAGATTCAGCTTGATACAAACCATTATTGTACTGAGCCAGCGCTGTATCTTATACCCCCTGGATCAGGTAGCCGCAAACTTTATAAATCACATACCTAGATCTATATCAACATAAGGAACAGTGATATAAGGAGTAACCGCTGAATCTAAAAGAGAGACAGAGTCCATTATACTGTACAGTACTATATCCAAGTCGGACTCATTGCAAGTGTGTGGTCACATCTATTTTTATTATCCCTTTTTATTCTAATTTTTTATCTATTTTAAAAAGCACTATTATTACCATTATTAGTACCTTTTGCCATTTTATTAATTGTAATTCTTGCACATTGTATGCCATTTTGTGTCCCTGCTGACCCCCAAGGGCCCTGTGAGTCACAGGGCACAAAGCACATTTAATTTATTTTATAAATTTTTACCCTAATAAACCATCATTGTTCCAATATTCACGACTTTGAGCTCTAATTTCTTCTTTTCATTTTGATTTTGTATTGCTTCTAAAAAAAACATAACTACATGCAGGAAAATGTATACGTTTAAAATTGTCATCTTCTGACCCCTATAAAAATACAATTTTGATGTATTGATCGGACTTTTTGATAGCTTTTTGGAATTTTTGTTGCACGTACGCCATTGACCATGCGGTTTAAGTAACAATATATTTTTTATAGTTTGGACATTTCCGCACGCGGCGATACCACATGTGTTTATATTTATTTACACAATTTTATTTATTTTTTTAAATGGGAAAAAGGGGTGATTCTTACTTTTATTAGGGAAGGGGTTAAATGATATTTTAAAACTTTTTTTTTGCAGTGTTATAGCCCCTCTAGTGGCTATAGCACTGCACACACTGATCTTCTACAAAGATCATTGCCGTGCATTAAGACGGCAATGATCAGTGTTATCGACGGTAGATTGCTCAAGCCTGGATTTCAGGCTTTGAGAAATCAATCACCGATCGGACACGACAGAGGCAGGTATGGCACCCTCCGCTCGCGTCCTAGCTGATCGGGACATAGGGTTTTCTCCGCAATGGTCCTGATCAGCCCGATTGAACTGCCGGGAGTGCATTTTTGTTACTTTAGACGCGGCGATCAACTTTGAGCGCCGCGTCTAAAGGGTTAATAAATAGCGCACGGCACAACGATCGGTTAGCCTAGGGTCCTGGCTTTCATTAGCTGCCGGGACCAACCCGCTATGACATGACCCTGCCTAATATACCGGGACCGGGCGCAGGGTGTACAGGTACCCCCTGCGTCCTTAAGAGGTTAAAGTTAATGTGACTATGTTGCAAAGTTGCTCACAACCAGCACATAGTTTTCCTAATTCTAGATGAAAGAAGCCTTACTTTATAATCCTGTACAAAACCTTTGATGATGCTATTATGATGTGTTCTGCAAGTTTCTCACATACTTTTCTTGCGAGACTGATCATGTCTAACCAAGACAAGTGCACTTCCTGTTAGAGAGAGCTCTGCTACACTGTAACAAGCTGGGGGCCTGTATCATCTTTTCTTGACAGGTTTTTGACCTCTGGATGAAAATAAGAGATGTTTTTATTCACTGACAGCAAACAGTTGTCATACAATGAAACACAAAGTAGAAAGTTGCAGAACCTCATTATACAACAAGATGCAGACTGAATTTGAAAATAGCTGCATACATTTTTAGCTCTTGTGCCAACTGGGATGCAGGTTACAGTTGCCTAGTACAATAAAATACTTCAAACACAATGACAGGGAGGTATGGAAATAAATAAAGTTGATTCACCCATCAACTAACAAACAATGTACACTGTAAACTCTTCAGACACAACTTCATACACCGTTTCTTGTGAAACAAGGAACAATTAACTCCAGTCTGAGGTTGCACTCACACATCCGCTGACACTTATAAGGACTGTGGATCCTAGAAGGATAAGTATAAAGAAACGCTCCTCAAAAAGACAGTTACAGAGGTGAATTGAGGCCTTATAAGATCGCATAGGTATCGCACAGGTAACTAATGCATACAAATCTGATGTGAATATAGGGAACGGATACAAAATCCACAGCCAATATGTTGTATTCAGTGCTTCTCTTCCTGCTGCTCTTGGGTTGATGCCTGAGAGAAGGTAGAAAGCCATGAGGACATTGCAGATTTTGCACTGATCAGAGCTCCTCCCACTGACTGACCTGCAGAAACATAAAAATGTTGGCTCGCCACTTGTGACATCAAAGATGTATGATACCACTTAACCTGGGGACAAATAACATCAAAATATTTCCTCTTACCAACTGCTCTACCAGTCTGCACCATGTTACGGCTTGTAGTGACAACAGCATTACCCAACTTCTTTCCTCTTTCACTACTCTGGACTGAACTGTAAAATAACACTTATGTTAGTCTTTGCAAAGGCAGTCAATAGGTGTGCTTTGTGAATGAATTACAGAAAACAAAATACTTACTGAGAAAGCCGCAGCTTCACATCTGATACACTGTAATTGCCCTGGAATGGATGGCTGAAAAGCAAAATGCAGGTGGTGAATAAAACTGGATAATAAATCAATACAAAGTCAGGCTCACAAGGTCATCACTTTTTACCAAAGATAATAACTAGAGATGAGCGAACTTTTCAAAAATTCGATTCGGCCGATTCGCCGAATTTTCCCGAAAAGTTTGTTTCGATCCGAATTTGTTCGCGGCGAATCGATATAAAAAAATGCTATTTCTAGCCTACATACAGCCTCTATATGGGTATAGAACACTTTGCTGTGTCCTAAAACGCATATGGAGTGTGCTGGGGTAGTGAAATAATACTGTTATTCAGAATAGCATGCATCGCTCTTAGAATCACTGCAGCACAGCAGCACAATTACAGAGCCTGGTGATGGCACCAGTGTCAGGAGACCATATAGTGACTGAATGACATAGCATGGACATGTTGGCAGCAAGAGGAGACCATTTAGTGGCTGAATGGCACAGCGTGGAGTTGGCTGATGCACTAGTACACTACACACCAGGGCTTCACAATCCCCCCTCCAAAAACAACACAATGAGAAATTTTTGTCGAAGATTTCTCATTGGTAGCACCCGCTATCCAAAAATTTGAAATTTCCAGATCCAGGCCCCACCTCTGCGGCATCAAGAACCCATATATTGCCTGAAGGACACAGCCTGGAGTTGGCTGATGCACCAGTACACACCCGGGCTTCACAATCCCCTCCAAAAAACAACAAAATGTTAGAAATTTTTTTAAGAAATACCTCTGTGTAAGAACAAGCGCATATACAACAGTTCACAAGACTCTATAATGCAGGACGGTGGACCACCCAAAGACATTCTTCTCAAAAATAATAAACCACACAATGTTTGAATTTTTTTTACAAAAACAAATTCAATATGTGTGTAAGCGCATCTGTCTCCAAAAGATCAGATCACTAAAGGACTTTTTTCGCCCAAAATTATGAAGCAGAGTTAATCCCTGTCCGTTTTTTAAATTTTTATTTTCATAAAAAAATCACACGCAACAAGCGTTCCGTTGTGTAACGATTAGCATTCTGGAAAATTCTATTTTATTACCGATAAAATTATCAGTAAATAAAAAAAAAAAACACTACCCAATAGTAATTACCCCATACATTACACCAGGAGCAGTCAAGAGTAGGCCTCAGCAGTACCCAAGAGGCTTTAACCCCTTAGGGACACAGGACGTAAATGTACGTCCTGGTGCGGTGGTACTTAATGCACCAGGACGTACATTTACGTCCTGTGCATAACCGCGGGCATCGGCATCGCGTCCGCCATTAACCCCTCAGATGCCTGGATCAATACAAATCCCGGCATCTGCGGCAGTACGCGATTTCAATGAACGATCGGATCTCCCGCGCTGCTGCTGATCGAGCAGACCAGAGCAGAAGATGACCGATAGAACAGATCAGTATTAGCAATCATGGTATTGCTATGAATAGTCCCCTATGGGGACTATTCAAGTGTAAAAAAAAATGTAAAAAAATGTAAAAGTAAAAAAAAAAAGTGAAAAATCCCCTCCCCCAATAAAAAAGTAAAACGTCCGTTTTTCCGATTTTACCCCCAAAAAGCGTAAAAAATAAATTTAATAGACATATTTGGTATCGCCGCATGCGTAAATGTCCGAACTATTAAAATAAAATGTTAATGATCCCGTACGGTGAACGGCGTGAACGTTAAAAAAAAAAAAAAAAAAAGTCCAAAATTGCTACTTTTTTCATACATTTTATAAAAAAATTTTTTTGAAAAAATGTATTAAAAGTTTTTTATATGCAAATGTGGTATCAAAAAAAAGTACAGATCATGGCGCAAAAAATGAGCCCTCATACCGCCGCTTATACGGAAAAATAAAAAAAAGTTAGAGGTCATCAAAATAAAGGGATTATAAACGTACTAATTTGGTTAAAAAGTTTGTGATTTTTTTTAAGCACAACAATAATATAGAAGTATGTAATAATGGGTATCATTTTAATCGTATGGACCCTCAGAATAAAGAACACATGTCATTTTTACAGTAAATTGTACGGCGTGAAAACGAAAACCTTCCAAAATTAGCAAATTGCGTTTTTCTTTTTAATTTCCCCACAAAAATAGTGTTTTTTGGTTGCGCCATACATTTTATGATATAATGAGCTACGGTATGTCATTACAAAGGACAACTGGTCGTGCAAAAAACAAGCCCTCATACTATAAATATAAAAGAGTTATGATTTTTAGAAGGCGAGGAGGAAAAAATGAAAACGTAAAAATGAAATTGTCTGAGTCCTTAAGGTCAAAATGGGCTGAGTCCTTAAGGGGTTAATAACCCCCTACCTTTGCACGATCAATTGCGAGATCGAGCAATACCAGGTGTGTTATGCCCTCAGATTTCCCGGGCCCGCAGGCGCACTCCACTGAACGGATTAGCGTATCTATCTTTCATCTACCGGTGCTGGTAACCCACTAACTCCCGGAAAGGTAAGCTGCCGCGAAGCAGGTGGTCTCCCCCGGGCACGTTTGGCTCCAGAATTTCCACTACTGCCACACCACGCTGACTGCCGATGATAAACCCCCCTTCTCCTGAGATCGAGCAATAACAGGTGTGTTATGCCCTCCGGGGCCGCAGGCGTGCTCCACTGAACGGATTAGGGTGTGTCCATCTTTTTTGGTAGCACCCGCAATCCAAACATTTTTAATTCCCAGACCCAGGCCCCTCCTCTGCGGCATCAGGAACCCATAGATTGCCTGAAAGACACAGCCTGGAGTTGGCTGATGCATGAGTGCACACCCGGGCTTCACAATCCACCCCAAGAAACCGCAAAATGTTATTGAAATTGTCTGACAAAATACCTGTTTTTTTTTAAAAAGCGCATATACAGCAGTTCAGAAGACGCTATAATGCAGGATGGTGGACCACCAAAAGACATTCTTCTCAAAAATAATAAACCACACAATGTTTGAAATTTTCTTAAAAAAATTATTACATGTGTGTAAGCGCATCTGTCTCCAAAAAATCTGATGACAAAAGGATTCTAATCACCAAAAATGATTAAGCAGAGTTAATCCCTCTCCATCTATTTATTTATTTTTTTTTCATTAAAAAATCACACGCAACAAGCATTCCGTTGTGTAACGGTTAACATTCTGCAAAATTCAATTTTATTACTGATAAAATTATCAGTAAATTTTACAATAACACTACCTAAGAGTGTTTAATTACCCCATACATTGCACCAGGAGCAGTCAGGAGTAGGCCTCAGCAGTACCCAAGAGGCTTTAATAACCCCTTACCTTGCCCGATCAATTGCGAGATCGAGCAATAACAGGTGTGTTATGGCCTCAAATGTCCTAGCGCTCCACTGAACGGATTAGCGTGTATCTATCTTTCAAGGACAGGTGCGTGTTGCATGCTGAAACCAGTTCGTGATAGGGATCTGGGATTGCAATTATTTAACCTTAAAACGAGGAATTACCAGTAAGTGAGGGTCATAAGCTGGCGTTGATTAAGTCCCTGCCCTTTGTACACACCGCCCGTCGCTATAAGCGATTGGATTAGTTAGTGAGGTCCTCGGATCGGCCCAGGCGGGGTAGGAGAAGGCCCTGGCAGAGCTCCGAGAATTTAACGATCATTGTTGAAATTTGCATTAAGCATGTATTTAGCTACTGCTAAACATACAAAAATGTAAGGCCCAAGGCCAGAGGCACCAGGGAGGCAAGTAGTTCCTGAAAGACACAGAATGAGTCTGGAGCATGCATTTGCAGTACCCAAGAGGTTTTCATAACCCCTTACATTTAAAGATCAATGTTTACATTTGCATAAAGCATGAATTTAGCTACTGCTAAACTTCCAAAAATTATAGGCCCAAGGCCTGAGGCACCAGGGAGGCAAGTAGTTTGTGAAAGACACAGAATGAGTCTGGAGCAGTCATTCGTAGTTTCCACTAGAAGGTTTCATAACCCCTTACATTTAAAGATCAATGTTGACATTTGCATCAAGCATGTATTTAGCTACTGCTAAACTTCAAAAAATTATAGGCCCAAGGCTAGAAACATCAGTTTTCCCCATATTAGGAGCATAGTTGTCCCCCAGATTAAGCATCATAGATCTCCCCCAGATTAGGAGCATACTTGTCCCCCAGATTAGGCAGCATAGATGTCACCCAGATTAGGCAGCATAGATGTCCACCAGATTAGGAGCTTAGTTGTCCCCCAGATTAGGAGCATAGATGTCCCCCAGATTAGGAGCATACTTGTCCCCCAGATTAGGCAGCATAGATGTCCCCCAGATTAGGCAGCATAGATGTCCCCCAGATTAGGAGCATAGATGTCCCCCAGATTAGGAGCATAGTTGTCCCCCAGATTAGGCAGCATAGATGTCACCCAGATTAGGCAGCATAGTTGTCCCCCAGATTAGGAGCATACTTGTCCCCCAGATTAGGCAGCATAGATGTTCCCCAGATTAGGCAGCATAGGTGTCACCCAGATTAGGCAGCATAGATGTCCCCCAGATTAGGAGCATAGTTGTCCCCCAGATTAGGCAGCATAGATGTCCCCCAGATTAGGCAGCATAGATGTCCCCCAGATTAGGAGCATACTTGTCCCCCAGATTAGGAAGTTTAGATGTCCCCCAGATTAGGCAGCATATATGTCCCCCAGATTAGGCAGCATATATGTCCCCCAGATTAGGAGTATACTTGTCCCCCAGATTAGGAAGCATAGATGTCCCCCAGATTAGGAAACATAGATGTCCCCCAGATTAGGCAGCATAGATGTCACCCAGATTAGGCAGCATAGATGTCCACCAGATTAGGAGCTTAGTTGTCCCCCAGATTAGGAGCATAGCTGTCCCCCAGATTAGGCAGCATAGTTGTCCCCCAGATTAGGCAGCATAGATGTCCCCCAGATTAGGCAGCATAGATGTCCCCCAGATTAGGCAGCATAGATGTCCCTCAGATTAGGAGGATACTTGTCCCCCAGATTAGGCAGCATAGATGTCCCCCAGATTAGGCGCATAGTTGTCCCCCAGATTAGGCAGCATAGCTGTCCCCCAGATTAGGAGCATACTTGTCCCCCAGAGTAGGCAGCATAGATGTCCCCCAGATTAGGAGCATACTTGTCCCCCAGATTAGGCAGCATAAATGTCCCCCAGATTAGGAGCATAGTTGTCCCCCAGATTTGGTAGCATAGATGTCACCCAGATTAGTCAGTTAGTCCTCCCTCTCAGTGGCTGTTAAAAAGGCCCCCCATTCTGGGCCAGTAGCGAGGGTATAATAAGGTGGAGATCCAGAAGTCATCGCGCTGACTAATTATGACAATTCGGGGGTCACTACGCAAGCAACTCAGCATGCATCGTGCCATTTGTGACAGTGACTCGCTGGGACTACCTGCCTCCATCTCCACTGCATACTGCCACGGTGTGTCTGGGTCCTCTGTCTCGCCTCCCTCGTAATAACCCTCCAGCTCCTCTGGCTGCTCCTGCTCCTCCTCTTCTGTCCAATGACCAGAAACACCGGCCATCTCATCCACCGTAAACTGTGTTCCACTCTGCCCCTCATCATCCTCCTCCAGTTCATCCCCCACAGGACTCATGTAGCCTTCTGATGTAGGCGCAACATCTCCTAGTCTGTCCAACATATGGAGGGTGGAATTCCAACGTGTGGCAACGTCACAAATGAGACTATGTTGTGGGATACCGTTCTGACGCTGCAGCTCAAGCTAAGTGTGCTTGGCAGTGTACGAGTGGCTGAAGTGCATGCACAGTTTCCTTGCCATTGTCAGGACGTCTTGCAAATTGGGTGAAGACTTGATGAACTTCTTGACAACCAGATTCAACACGTGTGACATGCAGGGCGAATGGTTCACACTTCCTTGTCACAGCGCGGCCACAATGTTCTACCCATTGTCGGTCACCATGGTTCCCATTTCCAGATTTCGTGGAGTAAGCCATACTCTGATTTCTTCCCTAATGAACTTTAGCAGTTCCTCCCCTGTGTGACTCCGTTCGCCAAGGCAAACCATGTGAAGGACGGCTTGACACCGCTGTGCCCTACACACGTGGTATGATGAAGGGCCACCGAGATTTGGACGTGCAGTGGAGGCCGAGGACACGGGGGAGGAGGAGGCGCACACTGTAAAAGGACCAACTGCCTGGAGCCAGAGCGTGGAGGAGGAAGCGGTGTGACCTGTCCAAGTTGCTGTTGTGGCTGTGCAGGAACAACATTTACCCAGTGAGCCATAAAAGACATGTCCGTAGTTACAGCTCCACACGTCGGCGCTGCCGTGCACTTTTGAACACACCGACAGGCTCAAGGACTGGCCCACCTTCTCTTGTACAAACTTATGCAGGGCTGGTACTGCCTTCTTCGCAAAGAAATGAGGCTTGGGACTCTCCACCTAGGCTCGGCACAAGCCATCAATTCCCTGAAAGCTGCAGAGTCCACCAGTTGGAAAGGGAGGGACTGCAACACCAGCAACTTGGACAGGAGCACATTCAACTTGTGCGCCGTTGGATGAGTGCTGGCGGAATGGCTGACTACGAGCGGAAGAAGCAGGAGCGCAAGAAGGAGGGTTTGACACAATGCTCCCTTCGGCTGAGGTGGTGGAGCCTTGGCTGGATGACGAAAGGAGCGGATGGCCACTGGGTGTTGCAGCAGGCTGGACCACTACCTCGGAGCCACGGTTATCCCAGGCCGCTTTATGGTGGCAAATCATGTGTTGACGCAGGGCCGTGGTGCCGAGATTGGGACCACGCTTCACTTTCTGCCAACAGATTTTGCATGTGACTACGCTAAGGTCCTCCGGATTCTTTATGAAGAACAACCACACCACAGAGTAGCTGATTTTCCCACCCGCAGTTCGCACTATTTCACTGCTATTGGCGCCGTCTCCTGGAAACCCTGTTCCACTACCTCCCTGAATGGTAGCTTGCCGCGAAGCAGGTGGTCTCCCCCTGGCACGTTTGGCTCCTGAATTTCCACTACTGCCACCACCACGCTGATTGCCAACCGTGCTACCGCCTTGCTACCTCATAGACAAAGAGCTAATCTCTTCTCCTGATTATGATGAAGCCCCGGCTTCTGCACCCTGCTCCCAATTGCGATCGCCTTCATCATCATCATCATCATCATCATCATCATCATCATCATCATCATCATCATCATCATCATCATCAAAAGATGTGTGCACGTCACTGATGTCCTCCTCGTGTTCCACAACAGTGTCTGCCTCAGGACCCTGAACAAATGAAACATCGCCTCCCACGTCACTCTCCGCATCAATACATGCCCGAGGGACGCATGTCTCCTCACATTCTTGGCTGCCATTAGATGATGACTGTCCTCTATTACATCGTCCTCACTAAATAGTGAAGCTGAACCCAAAGCATGAGATACTTCTTTGGGAGAGGGAACAGCATAGGACAAAGGCAATGGGATTACGGGGACTGCTCCCGGGCCATGCCAACTGAGGGTTGTGTCTGAGGAACCCACCGACTCTTGACTGGGGTTGTCAGATGTCGCTTGTGATGATGGGGATGAGTGTGCAAACCAATTGACGAGGAGAGATGGGTCGACGACAAGACCGCTGGGTGTTAACGGGAGCTCAGGCCTATTGCTGCGACTCCTGCTGCCACTCGCCCCAAGTCTGCTGCCAACTCTGCCTGACATATGTAGGCCTCTGCCCCTTCTCTGTGCACGTCCTGGCACTTCCCTGCATGACATACTTAGTGCGCTTATGAGGGTATAGAACAGCAGCAGGCGATTACTTACGGCTGTCCTTTCAAAGTATATAGGCCCTAGACAGAATAACAGTTACTAAATAGTACACTCCATTGTTGTATGTATGCCCTTTGCAATGATGAGCGCACTGGTATGCGTATTTCTACGCAGAAATGTATTTATTTATTTATTTTTTAAATACACTAGCAGGTGTATACTACTGTGTGGAATAGCACTGAATTTAGCACAGAGACAGAATAACAGGTAGTAAATAGTACACTACTTGGTTCTATGAATGCCCTTTGCAATGATGAGCGCACTGTTAAGCGTATTTATACGCAGAAAAAAACTCTTTTTTTTGTTGTATACACCAGCCAGTGTATACTAATGTGTGGAATAGAACTGAATTTAGCACCGAGACAGAAATACAGGTACTAAATAGTACACTACTTGGTTGTATGTATGCCCTTTGCACGTAGGAAAAACTTTTTTTTTTCTTTAATACACCGACAGGTGTATAACGTGTGGTATAACACTGAATTTAGCACAGAGACAGAAAAAAAGGTAGTATATGGTACGCTATTTGCTTGTATTTAGGCCGTTTGCAATGATAAGGCCACTGAAAAAGCGCATTTGTACGCAGGAAAAACTTTTTTCTTTAATACACCGGCAGGTGTATAACATGTGGTATAACACTGAACAGCAGCAGGACCCAACAGTGCAGCACCACCAAAAAAATTATTTAGGGATTAAACCCTAAATTGCACTCTGTCACACAATTCTGAGCAGCAGAAGATTTGTGGAGAAAAAAAAACTCAATAAAGCTGAAAAATGAGGAGATAAGATGCTTCAGAAAGTTCAGGCAGCTTGGAGATCTGTATGAGGCAGCTGACAGCTATCTGCCCCTCTCTGCTGCAATGCTCAATAACATGAATAGGAGGTTTAGCAATCAATGATCCTTCTCAGTGTAACAGCACAGCACTCTGCTCTCCTGCCTTTCCCTAATGCTGATGTGACTAGCAGTTGCAGTGTAACGTTGTGGTATGAGCTATTCACACACACACACAGTCCCGTCCTCTCCATCTGAGTGCATAGATGAAATGAAGAGAGGCAAGATGGCCGCCGATTATATAGAGGCTGTGACATCACAGGGGTCAGTGAACATCGATAGGCTGCATCTCACATGTGGTTCAGGGTCAGCCCGCCTACCTTCATTCCCGCCGCTGTTTCCCGCCCTCCCATAATCCCCTGCCCCATGTACTCACATGTGGATCCGCCATCTTAGGTCTCCAATAGCCTACAACGCTGCAAAATTGAGTTTAATGAAGCGATTCGTGCGATAGAATCGCGGCGATATTCGTATTCGTTGCAAATCGAATTTTTCATGAAATTCGTAACGAATTCGGGTTCGTCAACTTCGATTCGCTCATCTCTAATAATAACTGTATGCAGGACCACAGTTTTCATACATAATAAACCTAGTATATGATACAGTATATACTAGGTTTATATAGAATGTTGACTCCCAATCACACCGGCTTTAAAGTTTTCAGTTGTGCAATTTTGTGAGGCGATAACCATACAGTAAAAATTAAGAGTTGACCTTATTCTGCAAGTCAGTACGATTATAGAACTGGCAAATGTATAGTTTCTGTTTTGTTACTTTTACAGTAATAAAATAAAAATTATTTAAAAAATAATGTAAAAAAAAAAAAAAAAATGTAATTGCTTTTGCCATTGTGATGTCTATAACTTTTTTTTCCCATAAGCACAGCTATGTTACCAGTCGTTTAAAGGGGGTTATACAGGAATAAAAAACTGAGCTAATTTCTTCCAAAAACAGCTTACCCCTGCCCTCTGGTTGTGCATGTGGTATTGCAGCTAAGTTCCATTGAAGTGAATAGAGTCACGTTATAATACCACACACAACCTGAGGACATTCTGGGTCTGTTTTGGAAGAAATTAGCTCAGTTTTTCAATTCCTCGATAACCCCATTAAATCAGTATTCCTATTATTGAAAGAAAATGTTATTCTTTGTAAAACTAATGATATAAACCCCCAGATTTTACCCTATAAAATTGCTCATACCATGTTATGGGCCAAAAATTATTAATTCCTACCATGTCCATGTTATATCAAGCTGTTGCTGAAATCCAGAGAAAAAGCCAGAATATGCAACTAGTCATGTCCTTTTGTCTATGTGCAAGGTGCTAGCTACAGCACTCTGGAGCCTCAGCTACCAGGCAACACTGCAACTGTGCTAACCTTAAATACAGTGTGAAGAAGAGGATGGCCGCAGGACACCTTCATGGATCTAGGGATCATCCTGGCACGGTGACTTTTCACACTTGTGGTCAGAATAGGCATTATGTACATCTGTATAGCAGAATAAAAGTCCTAAAAGGTATCCTGCGATGACCCTCTTCTATAGATTGTGTTCGATGCCATCACAATAATCCAACTGAATATCTGCAAGTGATCTTGACATCTTACAGCATTTGATAAATAAGGTAGATCAGAAAATTATTTAACTTTTCCTTTATATAGCATTTTTATTTCTTACCCAGAAAAAAAAGAGGACGTTTATGCTTATTTTTCTAATTTGTCTAATCTTACCTTGGATTGACCTCTGCAAGAGCGGGATGTTTGTTGCTATTCCATACTCTATAGTTGTGCGTTATTTTCCACATTGCAATAAAAGCAGATCCATAGTCTGACAACACCTTCTCACTCTCTGCAAAGAAAAAATAAAATAATATTTTGAGTAACACAAGATAGACTACTCCATTGGTTATCTTTGGTTCTATCTTTGGTGAATTACGCACTGGAGGTGGTTCATGATCGCTGTTCACGGGAGCCCTCACTAGACGCACAAAACCAAGATTGCCCAAGATGGGAAAGGGGTATATAACATCTGAATTCACAAAACTCCAGTCACCAAGTCACCTAGGTGACGAGGTAAAAAAAAAAACCTATATTAGTAAAATCCCTCCTTTTTATTACTGTGTGATATCAAAACTTCCCTTTTATTGAAAATAATTTATAAAAGGTCCCATGAAGTGTGCATTAAAAAATGCAGCACAGTCCCAAAACAATAATGGACTCTCCTATATGGAGTTGAAAGTTTAGGTTAAGTGTCTGCAGTACGCTGTACACCGCGGGAACTAGGCTACTGATTAAAATATTTTAACATTGTCTCCCCTACATGTTTCGTGTTTCAAAAGCATTTGATATGGTTCCACATAAAAGGTTGGTGCATAAAATGAGAGGGATTGGGCTGGGGGAGAATGTGTGTAAGTGGGTAAGTAACTGGCTCAGTGATAGGAAACAGAGGGTGGTTATTAATGGTACTTATTCTGATTGGGTGACTGTGGGGTACCCCAGGGGTCAGTCTTGGTTCCTGTTCTATTTAATATATTTATTAATGACCTTGAGGAGGGGTTGAATAGTGAAGTAGCAATCTTTGCATTTGATACTAAACTCTGTAAAGCGGTAAACACTATAGAGGACAGTGCACTGTTACAAATGGATCGGGATAGGTTGGAAGTTTGGCCTGGGAAGTGGTAGATGAGATTCAACACTGATAAATGTAAGGTAATGCACATGGGGAAGAAAAATCCGGGCTGGGATTATGTATCAAATGGGAGGACACTTGGGACGACTGACATGGAAAAGGACTTGGAAGTCTTAGTTAATAGTAAATTTAGCTGTAGAGACCAGTGTCGGGCAGCTGCTGTCAAGGCGAATATAATCATGGGGTGCATCAATAGGGGCATAGATGCCCACGACAAGGAAATAATTCTACCACTGTACAAATCACTAGTCAGACCACACATGCAATACTGTGCACAGTACTGGGCACCAGTGTACAAGAAAGATATAATGGCGCTGGAGAGGGTTCAAAGACGGGCAACCAGGGTAATGTGGGGAATGGGAGGAATACAGTACCCAGAAAGATTATCAGAATTAGGGTTATTTCCATAGAAAAAAGAAGGCTTAGGGGCGACCTAATAACTATGTATAAATATACCAGGGGGCAGTACAGAGATCTCTCCCATGATCTATTCATACCCAGGACTGTATCTATAACAAGGAGGCATCCTCTACGTCTTGAGGAAAGAAGGTTTCTACACCAGCACAGATGGGGGTTCTTTACTGTAAGAGCAGTGAGACTATGGAGCTCTCTGCCAGAGGAGGTGGTCATGGTGAACTCTGTAAAAAAGAGTTCAAAAAGGGTCTGGATGCATTTTTGGAGAATAACAACATAACTGGTTATGTATACTAGATTTATAGGGACAGAACGTTGATCCAGGGATTTATTCTGACTGCCATATTTGGAGTCGGGAAGGAATTTTCACTTCTAGTATGAGGGTTTTTTGCCTTCCTCTAAATCAACTCAACTCAGTAAGGACTCATTAGGGTTATAGGTTGAACTTGATGGACTTCGGTATTTTTTCAACCTTATGAACTATGTTACTATGTTAACCACGTCCTCAGGAGTTAAGAGACAAATGGACGCAAGCACTAACGTGGCCAGCGACCATGAATATACAAATTCATCTGGCATGCCCGCCTGCAGTGTGCAATTTTGGACTTTGGTATTTGTTTCACCGTACGGGATCATCAACATTATATTTTAATAGTTCGGACATTTTTACACAACGGGACACCAAATACGTTTATTTAACTTGTTATTGTAAAATGGAAAAAAAGGGGGAGGGGGGCGATAAAATTTTTTATTGGGAAAAGGGCTTATGTATATATATTTTTAACCCATTCCCACTATAGGACATATGAGTATGTAATTGCAGCTGGTACGTTCCTGCAACAGGATGTACACATTGGCCCTGATTTTACTATTGCAAACCCGACATGTTTTGTCGGGTTGTGCGCCAGAAATTCTGTCTGAGCCAGAATTGAAAAAAAAACCCGACTAACTCTCCATTTAAGGCTCCTTTCATACTATGAGCATTCATCCGTTATTAAACATCCGTTTTCTTTGTAAAACGGATGTATAATAACGGATGAAATTACGGGTGCTAACAGCTGAATAAATATTCCAGGGATGTGGAAATCCTATAGCCCGACGCCCGGGACAAGTAGTTTTGGGTGCCGGGCAGGTGAATTGTTTATAGATTTAGCCCTGTATCGGGCTAGCAGGGACAGACAGACTTCTCCCTTATTTTTCTTTAATGTCGGTGTGAGGCGCAGGAGCGGATGGAAGTCTACACCTCACACCAGCTCGGAGTGTATGGAGGGGGCGGCGGCCTCCAGCTGACTGCAGAGCCCCCTTATCTCCCCTCCCGGAGGATGGACGGAGCTCAGAAGACACAGCAGGGTGAGAGAAAGGATGTAGACAGCTCCGTGCACAGCTCCATCCCCCGCACACAGCTCTATCCCTCCCCCTCCCCTGCTCTGTCTCCACAGGACCTAATCCACCACGGGGAGGTTGCTTGTTTGCACGGGGAAAACACAGAGCAGGGGGGGTGAGGGGGGGGGATGGAAATCTCACCTCACACCGGCCGGGACTACAGCTCTGATGTCCACTCATGGCGGCTCAGGTGAGGAGGCCGAGAATACAGACGGCGGCAAGAAGGGTGGTTGTCTATGTATGGTGTGAGTGTATGTGTCATGGGGGGGGGGCAGCAGCAGGTGTATGTATGATGTGTGCATATGTATGGTGTATATCAGTGTTTCCCAACCAGGGTGCCTCCAGCTGTTGCAAAACTACAACTCCCAGCATGCCCTGGGCATGCTGGGAGTTGTAGCTTTGCAACAGCTGGAGGCACCCTGGTTGGGAAACACTGGTGGATATGTATGGTGTGAGTGTATGTGTGTATGATGTCTATGTGTGATGTGTATGTAATGTATGATGTGTGTATAATGTCTAAGTGTGATGTGTGTATGTGATGTATGATGTGGGGGGGCAGCGGTGGGTGTATGTATGATGTGTGCATATGTATGGTGTATATGTAGGGTGTGAGTGTATGTGTGTATGTAATGTATGATGTGGGGGGGGGGCAGTGGCGGGGGTGTGTGTATGTATGATATGGGGGCAGTGGCTGGTGCATGTATGATATGTGTATGCATGAATGTTTTGTATAGGAGCGGACTGTCACGTCGGGCATTAGGGCAGTTGTGCCATCTACTTTTATTTATTTTTAGTGGCACCTGCACTGAATTGCACCCCCAGAATCCCACCCCTTCATACTCACCCGCCAACCAAGAGCCCCACGGATGCACACAAACACGTCCGAACCAAAACTACAACTCCCAGCATGTTGGACCATAACCTAAACTGTAGAACTATAAAGGGCAACATGCTGGGAGTTGTAGTTTTGGTTCGGGTCAGCTGCAGAGCTATAGGCTGCATCAGGGCATGCTGGGTGTTGTAGTTACTAACTGTAATTCCCAGTATTCCTTGACACAGCCTATGGCTCTGCAGCTCACACAAACCAAAACTACAACTCCCAGCATGTTACACAATAACCTTAACTGTCCTACTATACAGTGCAACATGCTGCAACACCCACAGAGCCATAGGCTGCATCAGGGCATGCTGGGAGTTGTAGTTATCTAGTAACTAAATGCAACTTCCAGCATTTTCTGACACAAAATGCAGCACATAAACTGGAGAAGCAGAACCCCCCCCCCAGTAACACATAAGTCCCTATTGAGACTGAAAAATAGTGATTAAAATATTGTAAAAGGTGCGTATATATGTGAATAAGCCCCTTTCCTAATAAAAGTTTCCAATTTTCTTTAAATAAAAATAATGTACAAAAATAAACATAAGTGGTATCGCTGCATGTGGAAATATCCAGACTATTAAAATATAATGTTAATTAAACCGTACGGTGAACGGTGTAAATGTAAATAATAGTCCACAATTGCTAATTTTTGGTCACTTCATATGAGAAATTTTTTATAAGGTGATCAAAAAGTTACATCTAGACTTATCTGGGCTTGTCTGGGGTGTAAGAGGAGCTACAGCTCTCCCTCCGCTAATATCCTGACATGCTGCAATCGCCTATTAAACCATTAGATCACCGCTGTCAGCAGTGTCTAAAGGATCGTATATCCATCCCTGGTGGTCTAGTGGGGGGGGGGATCAGACTATTTTGGTGGAAATTATTTTATCTGCCAGGACAAGTGGATTTTCTTGAGGGACAAGTAGATTGTGTTCCGCTTTAGTCCCTTGGACAAGTAGTTTTTTTTTAAATTTCCACACCCCTGTATTCATTTGTTAAGACCCGTTATAACACCCCTAATGTATGGCCGTTTTAACACCTCTGCCTACAGACTCCCACAGCCAGGACGACTACTACTCCCATCGTGGAACAGACTTTTTCCCATGATGGGAGAAGTAGTTCCCTGGCTGCGGGAGTCTGCGGGTGGCTGTGGAGATTACATTAGTGTTTATACTAATACCCCCATCATGGAGCAGGCTCTGTTCCATGATGGGGGTTGTATTACAGAGGCTGAGGGTTTAATTGCACCGGGCCTCACTTTTGAGACCTGATGCGATTAGAAGTTATTAAAGTGGTACTCCGGTGGAAAAACAATTTTTTTTTCTTTTTTAAATCAACTGGTGCCAGAAAGTTAAATATATTTGTAAATTACTTCTATTAAAAAATCTTAATCCTTCCTGTATTTATTAGCTGCTGAATACTACAGAGGAAATTATTTTCTTTTTGGAATGCTCTCTGATGACATCACGAACACACTGCTCTCTGCTGACATTATTATAATAATAATAACGCGTGTGTAAATGTCCGAACTATAAAAATATATTGTTAATTAAACCGCACAGTCAATGTAGTACGCGCAAAAAAATTCCAAAGTCCAAAAAAGCGTATTTTGGTCACTTTTTATACCATTAAAAATTAATAAAAAGTGATCAAAAAGTCCGATCAAAACAAAAATCGTACCGATAAAACTTCAGATCACGGGGCAAAAAATGAGCCCTCATACCGCTCTGTACGTGGAAAAATAAAAAAGTTATAGGGGTCAGAATAGGACATTTTTAAACATATACATTTTCCTGCATGAAGTTTTCCAGAAGTACGACAAAATCAAACCTATATAAGTAGGGTATCATTTTAACCGTATGGACCTACAGAATAATGATAAGGTGTCATTTTTACCGAAATATGCACTGCGTAGAAACGGAAGCCCCCAAAAGTTACAAAATGGCGTTTTTTCTTCGATTTTGTCGCACAATGATTTTTTTTTCCGTTTCGTCGTGAATTTTTGGGTAAAATGACTGATGTCACTGCAAAGTAGAATTGGTGACGCAAAAAATAAGCCATAATATGGATTTTTAGGTGGAAAATTTAAAGGGTTATGATTTTTAAAAGGTAAGGAGGAAAAAACGAAAGTGCAAAAACGGAAAAACCCTGAGTCCTTAAGGGGTTAAACAGAGGAGCGGGTATCATGCTCCACTCCCCTGCGATGTACGATGTATTTACTTTAATTTTTAAATTCCCCAGCGGGAGCTCTGAATGGCCGGTACTGACGAGCCATTCAGGGCTCCCGGCGGGGTTTTCAAATAGAAGCGCTCTGGTTGGGAAAGATATATAGAATCGCTGGGGGGTATATATCTGGCCCCCACAGCCCTTCTATATATCTGGCCCCCCGCAGGGCATTTATATAGGTTCCTCCCCAGCGCATTTATATATGTTCCCCCCACAGAGCATATATATGTTCCCCCCGCAGCGCTATCATAAGCCCCCGGCAGCGCTATGAATGAAAAGTATTCTACAGCAGGCATCGGGCCAGCGCGATGTTCTGCTGAAAGAATACTTGTCATTTATAGCGCTGCAGCGGCATCTGTATATAGATGCGCTGCAGGGGTCAGACATATATCCATATGTCTGGCCCCCACAGCGCTTCTATAATCAAATGCCGCCGCAGCGCTAATATGAATGAAAAGTATTCTACAGCAGGCATCGGGCCGGCACGATGTGCTGCTGAAAGAATACTTTTCATTCATAGCGCTGTGGCGGCATTTGATTATAGAAGAGCTGTGGGGGCCAGACATATGGATATATGTCTGACCCCTGTAGCGCATCTATGTACAGATGCCGCTGCAGCGCTATGAATGAATGGCATGCTATGAATGTGTGGCTATATGCATGCCTCCCTGTGCAGGTAATATCTGTGGATCAATGATTGTTTTTTTTGTTGTAACATTGTTTCCATTTGTACCTGCACAGTACCTTTCTTGGTAAAAACCTCCTGAGGAACCCCGGCCACCATTATGCTACCGGGGGGAAACGCGAAGAGGTGATCCAAAGGTTTACATTTTATCCTTCTTTACCTTTTTCTTATCCCCTATTTTTGTTATTTGGTGAAGGATTTAATTTAATATATTTTTCTCACTTATCTATACACATAGATGTGCTGTATAATGATGCATCATTATATATTTTAATAATGGTTTTGTATTGACATGTATGCACACATTGTTTAGTCAGCCTGAGGGAGTGGAGAGTCAACGGTTGAAGTGGGGGCGCCTCCCCCGCTGATAGGTAGGGTAAGGCATTGTATTTAATAGGAGTGGTAGTTAGGTTATTGATTGTACATATCTGTATACCACCCTAATTGCATCTTACCCCACTACAGTCTCCTCCCTAAAGATGGAAAAGGAAATACAGTTTGCAGTACGTGAGTGATATCTATCTATAATATTTATTGACTTGTCTGCATATAATTGTTTGTCAAGTGTGCATACTCATATGTCTAGACACTAACCTGATGTGAGCATCATTTTTATCTGTATATACAGCAGGTTGCTGGAAGTATTTGTAATACATTTTAACAAAGATACAATAAATGTTATATCTTAATAGGGTATTGGTTATATAGTAAGTTAGCGCAATGAATGACAAATATTTCAGTACTTTCAGCAGCACATCGCTCTGGCCCGATGTCTGCTGTAGAATACTTTTCATTCATTGCGCTGCTGGGGGCTATATGATAGCGCTGCGGGGGGGGGGGGGGGGGGGGGAACATATATAAGCGCTGCAGGGGGAACAATATATATATATATATATATATATATATGCGCTGCGGGGGGAACATATATAAATGCGCTGCGGGGGGAACATATATAAATGCACTGCAGGGGGAACATATAAATGCGCTGCAGGGGGAACATATAAATGCGCTGCGGGGGGAACATATATAAATGCACTGCGGGGGGAGCGCGGGGGGAACATAAATAAATGCACTGTGAGGGGGCAAGATATATAGAAGCGCTGTGGGGGCCAGATATATACCCCCTAGTGATTCTATATATCTTTCCCCACTGCAGCGCTTCTATTTGAAAACCCCTCCGGGAGCCCTGAATGGCTCCTCAGTACCGACCATTCAGGGCTCCCAGTGGGGAATTTAAAAATGAAAGTAAATACATTGTACATCGCAGGGGAGTGGAGCATGCCACCCGCTCCCCTGTTTAATAACTTCTAATCGCATCAGGTCTCAGAAGTGAGACCTGGTGCGATCAATCCCTCAGCACCTGTACTACAACCCCCATGGTGGAACAGAGTCTGTTCCATGATGGGGGTAGTGGAAGTACAAACACTAATGTAGCCTCCCCAGCCACCCGCAGACGGGGAACTACTACTCCCATCATGGAAACAAGTCTGTTCCATGATGGGAGTAGTAGTAGGCCCCCAGCACTGCAGGAGTCTGCTGATGTCACCTCTTCTGAGCATGCTCAGAAGCAATAACGGATATTATAAACCAGGTGCAAATGGATGATATAAAGGCTCATATGTTTGCCAAAGACTTCAATGTTAAAAATAACGGCCATTTATGTTTCTTGTGATGGAAGAAAAATTAGTGCATGTGCCGTTTCTTCTTCCGTCACAATTAACATCCGTTATTCATGATGGGCCATAACGGGTCATAACGGATGATCAAAAAATCCCATAGACTTGGATTTTGTAACGGACGTTTAACATCCATTTTTAAAGCTTTGCTAACGGATGTTTATAACGGATCTTTTAATGGATGGATTTTATAGTGTGAAAGCAGCCTTACTGAGAAACCCCAAAAAGGAGCATGGCCGGCAGGAAAAGGTGCGTGTCCACGACATTTTCTCAAAAACCCAACATATTTTCTGAGGTTTCCACAGAAAATGTGGTGGATTTAAGCTGAGGAAAACCCTACAGTTTAGAGCATGCGTAAAAAAAATCAAAAATGTAGGGAAAAGTGCAAAATGTAGGGAAACCTTAGTAAATACCACGGAAAAAAAATAGCAGGGAGTTAAAACCCACAAAACAAACCTACACCCCACTCTTCGTAAATCAGGGCCTTTATGTTCTGTGCTACAGGACATAGCACAGAAGACAGCCAGGATATTGCCACAACTGCCAAGTCGCACCAGTCATGGCAGTTATAACCCCATAGATGCCGTTGTCAGTCCAGCCATAGGTTGGGTCTCACAGGCGAACTGTCAGTGAGTTACTGACAGATACTTTACTGTGATACATCTGTACTGCACCATAGTAAAACAGATAAAAAATGAAATAAAGGCCCTGTATTATTACAATACAGGATGGAAATGTATATTCTGGTGCGTTAGTTACCAGAGTACCAGGACATGCATTTACGTTTGATGTTGATAAGGGGTTCTCCAACTTAAGGTGACTTTAGTATTTACCTGACAGACAGTAATGCACATGCTTAGGAAGGATCTGTGCTTGTCTTGGGGCTAAACGGCTGTGTTGTGAGTCCACCATAACACTGCTGCTTTCTTTTTGTGAAATGGCTATTTTCGGTTATAGTACCCTCCCTCCAACTATAAGTCCCAGGATACCTGGTTTGTAAGTGTGAGGTCACTTATCTCCCTCCCACATATCAGTCACCCAAAATATTGCAACATTGGAAACTACAATTCCCTGTGGAGAATGATCTCCCTCCCACCCAGCGGTCGCTCCACCCATTGATGCACAGACAGGCTCACTTTCAACTCCTGACTATTGATGTAATGTATCAGGCAGCAGCGCAACCTGGGAATAGCCTGAGACAACACTCATTTTGTATGCTGCTTAAAATGAACATCGGGGGAATGATCACATAAGAATTGTTACACCAGCCACCAAACACAGCTACAGACATTATATTATGAACCACACTTAATATCACTTAATATGTGAAAATTCGCCTGAAGTCCGGGATATGCAGTTCCCAGCGCCAGGCTGGTAAATTTTTATGACATTTAGCCCTGCTTCGGGGTAGCAGAGCCAGATAGACAGCCCCGTGATGCTCAAGGTGTATGAAGGGGGCTCCTGATTACTCGCTGTGGCTGACTATTAACCCTTTAGATAACCGCTGACAGCGGCGTCTAAAAGGACCTTTTAACCATCCCTGGCGGTCTATTGGGGTGCAATCTAGTGTCAGTGCAATCAACTGTGGCGGTCGCTGGAGGGCTTACCTCTGCATCCATGGCTGCTGTGGATCTGTATTTGATTGAGCCTGCCTGGAGCAGGCTCAACCAAATGAGCACAGGTCACACAGATCAATGGAATTCTATGGATCTGTATGAGGGATCTAATGATTCATTCTTAAAGTCTTCTAAGGGACTAATAAAGTCTAATAAAAAAAAAAAAGTTTAATAAAAAGTTTAAAAAACACATTAACCCCTTCCATATCAAAAGTTCACATCACCGCCCTTTTTCCATGAAAAGTCTGATCAATACCAAAATGGTACCAATACAAACAGCAGATTACAACGCAAAAAATCAGCCTCCATACAGCCCGCTATATGGAAAAATAATAATGTTATAGGGGTCAGACATGGCAATTAAAAAAAATTAAATTTCAAAAGTTTATGGAAATGGAAACCAAACAAATCTTGTATTTCTGAAATCAGACCGATCTAAAGTATCAAGACAACATGTAATTTTGACCACAAGGTGAATGGAGTAAAAAAAAAAAAAAAAAAAAATTGCTAAATTGCATTTTTTTCCACTTTCACCTTGGTTTCGGGGCATATGTTATGGATAAATAAATGAAAAGTGTAATTCCAAAGTACAATTGGTCCCACAATACAAACAGCAGATTACAACGTAATCCCCTTTGGATAGGGGATAAGATGTCTTAGCGCCCTTTAAATAAAAACCAGACTCTTGCAAATAGGGATGGGTAAGGGTATAAATTACCTATCCTATGTTTGTTGTTGACATATAAATAACATGCGTACCAAGTTTCATGTTAATATCTTTAGCCGTGCTGGAACATACACACACACATGAAAATTGTAGATTCACACTGAAGGCATCAAAACTATGAATTCCCACATGTGGAATTATAGACATAACAAAAAAGTGTGAAACAACTGAAAATATGTCATATTCAAGGTTCTTCAAAGTAGCCACCTTTTGCTTTGATTACTGCTTTGCACACTCTTGGCATTCTCTTGATGAGCTTCAAGAGGTAGTCACCTGAAATGGTCTTCCAACAGTCTTGAATGAGTTCCCAGAGATGCTTAGCACTTGTTGGTCCTTTTGTCTTCATTGGGTTCAGGTCTGGTGACTGTGGAGGCCAGGTCATCTGGCGCAGCACCCCATCACTCTCCTTCTTGGTCAAATAGCCCTTACACAGCCTGGAGGTGTGTTTAGGGTCATTGTCCTGTTGAAAAATAAATGATGGTCCAACTAAACGCAAACCGGATGAAATAGCATGCTGCTGCAAGATGCTGTGGTAGCCATGCTGGTTCAGTATGCCTTCAATTTTGAATAAATCCCCAACAGTGTCAACAGCAAAGCACCCCCACACCATCACACCTCCTCCTCCATGCTTCACGATGGGAACCAGGCATGTAGAGTCCAACCGTTCACCTTTTCTGCGTCGCACAAAGACACGGTGGTTGGAACCAAAGATCTAAAATTTGGACTCATCAGACCAAAGCACAGATTTCCACTGGTCTAATGTCCATTCCTTATGTTCTTTAGCCCAAACAAGTCTCTTCTGATTGTTGCCTGTCCTTAGCAATGGTTTCCTAGCAGATATTCTACCATGAAGGCCTGATTCACACAGTCTCCTCTTAACAGTTGTTCTAGAGATGTGTCTGCTGCTAGAACTCTGTGTGGCATTGACCTGGTCTCTAATCTGAGCTGCTGCTAACCTACGATTTTTGAGGCTGGTGACTCGGATGAACTTATCCTCTGCAGCAGAGGTGACTCTTGGGCTTCCTTTCCTGGGGCGGTCCACATGTGAGCCAGTTTCTTTGTAGCTCTTGATGGTTTTTGTGACTGCACTTGGGGACACTTTCCACCTAGAATATGACATATTTTCAGTTGTTTCACACTTTTTTGTTATGTCTATAATTCCACATGTGTTAATTCATAGTTTTGATGCCTTCAGTGTGAATCTACAATATTTATAGTCATGAAAATAAAGAAAACTCTTTGAATGAGAAGGTGTCAAACTTTTGGTCTGTACTGTGTGTATATATATATATATATATATATATATATATATATATATATATATTCTATGGATAGTTGAGAAGTGCTAGATAACCCCTTTAAAGGGGTTGTGCTCTGCCCTGCCTTTCGGAGCTCCGCTCGCAGCGTCCAGAAGTTCATTACTCCGAACGCTGTGTGCTGGCTTCCGTGTTTGCGGCCGCCCCCTTGTGACGTCACGCTCGACCCCTCGTGACGTCACGTCGGCCGCGAACACGGAAGCCCGCACACAGCGTTCGGAGTAATGAACTTCCGGACGCTGCGAGCGGAGCTCCGAAACACAGGGCAGCGCACAACCCCTTTAAGAAAAGCAGGCTAGCACTCTTAGCACAATTTGTTATGGTAGGAACATTTGTTCAGTTATCAGAGTTGCTGGCCACTCTGCTTCTTACAAAATAGGAAACTTTTGGGAGAGCCAATATATCAATTTTACTTGTGAATAGACAAAATAAGGCTTACAACTACACTACCTGGCTGTGAGGATGCAGAAAGCAAAGAATGCAGGTAAAGTGCAAACTGTGCCCTGATCCATTCATCACCACCCTCCCAGCCTGTGCCATCTAGGAAGACATCATCCCTGTTTTCAGTGACATGCTTCACTAAGTGGTCAATGAATCGGAGGTCAGCTGTTGTAGGGTTCAGAATCTTCCTCAGCTCAGGGTCATGAATGTTAAGTTTTGCATCTTCAACCTTAAAAAATAAATAAATGAATCATTTTATTATGGTATACTTCATGTTGACATAATCATGCAAGCAGTGTTATGCAAACAAACCAATTAACATTTAAAGTCTTTGTCTGGTGTTTATCCAACATTATTATGATATGCTATTTATTGCTCTATACAATCAATACATACATGCCAAGATAAGTCAGCTGGTGCATATGCATTACTGCTTACCTCAACAATAGCATCACTTAGGTGTTTCTGTTGCCGAAAGAGGATGTTTGTTGCTCCAGCTACAAATCCACGGACACTAACATCAGAGAGCAGGTGATGCTGCTGCAGGGCCATGTATGGTAGACACAAGTATCCCTGAAATAATAAGGCATGTTAGTACACAAATCAGAGACCTAGCTGTGAAAAAAAACACTACAAAACAAAAACACTACAATTAGTCCATGTTCTTCAAATTGCTTAAGAATACATAGATGGTCTAGAACTTTCAAGCATGCAGTTAGCCATAAAGACTGCAAACCAGGGGCCACACAGAGTTTTTTCAGTAATCAGAAGCACTTGAGATGTCCTGATCACAGCAATGAAAATCTTAGTATTCTAAAATCACTTATCTTTATTAGATAATCATGAAAAACAAACACAGCTTTGAGTAGATAATAAGCCTAATACAATATTCTTATCACCAACACCAGTCTCAATTTAGGGCAACAAGGTATATGTCCACACTGGGTTTCTTGGGGTCCATAGATAAAGACTACATGGTATATACACTTGGCCCGTCATACCTCCTTCAAAATAAGGAGAAATTGATCAAATCCTGGGGAGAAGAAACGTTGACCAGTTGCCCATAGCAATCAGATTGCTTCTTTCATTTTCATAAGGGCCTTTGAAAATGAAATAAGTGATCTTATTGGTTGCGATGGGCAACTAGTCAACTTTTCCTCTGCACAGATTTTGATAAGTCTTCCCCATAATGTATTGTCGCCAAAAGTCGAGACTGACACAAATTTTGGTTGACAAAGTGTGCCACTTTATTGATTTGACATCTTTTAGTCAGATGTTTTATGCTATACTGAAAAATACTTATAAGCATTTCAAAGGTTTTATGAAACTTTTATTGGCAAACACATCAAATTTATGATTCAATGGGGGAGATTTATCAAAGGATTTAGACAGTTTTTCCTGTCTAAAATTGTCACATAGAAAGTCGCAGTCTAAATATGTGCGACTTTTGCTTTAGCGGATTATTAGAACATGATGCATTCTAGTCTATTTTAGATGGAAAAATGCATTGGTGCTGAATTTATCAAAAGAGACTTTTCAGTGATAAGTCACATCGGCTGAACGTACGCTAAATGTCAGACCATGCTGGAGCAGGTTTAAATACAGTCTAAAGCATAGATTCCGAAGTCTGTGCGCAGAATTTATCAAGAGCCGTGCGACTTTTGATAAATAAGGCGCACAATAGACCAGTCTAATGCTCTGTAGTTTGGTCTATATTGATGTGGGACATAGACACCTTTGGTAAATCTACCCCAGTATTTACAGAGTTGATCCTTGTTATTCAAGACAATTTGACTTGGATACTTTACTGTTGGCATGACAAAAGGACTCTTATTTTTTGGCCAATCATTCTTCCAGATGGGGAGAAGTTCAAATTTAAGAGAGGGAACATAACATTGGGGAAATCAAAAACTTGGATTGGTTTTGCATAAATGTTACTTAGAATTTATATAAAATTAATCATTGCATTACTCAGTTTTGTATTTTTCATAGAATCTATTATAGTTATCTGTTTTTACACAAAATAGGAAGACGTTCGGATTCTAACTGTCAATGGTGTGGGGAAGGTGAACCAGAACTTATTCATATGTGGTGGAAGTGTGCTAGTTTGCACAAGTTTTGGAAGGAAATATTTATTAGAATTGAACAAATTGTTGGGAGAACAAATTCATTAGTCTCTATAAAAGTTTTCTTTAGGGTAAATGGCCCTGATTTACTATTGTAAACCCAACATGTTTTGCCAGGTTGTGTGCCAAATTCTGGCGCATTGAGCCAGAAATTCTGTCTACTCCAGAATTGAAAAAACCTGACCAACTCTCCATTTTACTGAGAAAATTCAAAAAAGGGGCATGGTCCCCGAAAAGAGAGTGTGTCCCCGACATTTTCGAAAATCCAAACATATTTACTAAGGTTTCCACAGAAAATGTGGTGGATTTGAACTGAGGAAAACCCCACAGCTTGGGGCATGAGTAATAAAAAAAAAAAAAAAAAAAAAAAAGCAACAGAGAAAAGTGCAAAATGTTGGGAAACACCCCACAAAGAAAACTAGACTCCACTCTCAGTAAATCATTGCCAATGTGTGCATTTTTTTTCTTTCTATTTTCTCTTCAGCAGTACGGGGGGGGGGGGGGGGGGGGAGGCAGTATTATACTTTGCATTTACATGCAATATCTACACTATATTGTATTGAAAGAAAAATGTAAATAAAAAGGAAAACAAAAGGAAGAAGAAGATGATGATCTAAAAACTCAGAAGCTGGACATTGTGAAAAACAAAATTCATGTCAGTCTCAAAATGTTTGGACACAACTGTACACTAACAAAAAAAACAAAATAATCATCATCATAATTCTTAAAGCGTTACAAAAAAGTCTTCGATTATCCAGTATCTAAGGCTGTTTTTACATGAGCATCTCTGTGTGAAAACGGACGTTTAATAATGTATGAAATAATGGGTGCTAACGGATGAATAAATATTAATTAATATTTAGACCGTTAAGACCAGTTATAACCCTCATGTATGGCCGTAACACCTCTGCCTACAGACTCCCACAGCCGGGACTACTACTACTCCCATCATGGACCAGACTTTTTTCCATGATGGGAGTAGTAATTCCCTGGCTGCGGGAGTCTGCAGACAGCTGGGGAGGCTACATTAGTGTTTTTACTACTACCCCCATCATGGAATAGACTCTGTTCCATGATGGGGGTTGTAGTACAGGGGCTGAGGGATTTATTTCACTTCTGAGACCCGATGCAATCAGAAGTTATTAAGCAGGGGAGCAGGCGCCATGCTTCTTAACCCTGCAATGTATTGTGTGTTTTAACTTTCATTTAAAATCTAGGCATTTATAATATGCCCCTGCAGTGCATTTATATGTATATACCCCCCGCCAGTGTATTAATAAATATATACCCCCAGCTGGCGCATTAATAAATATATACCCCCGCAGCGCATGTATAATGTGCCCTTGCAGCGCAGCCATCTATATACATATGTCACTGCAGTGCTATATGTGAAAAGCCTTCTAGCAGCAGCATTGGCCGGCCGATGCTGCTGATAGAAATACTTTTCATTCATAGCGCAGCGCCGGCACTATGCGCTGCTAATAGAAATAGGGTGAGTGGTAGGAAAAGGCGGTCTATGAGGCGCTGCTCAAAGTAGCTCACAGAAAGATGGATGCAGGCCGGCACAGGACAATTAATATTTTTATTTGAGAATTACGGACAACGCGTTTCGGCACTCCAGGGTGCCTTCCTCAGGTCCAATTAGGCAGTACACTCTGTAGGATGGGTACCATGTGAGAGTGTGCTGGTAGGGATCCTGCTTCTGTGTGCAGCGCCGGCGTGGTCTAATAGAAATACTTTTCATTCATAGCGTTGCAGGGGTATATGTATATAGAAGCGCTGGGGGGGTGCAGACATATAGCGTTATCTGCCCCCCACAGCGCTTCTATATACTGCTGCTGCTAGAATGCTTTTAACATATAGCGCTGCGGTGACATATGTATATAGATGGCTGCGCTGCAAGGGCACATTATACATGCGCCGGCAGGGGGTATATATTTATTAATACATCGGCGGGGGGTATATATTTATTAATGCGCCATCGGGGGGTATATATTTATTAATGCGCCGGCGGGGGGTATGTGTGTGTATATATATATATATATATTATATATAAATGCGCTGCAGGGGGTATATTATAAATGCACTGGAAGGCTATATATATATATATATATATATATATATATATATATATATATATATATATATATATATATATATATAGGCTATATGTCTGCCCCTCTCCCCCCGCAGCGCTATATATCTTGCCCCCCACAGCGCTTTTAATATAGATATGGCCCCCTGCTACTCACAATGTTCATTTTTAAATCTCCAGCTGAGAGCCCTGAATTTCTCCTCGGTACCGGCCATTCAGGGCTCCCTGTGGGGAATTTAAAAATGAAAGTTAAACCACAACATACATCGCAGGGTTGCGGACCATGCCGCCCGCACCCCTGGTTAATAACTTCAGATCGCATCGGGTCTCAGAAGTGAAACCTGATGCAATCAATCCCTCAACTCCTGTACTACAACCTTATTATGGAACAGACTCTGTTCCATTTTTCGGGGCAGGACAAACAAATCAGACAATGGTTTATTGACAGTGCTTGCTAGAAACAATTACAAAAGTCTTGAGAGAAACAAATACTGGAGATCTTTTAATCTTAATCGTGTTAGCTGGGATTGCACATATATAATATACAGGTTATAATTAATGATTAGCTCTGATTTTATGTGACTAGACATGTGACTAGCCCTGATCTCCATACACACACCCACCAGTCATCATTGAATAATATGATATTTGTTGGGTGGATCTTTAAGGTAGAAAAGAAGCTAAAAGGAGGTGTAAAGAGGCATCAGGAGATAGAGAGACAGACACACAGACAGAGGGATCCCATCTTCATCAAGTCAGGGAGAGATTTTGATCCAATAAGCCCATTCTTCTCTGATAACCGGTTATGACTACAGGCATTCCCATGAACCCCCGGGAGCCATCTTTCTTTCATCCAGAAGTACTCTTGGTAAGATACACAGTTTCTTATTGAATAAGTTACCTCATTTTAATGTGGACAAAATTATGTTATGTCTATGGGCAGACCTGGCTGATATATAACCTCAATTATGAGATGTAATAGTAGTTTATAAGCCACACCCTCTTCTACTGCAGATGAATGGGGTGCGTCTTATGGGGATCAATGCAATTATCATATTCATATTAGCATAGTCTGATGGGATCCAATCCTCTGCTCGTACACATGACATAATTTCCACGAGGAAACTTAATTTAAGTCTTCCTAATTAGTAGTGTACTATAAATTGTATATTTAGTACCGTATCTTACCAGAGATAGTTGAGGTTAGAACTGGGCGGAGTTTTTTTTTTTTATACATAAAAAATGCCCATTAGACATCATGTAAAGTAATGATCTCTATACAAAGTAACCTACTTCTATGACAAAGTTAAACCCCTTAACAACCACGGACGTATATTTACGTCCGTGGCCAGCTCCCGCAATATAACATGTGTTCACACGGTGACCGCATGTCATATCAGGTCTGGAAGACTGGACCCAGGGCTAATAGCGCGTGGCAGCGATCGCTGTGCCGTGTGCTATCAACCCTTTAGAACGCCTAAAACAAAAGTAAAACCTTCCAGGCTGCTCAGTGGGGCCGATCGGGACCACCACAGTGAAAATGCAGTGTCCTGATCAGCTAGGATGCGAGCGGAAGGTCACTCACCTTCCTCTGGCGCGTCCAAGATTCAGGCTCGAGCAATCGACTGCTGATAACACTGCAATGCAAAGCTATGGCTTTGCAGTGAACAGTGCTGGCAATCAGTGTATGCAATTCTATAGCCTCCTGTTCAGTGTCTGCAATCAAGGTATTACATGTTATAAGGCTTTAACAGTAGAAGCAGGAGGCAGTCACCACTGGGATTTAGTTGGCATGAAATAGCTGTAACCTCTGCACGGTGTGCTGCGTCCACACTGATCCTTTATGCTTCTGCACGTCTGAAATAAAGCTATAAATAATTTTTCACGAAATCCCAGTGGTGAGTGCCTCCTGCTTCTACTGTTAAAGCCTTTCTATGAACTGTATATCTTTAAGGATTGAGCACCCGAGACGGGATTCGTAAACTGGGTCTACTATTTGCTTTACCCTTGCCGTCCATCTGTATACATTGTGGGACTGCTTTGCTGAGGCTAAGCTGTGCCGGCTTTTCCTTCTTCTGCCCATTATGATTCCATGTTATAACATTGCAAAAAAAAAAAAAAAAGTGTAAAAAAAAAAAAAGTTCATAAATGCGATTTAACCCTATCCCTAATAAAAGTCCAAAACACCCCACCCCTTTTCCCATGTAAATAAAAATAAATATAAACATATGTGGTATCGTCGTGTGTGTAAATGTCCGAAATATAAAAAAAATATCATTAATTAAACTGCAGAGTCAATGGCCCTCATATCGCCCCATACACAGAAAAAAAAAAAAGTTATAGGGGTCAAAAGATGACAATTTTAAACGTATACATTTTCCTGCATGTAGTTATGATTTTTTACAGAAGTGCGACAAAATCAAACCTATATAAGTAGGGTATTAGGGATCAACCGATTATCGGTTTGGATGATATTCACGATTTCGGACATTATCGGTATCGGCAATTACCTCGCCGATATGTCGATAATGTCCCGCCCCCCCGGCCAGAGACCACCGCTGCCCCATTGCCCCCCCCATCCCCGGTTTTATAATTTCCTGTTCCCGGGGCCCACGCTACTTCTGGCTCCTGCGGCGTCCTGCGCGCTGCGGAATGACGAGTGAAGTCCTCAATGCGACGTCACCGTCAGTGCGCACAGTGACAGCTCAGGATGCTGCCGGAGCTAGAAGTAGCACGGACCCCGGGAACAGGTAATTATAAAACCGGGGATGGGGGAGGCAATGGGGCAGCGGCGGCAGTGGTGGTTGGAATAGGGAGGACCCCAGGACAGGCAAAAATGTACCGCGTAGAAACCGAAAAATGTACTGCGTAGAAACTGGAGCCCCCAAGTTACAATATGGCATTTTTTCTACAATTTTGTCGCACAATGATTTTTTTCCATTTCGCCGTAGATTTTGGGCTAAAATGACTGATGTCACTGCAAAGTAGAATTGGTGGCGCAAAAAATAAGCCATCATATGGATTTTAAGGTGCAAAATTGAAAGGGTTATGATTTTTAAAATTCATAAATGAGTTATTAACCCCGACACTGCTCTCAAAAGCGCTAATTCACGGAGATGGAGAGGAAATTCTTCCTCTTAACAGCATGGAAAATGCTAATGAAGGGAAAGAGGAAAATCCTTCCCCTCCAATGCGCTCCTCTAGCCTGCATATTTGAGCTGAATAGAAGGAACGCTCTTCCTTAGGAGGGAGGGAGGAAGGCGATGTCAGAGAGCTACACAGGCATTACAGGAACGCACCACTGTGGAAAGAGACCACGTACCACAGAGATGTGTTCCTGTGTACCTTTCTCAGGATTTGTGGCCTCAGAAGTACCTGGCAACAGTAGCTACAGCCAGGTACACTATAATAAACAATAATAATACAGTGACACTCAGGTGAATGTAAATAATTAGTTCCACCACATGCCCCAAAGACAAGTACCCCATGATTTCACTGTACGGCTGCTGGTTCCGGTTGGGGGGAGCGAAAACCAGGCGCTCCCATATTCCAGCCGGACCCGGTCCAACTCGGTAAGGAATTCATTTCAATGAGCCCACCGGAGTCAAACGGTGACTCCAGTCGGCACATTTTTGCCCCATATCCTGTTTTCTGACAGACCAAAAAAAAGTGGTATGCCACAGTTTTAGGTCCAGTCAGAAAACCGGATATGGGGCAAAAATGTGCCGACTGGAGTCACTGTTTCATTGAAATGAATTAGATATGGACCGGGTTCGGCTGGGATATGGGAGCGCTCTGTTTTCGCTCCCCCAATCGGATCCAGCAGCCGTAGAGTGAAATTGTGGTTTGAACCCAGCCTAAGCCTAGGTTCACACTGCCTATCTGTTGGTATCCCACCAAGAAAACAATGGCTATTTATACTGTGGCGTACTGCCCAGTCATCATGACCCAGATGTAGTCACCTAGGTGGGGGGTGCGACGCGGTGCGGTGGGTCGGGGAGGCGGTCGCGGTGCGGTGGGTCGGGGGGCGGTCGCGGTGCGGGCGGTGCGGGGCATTATCGGCAAGGTAATTGCCGATACCAATAATGCCCAAAATCGTGATTATCGGCCGATAATATCGGCCATACCGATAATCGGTCGATCCCTATTTAATATGCAATGAAAGAAACTGTGGCGCTTATAAAAAGTAGTAATGTAAAACGACATTATGAAACAAAAACACAAAAGTTTTGAACAGAAGTATCCACAAAATTCTGAGATATGGGCCCAAAAAATTGCTTCGTTGACAGCATCATATGACGCATCTACAAATCGGCTTGTTAGTTCACTGTCCCAGCAGGAAAAAACAACCGAATCATCACTGAGTTGCTTGGATTTCAGCAAGACACAAAAAACATTTTTTGATGCAGAGATCGTTAAAGAATGTATGGTTGAAGTTGTAGGTACCCTGTTTGAAGATAAACAGAAAGAAGAATTTCAAGAGAAAATTAAACAAATTCCCTTATCCGATTCTACAGCAGCACGCCGAACTGAAATAATTTCAAAAGATCTACTCTCACAGCTTAAAGTTAGAATTAAAATGGTAGATTGTATTTCCTTAGCTGTGGATGAATCCTGTGATGCCACTGATAATGCCCAGCTCATGGCATTTGTAACGTTTTATGATAAGACACAAAATATTTTTTGTGAGTATCTGCTTGGCATGACTGCACTTCATGCTCATACAAGAGGGGAAGATATATTTGAAGCAATAACTAAAATGCTGAGGGAAAGGGACATCAACTTGGATTCTGTGGTTTCAATTGTGACTGATTGAGCTCCTGCTATGGTAGGAAAAGAGAAAGGGATGGTGCCACGTCTGAAAGCACTCAGTCCTGGTTCCATCTCCTATCACTGTATCATACACCAGTCGATCTTGTGTGCTAATTTAAGAGAAAAATATGCAAGTATTATGGAAAATGTTATGAAGCTGATAAATTTCCTCCAGTCCTCTTCAGCACTTCAACATCGTCTGCTGAACGATCAGAAGTTAATGCCGCTTTTATCTACTTGTCCATAACAATGTGAGATGGCTTAGTAAGGGCAAAGTTTTAGAACGCTTTTGGAGCATTCGGAAGGAGCTCGAAAAGTTTTTAGCTGAACCGAAGACAGAAAAAGCTAAACAGTTTTTGACATTTGTGCAAAACAAAAACAATATGGAAATTGTCACTTTTCTGGCTGATATTACAGGCCATTTAAATTGTTTAAATGTAAAATTACAGGGTAAAAATGAAACTATATCTGACTTGATGGAAGCAGTGAGGGCTTTTCAGAGGAAATTGCAGCTTTTTCATAGTGATTTGCAAGAGGCCTTGCATCACTTTCCAAAGCTTAACCACTTAAGGACCAAGTCCATTTTGACCATAAAGGGGTACTCCGCCCCTAGACATTTTATCCCCTATCCAAAGGATAGGGGATAAAATGTCAGATCACCGCGGTCCCGCTGCTGGGGACCCCCGGGATCCCCGCTGCGGCACCACGCTATCATTACAGCACAGAGCGAGTTCGCTCTGTGCGTAATGACGGGCGATACGGGGGACGGAGCAGCATGACGTCATGGCTCCGCCCCTCTTGACATCACGGCACGTCCCCTTAATGCAAGTCTATGGGAGGGGGCGTGACGACCGCCATGCCCCCTTCCATAGACTTGTATTGACATCACGAGGGGGGGAGCCGTGACGTAACAATGCTCCGGCCCCTGTACCGCCCATCATTACGTGCAGCGCGAACTCGCTCTGTGCTGTAATGATAGCGTGGTGCCGCAGCGGGGATCCCAGGGGTCCCCAGCAGCGGCACCGCGGCGATCTGACATCTTATCCCCTATCCTTTGGATAGGGGATAAAATGTCTAGGGGCGGAATACCCCTTTAAGGACCAGGCCAATTTTATTTTTGCATTTTCGTTTTTTCCTCCTCGTCTTCAAAAAAATCGTAACTCTTTTATATTTTAATCCACAGACTAGCATGAGGGCTTGTTTTTTGTGTGACAAGTTGTCCTGCGTAATGACATCACTCATTTTACCATAAAATGTATGGCGCAACCAAATTTTTTTTATTTGTGTGGGCAAATTAAAAAGAAAACCGCAATTTTGATAATTTTGGAAGGTTTTGCTTTCACTCCGTACAATTTACGGTAAAAATGACCTGTGGTCTTTATTCTGTGGGTCAATATGATTAAAATGATACCCATGATTATATACTTTTCTATTATTGTTGCGCTTAAAAAACATCGCAAAATTTTTAACCAAATTAGCATGTTTAAAATCCTTCTATTTTGACGACCTATAAATTTCATTTTTCGATATAAGCGGCTCATTTTTTGCGCCATGATAAGTACTTTTTATTGATACCACATTTGTGTTTATAAAACTTTTATTCATTTTTTTAATTGAATAAAATGTGACAAAAAGTAGCAATTTTTTTATTTTACGTTCACGCCGTTAACCGTATGGGTTCAATAACATTATATTTTAATAGTTTGGACATTTACGCACGCGGCGATACCAAATATGTGTATACATTTTATTTTTATTTTTTTACACTTTATATAGAATGGGAAAAAAAAGATTTTTCATTTTTATTGGGGGAGGGGATTTTTCAAGTTTTTTACTTTTTTTTATTTTATTTTTTTACTTCCACTTTTACACTTTAATAGTCCCCATAGGGAACTATCTATAGCAATCGTTTGATTGCTAATACTGTTCAGTGCTATGTATAGGACACAGAACTGCTCAGTATTATCGGTCATCATCTGCCCTGGTCTGCTCGATCTCAGACCAGAGCAGAAGACCCTGCGAGATGGCCGGAGCCAGGCGAGGGGACCTCCGTCAGCCATGCTGGATGATGGGATCGCCGCGGCAGCGCTGCGGGCGATCCGCTCATCCATACAAAGTACCGCACTACAGCAGATGCCGTGATCTGTATTGATCACAGCATCTGAGGGGTCAATGGTGGACATCCGCGCGATCGCCGATGTCGGCCATTATCGGCGGGTCCCCGGCTGCTGCTAGCAGCCGGAACCTGCCGTGTATGACGCGAGCACCCTTCCGATGCTCGCGATCATACACAGGACGTAAATGTACATCCTGGTGCGCGAAGTCCCGCCATGCCATGACATACATTTACGTCCGTGGACGTTAAGGGGTTAAAGGGGTTATCCAGGTAAAAACTTTTTTTTTTATTTATTAACTGGCTCCAGAAAGTTAAACAGATTTGTAAATTACAAACAAAAAATTTGTCCGGACCTTCAAGGATAATGTAAATAGTTATATAGAAACTGTATAAAAAGTAATATGTAATATAAAATGGATTACTGGGTCGTGCTTCAATAATTATTCGTTTGTTTTATTAAAATAATTATAAAATGCAGTAAGTTACTCCTCACAGGGCCCGTGTGAGAAGAACACAAAATGTAGACAATCTTATAATATAAATATATATAGGTCAATCAATCACTGGTATACACGAATGGCTTGATATAAGCAGATAGTTCCTATAACTGAAATTCGCAATAGGATGCTGATAGAAATAGAAATTATGTGTCCTTTTGGACAAAGCAGTTTGTATCAATAGTATATTATGTTACCGGTCCTGTATGTGATCGTTGTAACAGCTATGGTAGCTCACGTTGGAGGCAGGTAGAGTTGTTCCCGTGCCTGGATAGATTACGGCACAAAAGAGCTCCGAGCGGCGGTCCTAGATGGTACCGGAGATGTACCTGGCAAAGTCCTATTAAACAAAGGTTTGAAATATGCTCCATCTCATACATTGGACAAATTTTAAACCTATGTAGGCCTGGAGAAGTTTGTCTGTAACATCTGTTTGAAAAAACATTTTCTTAAATCCCTGTTGGAACGCACAACAAGTGAGACAGAATTCATACATACTGAGTGTAGGCCAAAATCATGGTTCTATTCGAAACATTTAATGGGCCCCGATGTCACCACTTTCAAAAAATTTGTAGAAAATGATTTGAGAAAAATCCAAAGTACAAAATATCCAAAAGATAATATTTCTCATAAGGAAAGAGTAGCAGGAAAAGAATTACAGTCACTAGAAGGAATTACGATCCGCCCTGCTGATAAGGGGGGCGGAGTAGTTATCCTAAATACTGCTGACTATATTCCAGAATGTAATAGACAGTTAGGAGATACAGCCACCTACCAAAAACTTAAATCTGATCCCACTCAAGAATATAGTAAGCACTTACAGTTACTTTGTAAAGAGGCAGTGGATGATGGCATCTTAAATGAAAAAGAATATTAATTTATACCTGGGACCCCTGATCGGTTGCCAGTGTTTTATTGTCTCCCGAAAACACACAAATGTTTGGTTAACCCTCCGGGGCGGCCTATCGTATCTGGGATAGGCTCGATTACCTCAAGCCTGTCCCAGTACGTCGATAGGTTTCTCCAGCCATTTGTACAAAAGACTCATACATATTTGAAGGACACCACACAAATCATTGAAATAATTGAAAAATGTAAATGGTCTGACAAACACATATTAGCCACTTTAGATGTTTCTTCACTTTACACGATTATACAGCACGATTTAGGGATAGCAGCAGTCAAATATTTTCTCCAACACGGTCACATAAAGACATCACAGATTAATTTTATCACTTCAGCCATTCGTTTTATTCTTACGCACAATTATTTTTACTTTGAAGGGACTTATTTTTTACAGTTAATTGGTACCGCGATAGGCACAAGGTTTGCGCCAAGTTATGCAAATTTATTCATGGCTAGGGAGGAGAATTACATCTTGCCGCGACTTGGCGCAGGCCTGGTGCTCTGGAAGCGGTACGATGATATTATTTTAATTTGGGAGGGGGACACTGTTTATTTAGAGCACTTTATATCTAGTTTGAACACTAATGATCACAACCTACAATTCACATCCACCATCAGTAAAGGAAAGTATCAACTTTCTGGATATTGTTATCAGTGCTGATCAGCATAATTTAATGTGCAGAACATATAAAAAACCTATGGCAAAGAATAGCTTTATAGGCTATTCACGCTGCTATCTATCCAGGTGGCTAATGAACGTCCCAAAAGGGCAGTATCGCAGGTTGAAAAGAAACTGTACCTCAGACGATCAGTTTCTGGAAGAAGCCTGCCACCTTACAGAACAATTTAAAGCTAAACATTATCCTGGTCAGCTACTGGAACAATCCCTAGAAAACAAAGTCGTTAGATAGAACAATGTTCTTTAAAGATAGAGAGAAAGCTAAAAAGGTAGATGAATTTGGAGGCAAATTGGTACTCCCTTTTAATAATTCATATAAAAAAGTAGATAAAATTGTACGAAAACACTGGCATCTGTTACAATACAATAAGATTGCGAGGTTGGGGCATTATTACCGCCACATCCCCCGATAGTTTATACCCGGGCCTCATTGTAGCGCCATCCATAAAACCACCTACAAAAAAAAACAAAATAATTCCTGGTTGAACACAAAGGGATTTGTGAGGTGTGGGATATGTGCCAACTGTACAAAAGTAAAGGGCCCAAAGAAAGTTAGAGATATGTTCCCAGACTAATTCATTTAAATGCAAGATTGAGGATTTAATAACTTGTAATTCAAAGGGTGTCCTGTATATAATTGAATGTGGATGCAAAAAACAATACATAGGCCGGACCAAGAGGGCCCTTAAAATGAGAATAGCAGAACACCTTAACAATATTAAAAACAAAAACTTGAAACATCCATTATCAGCCCATTTCTCCATTGTCCACAACAGTGATATGTCCTCTCTCTCCTTTACTGGTCTCCAACTGGTCAAAAAAGACTGGCATGGTGGCAGTTTTTTGTTAAAAATGTCTAAGGCTGAAAGTAAAAAAAATGTTTAATTTGCAACACTAGAACCAGGTGGACTCAACTCTTTTTATTCTATTATTTTTATCTCAGTACTATTATTATTATTATTATTATTATTTTTATTTATTTTATATTTAGTTCCAACTTTATTACTAATAACTAGTCTAACTCTAACTTTATTCATATTTTCAATATTTTCGGTATTGATCATATTCCTTCATACATCTACATTAGGATTTCCTTATTTATACCTTATTCAATGAATTTTGACATTTATGTTTTGCTAATATCACACCTTTTATACATTCCACTGTCTTCATACGAATTATACACACACTAGAACTCTATATTAACATAATTTCTAAAACCATCATTGGTATCCCTTTTTCACAGGTCATCAAACTTATCAGAATTTATTAACACTCATCATTACTCATAACTTTTCAGTAAAAATGCATTTCTCTATTTTTGGACGATATTCACATACGCATCCATATCCTCCTCTTTGTATAATGCTCTCTAGGATATCTACCCGATTAATTAATGTAATGTTTTTACTATTGCTTTGAAGCTTGTTAATTTGTGGGATTCGTGCTCCTATAAATAGGCAATCACATTTGGCAACCACCATGACTACATTCGCATTAGAGAACCCTGAAACGAGTCTAGTCCTGTTTGTATCTTCACTTGTATAACGCTATATATGAATTGTGCTTTCCACTTGCGGAGGAAGCAGAACATATTCTGTGGACTTTTATGCTTTAGTCGATCCAGTCCTATATGTGTCCAGTCCTGTTATTACAACTCCAGCTTTGTTTTGGCTGACGTCACACGCCAGCAACATGAGGCAAGCTCCATGCACCCAGCCTGCGGTCTCCGGTTATACCTTGTTACAATCTAAGTCCAGCGGTGAGGAAACCAACATCCTAAGCGCTTGCCATCGCTAACGGTCTCCCGAAACCATCAGCGCCTGCCAGCGCCTCCAACACGTGACGACCACCACTACCTGCTATAGGACTTTGCCAGGTACATCTCCGGTACCATCTAGGACCGCCGCTCTGAGCTCTTTTGTGCCGTAATCTATCCAGGCACAGGAACAACTCTACCTGCCTCCAATGTGAGCTGCCATAGCTGTTACAACGATCACATACAGGAACGGTAATATGATATACTATTGATACAAACTTCTTTGTCCAAAAGGACACATAATTTCTATTTCTATCAGCATCCTATTGCAAATTTCAGTTATAGGAACTATCTGCTTATATCAAGCCATTCATGTATACCAGTGATTGATTGATCTATTTATATTATAAGATTGTCTGCATTTTTTGTGTAGACAATCTTATAATAAGTAAGTCACTCCTGTGAGGAGTAACTTACTGCATTTTATAATTATGTTATTTTAATAAAACAAACAAATTATTATTGAATCACGACCCAGTAATCCATTTTATATTACATATTACTTTTTATACAGTTTCTATATAACTATTTACACTATCCTTGAAGGTCCGGGCACATTTTTTGTTTGTATTTTCTTTTTTTGCAACTGGGGTATAGTTGCATGCCCTGTTTTGACCTCGGTTAGTGATATATAATTGTGAGCTGCACTTGCAATTTTTTTCCAGATTTGTAAATTACTTCTATTAAAAAAATCTTAATCCTTTCAGAACTTATGAGCTGCTGAAGTTGAGTTGTTCTTTTCTGTCTAAGTGCTCTCTGATGACACCTGTCTCGGGAACTGTCCAGAGTAGAAGCAAATGCCCATGGCAAACCTCTTCTACTCTGTGCAGTTCCCGAGACAAGCAGAGATGTCAGCAGAGAGTACTGTTGCCAGACAGAAAAGAACAACTCAACTTCAGCAGCTGATAATTATTGAAAGGATTTAGATTTTTTAATAGAAGTAATTTACATATCTTTTTAACTTTCTGGAGCCAGTTGATATAGAAAAAAAAAGTTTTTCCTGGAATACCCCTTTGAGGAACACATTCAAGGAGCAAAACACCAAAGAAGTGTTTTCTGAAACCATGAGGATTTCATGCAGAACCTCATTGAAAATTAAAAAAATAGGTTCCAAGATTTCTCAATTGGACAAGAAATCTTGCTGTTCATTAAAAATCCATATCTGGTAAAAAAAAAAATGTTGACCAATTTGCTGCTGAGGCCCATCACGTTTTTACCTGGGCAAGTTCTGCTACTATACAGATGGAAATAATTGATATTCAAGAAGATGTAGCTTTGAAGGCTCAGTTCAATGACTGTGACCCTGCTACATTCTGGACAAAAGTTGGTTATTCCTGCTAAATATCCCCTGCTGCAAAAAATAGCAATCCTTGTTTACTATGTTTGGTTCTACATATATATGTGTGAACTTGCAATCTCCACTATGAATCTGATGAAGAACAAATACCATACTGATGAACATTTGCATCAGTCTGTTCAAATGGCGTCACCCCCTTTGCTCCTAATTTTAAAGGGCTGGTGAAGCAGAAAAAATGCCAGTTTTCCCAATAAAAAGCAATATTTCTGTATGTAAATAGTTAGACAATGTTTGAGAAAAGTTTACAAGACAATGGCCCTCATTTGCATTGCGCCAGAAATTCTATCTGTGCCAGAATAAAAAAAAAACCCGACTAACTCTCCATTTTGCTAAGAACCCCCGAAAAAGGGCCGTTGCCACCGGGGAAAGGGGGCATGGTCTCCGAAAAGGGGCATGTTCCTGACATTTTCACAAAAAAAACAACATATTTACTAAGGTTTCCACATAAAATGTGGTGGATTTGAGCTAAGGAAAACCCGACAGATCAGAGCATGTGTACAAAAAGCAAAATATAGGGAAACCTTAGTAAATACCGTGGAAAATAAATTGTAGGGAATAAAAACCCACAAAGAAACCTACACTCAATGTGTCGTTTACACTGGAAACTGGTTTATTAAAGTTTATAAGAAAGCATTTACCGCTAGTGTTCAGCTCGGACCTTCATCTGACAACAGACTCCAGTAAGTGGACCTTCGCTAAAAGTAGTTGAGTACCCCTGATATAGAGTATAACCTTTGTATATGCACCCAAAGGAACCCAGTGTAGATATACTTTGTTCCCCTAGCAAACACAAAAGGAAGACTGGTATTGGTGCGTGTTATGTACTGGATTTGTTTTAACTGATATATAAAAAATGTGTGTGACTTTAGTAGAATACTAAGTTTTTTTTCCAGTTTTCAGTGATCTCCACTTTTTCCCGGAGGCTGTTGGACATTTACAGCTGTACATAAAATGTAGAAAGAACAAAATGTAGAAATGTGGAAAGTAACAAATTTGCATGTAATTATTTCTATACATTAAATATATTGCAAAAGAAGGCAATGCATTATTATTGCTTTGTTTGTCTTCAGTATTGGTATAGTTTTAAGACAGCTCAAGTGCAGGCATAATGAGGGTTCTAGAGGGAGAAGCATGCCTGGAGAATAAAGCTATAAAATGGCTCTGGCACTTAACATACAATGCTGTGAAGACGAATTTGCATGGCTTTTTGTACATTTGCTACACTTCAGCTCCTCTAACAAAATGGAAGCTTACAGGGGCACTCCCCTGGAAAACATTTTTTTTTTAATCAACTGGTGCCAGAAAAACAGATTTGTAAATTACTTCTATTTAAATTCTTAATCCTTCTGGTACTTACCAGCTTCAATTTGCTCCACAGGAAGTTCTTTTCTTTTTGAATTTCCTTTCTGTCTGACCACACTGCTCTCTGCTGACATCTCTGTTCATTTTAAGAACTGTCCAGAGTAGGAGCAAATCCCCATAGCAAACCTCTCCTGCTCCAGACAGTTCCTAAAATGGACAAAGGTGTCAGCAGAGAGCACTATGGTAAGACTGAAAAATAAATTCAAAAGGAAAATAACTTCCTCTGGAGCAAGTAGAAGCTGATAAGTACTGGAAGGATTAAGATTTTTAAATAGAAGTCATTTACAAATCTGTTTAACTTACTGGCACTAGTTGATTTAAAAAATTAAGTTTTCCACGGAAGTACTTCTTTAAGTGCAACTGTATTATGTAGCAAGAAAAGTACAAAAGCATGTCTACTTCAGAATGGCTAAAACAAAAACATTTTTAATTATTTATTTTGGTTTTGTAAAAAGACCAGACTTTAATGGCATAGAGATGTAGTGGCATTACATTAATCAGGCTGTTCATGGCAGAATGCTCTCCAAAGCAGATGGATTAAAGCATGGATTAAAAGCAAAACTACAAAGAGTGGACTACGATTCCTTTACAGTAATGTAAAAGACTAATTTATAGTTGTTGATGCTATAAGTGGTATATGAAAAGAACACAGAATTGTTTTTGTTCTATTTTTAACACACATTAGTCCTTCAAGTTACACTACAGACAAGATTCCTGCTTCTGTGCTTACTTAGCAGGGAGGCAATACAATGTATGCTTTGAGGTCCGGTTCAGTCACTGAAGTGAGCACAGAGCATCCAGTAAAGTAATTAATTTTCACCCAGAGGTATGAGACAAAGAATAGAGCATCAATGCTTACAAACTACTGCACCTAGCCCAGCAAATGTATACAATGCTCTAATGCACAGGGTCCTTCAAACTACTTAGAGGCGCAAAGACTCCTGACAAAGATAGGAGTCCCTGCTCCTTTACAGTAAGCAGCAATGCTCTATGCATTGTTGCTTACTTTTCTTGGGCAAAATAAGTGTAAGCAGTGAAACTATGCACACTCGTTCACACTCCTTATACTTGCTGGCTTGGGTGGTCTGAATCTATACCAGTAAGTGTAGGGTAGTTTTTTTTATTGAATCATTGCGGATTCCCAGTACATTTTCCTACTATGAGTTTTTGTAGGTGTGCTTAGTATAAACATAATCCCTAGATAATTCAGATTTGCGGTTGGATGAAGCATAGATAGCAGAGGGTTGTGTTTAATTGTGAGCATCATAAAGAGACTGGTTATGGTGTGCCACAAGCGTCTGTTCTGGATGTATCCTTTATTAATATGTTTGTAGGTGACATTGGAGAAGGTTTGGCAAGTAAGGTTTGCCTGTTTACTGATGACATAAAAGTGTGCAATAGGGTTAATAGTACAGGGGGAAGGGAGGGGTCTGAAATAATGAAAATTTTTAAGCTTTACTCGACAAGTAGTCAACACAATGGAAACTGCCGTTTAAGGTTTCAAAATGTAAAATAATGCAATTGGGGAAAAGGAATCCATCTTGGTATTGTACTTACAAAAAATAAATAAAAAAACACTAAATGGATAAAATAGAACAGGCTACAAAATTGTGGGAGGTCTTAAAGCGGTTATACAGAATTAGAAAATAATTCCTTTTCTTTCAGAAACAGTACTACAGCTGTCCCCAGGTTTTGTGTTGTATAATAGCTCAGCCTCAGAAAAGTATGTTGCAATATCACACATATGACATGTGGTCAAGGTGCTGCTGGAAGAAACCAGTTAAGTTTTCCAATCCTAGATACCCAATTCCAGAGGCTTGTGCAAGGAAAACCAAAATTTTCTCCACAACCGGGTGGTGTAAAAATAATTTACATGCTATACTCACTTTTCCCAATCCCCCATAGCTGCTTTGCTGATGGTCCCAGTCCTCTGTTAGTCTCTGCTGCTACTGGGTTATGTGTCATCCTGACCCCACAGGACCTGCCTTCTCAAACAATTAGAGACTGCGTTCAGATACAGCTGTGGCCACTGATGGGCAGTTCATGTAAGATAGGGATGGCACAGAAGAAGGGAAGACAAGCAGCTGTGGGGGACCAGAATATAGTATGTTTATTATTTTTACACAACTCCCCCAGTGGTTTGTTTCTAATTGGTGTTAGGTTCTGTTCACGCTTGAGTCACCCCTTTTCATCATGTTTCCTTTACATTTTTAAGGTTACTAAAGTGTAGCATGTTGATGGTGCATGTGTTCTGGAAGCTTTGGATGTGGCTTATCTGGCAGAGAATAAAAGGATCAGCAACTGGAATCCAACATGACCAGGGGTGTGGAAACTAACAAACAAACAAACAAAAAAAAAAAAACTACTTGTCCAAGGGACTAAAATGGAGCACAATCCACTTGTCCTAGTACACAAAATAATTTATCACTTCTGTTATTTTCCTCCTCGCCCTATAATAGCCATAACTCCTATTTTTCCAGTTACAGACCCATTTGAGGGCTTGTTTTTTGCAGGACCAATTTTACTTTGTAATGACTTTCATTTATCCACAACATATGCTCTGAAACAAAACAAAAAAATATATATATGCGAGGTGAAATTGGAAAAAAAAATAGCAATTTAGCAAATTTGGGTTTTTAATTTTTTACGCCATTCACTTTGTGGTCAGTCTAACATGTTACCTTGATACTTTAGGTCCGCCTGATTACAGCAATAAATACCAAATTTGTTTAGTTTCCGTCATGTTTTACTAATTTAAAAATACTGAACTTTAGAATTTTTTTTAAATTGCCATTTTCTGACCCCTATAAATTATTTTTCCGTATACTGGGCTTTATGAAGGCTCATTTTTTGCACCGTAATCTTCTCTATGTGTCTGTATCACTTTGGTATTGATCAGACTTTTTGATCGCTTTTTTCCCCCTGGAATATGAGATTATAAAAATAAAAAAAAGACGCAATTCTGTAGTTTTTTTTTTTTTTTTTTATGTTCGCGCCATTGACCATACAGGATATATAATGTTAAATTTTAATAGTTTGGACAATTACACACACGTCAATACCAAATATCTTTATTTTTATTATGTTTACATGTTTTTTTATGGAAAATGGGAAAAGGGGGTGATGTGAACTTTTAATATGGAAGGGGGTTAATGTGTGTTTTTCAAACTTTTATTAAACTTTTTTAAACACTTCATTAGTCCCATTAGACACTTTAAGAAGGAATCATTAGATTCCTCATAAGATCTATGCCGTTCCATTGAACTCCAGTGTTCTGTGTAATCTGTTATCATTTGGTTGGGCCTGCTCCAATCAAATGCAGACTCAATCAAATGCAGATCCATGGGGCATGCATGGATGAAGCGCTCCGGCTACCTCCACAGTGGATCGCCACACTAGACCACCAGGGATGGTTAAAAAGTACCTTTAGATGCCGCTGTCAACTTTGACAGCGACTATCTAAAGGGTTAATAGTCGATCACTGCATGCTGGCTATTAGCAGCAGCCCCCAGCTAAAGGAATCAGCTGTGCTCTGGTTGCCCGATACAGGGCTAAATGTAAAAAAAACAAGAAAAAAATAAACACCAGCCCGGCGCCCAGACGTCGCGCGATGGTATTTCCACATCCCTGTCTTTCCCGGTGTCTGCTTTCAGGGGAAAATCAGGAGATACCTATAAACATTAGATGATCGGTGGGTTTGGCTGACAGTTATCTAATCTTGAAATTCTTATTTTTGTGTCCGGTCATACATGAATGGCTGTCAGTGTTAAACCATGTTTGTATAGGCTTTCACCCCTAAGGACCACAGGTTTTTTTCATTTTTTAACTTTTGTTTTTTCCTCCTCACCTTCTAAAAATCATAGAGCTCATAGAGACCCATATGATGGCTTGTTTAGTGGACCACCAATTTTACTTAGTAATGGCATCAATCATTTTAATACAAAATCTACGGCGAAAGCAGAAAAAAATTATATTTGTGGGGCAAAATTGAAAAAAACTAATAAATAAAATAAACGTCATTCTGTAACACCAATGGGGGTGATGCCCAGCATTTACCCTTTAGACGTTGCAATTCTAATTTTGGTTTATGCAGTTATAATTTTTTAAAGTAGTAAAATAAAATAAACCTATATAAATTGGGTATCCTTTTAACCATATACAGTCATGGCCGTAAATGTTGGCACACCTGAAATTTTTCAAGAAAATTAAGTATTTCTCACAGAAAAGGAATGCAGTAACACAGGTTTTGCTATACACATGTTTATTCCCTTTGTGTGTATTGGAACTAAACAAAAAAGGGAGAAAAAAAAAAAAGCAAATTGGACATAATGTCACATTTATATAGTTAAAAAACATTTTGGGGTTAGTTTTACTCTCTTTGGCAATTCGTTTTTCTGTCTTTATTTTTGCGGCTTTTATCTGTTTTTTACATAGTCTACATTTTTCTCTATAGCTTTTTAATGCTTCTTCACTGCCATCCTGTTTTAGTAGTTTAAATGCTTTATTTTTGTCATTTATTGCCCCCTTAACATTTTTATTCATCCACATTGGTTTTCTTTTATTACTGACCCTTTTATTCCCATAAGGTATATACATCTTACAGTGAGAGTTTAAGATATTTTTAAAAGTCTCCCATTTAGTCTCAGTATTCCTGTTTTTGAGGACATTATCTCCAATTTATATTGTTAAGGGCTTCTCTGAGTTGGTCAAACTTTGCCTTCCGTTCATTGTTTTTGTGGCCCCTCGAGAGATTCCCTTATTGAAGAACAAGTTATAATGTATTATATTATGATCACTATTTCCTAGGTGTCCTTCAACTTGCACAGTTACTCTGTCAGGTCTGTTGGTTAATATTAAGTCTAGTAGGGTGCCCCCTCTGGTCGGGCTCTGCACCATTTGGGACAGATAATTGTCTTTAGCTATAGTCAGAAACCTGTTTCCTTTATGAGATTCACAGGTGTCAGTCTCCCAGTTTATATCAGGATAGTTAAGTCTCATAAGGTGTCATTTTTACCGAAAAATGCACTGCGTTGAAACGGAAGCCCCCAAAAGTTACAAAATGGCATTTTTTTCTTCAATTTTGTCGCACAATTAATTTTTTTCCCCCTTTAGCCGTGGATATTTTGGTAAAATGACTAATGTCTGCACAGTAGAATTGGTGGCGCAAAAAATAAGCCATAATAAGGAATTTTAGGTTCAAAATTGAAAGCATTATGATTTTTAGAAGGTGATGAGGGAAAAAAATGAAAATGCAAAAGCTGAAAAACCCAGAGTCCTTAACCCCTTAAGGACGCAGGACGTAAATGTACCTCCTGGTGAGGTGGTACTTAACGCACCAGGACGTACATTTACGTCCTAAGCATAACCGCGGGCATCGGAGCGATGCCCGTGTCATGCGCGGCTGATCCCGGCTGCTGATCGCAGCCAGGGACCCGCCGGCAATGGCCGACGCCCGCGATCTCGCGGGCGTCCGCCATTAACCCCTCAGGTGCCGGGATCAATACAGATCCCGGCATCTGCAGCAGTTCGCCATTTAAATGAACGATCGGATCGCTCGCAGCGCTGCTGCGGGGATCCGATCATTCATAACGCCGCACGGAGGTCCCCTCTCCTTCCTCCGTGCGGCTCCTGGCGTCTCCTGCTCTGGTCTGTGATCGAGCAGACCAGAGCAGAAGATGACCGATAATACTGATCTGTTCTATGTCCTATACATAGCAATACCATGATTGCTAATACTGATCTGTTCTATGAATAGTCCCCTATGGGGACTATTCAAGTGTAAAAAAAAATGTAAAAAAATGTAAAAGTAAAAAGTAAAAAAAAAGTGAAAAATCCCCTCCCCCAATAAAAAAGTAAAACGTCCGTTTTTTCCTATTTTACCCCCAAAAAGCGTAAAAAACATTTTTTATAGACATATTTGGTATCGCCGCGTGCGTAAATGTCCGAACTATTAAAACAAAATGTTAATGATCCCGTACGGTGAACGGCGTGAACAAAAAAAAATAAAAAAAGTCCAAAATTCCTACTTTTTTAATACATTTTATTAAAAAAAAAATTATAAAAAAATGTATTAAAAGTTTTTTTATATGCAAATGTGGTATTAAAAAAAAGTACAGATCATGGCGCAAAAAATGAGCCCCCATACCGCCACTTATACGGAAAAATTAAAAAGTTAGAGGTCATCAAAATAAAGGGATTATAAACGTACTAATTTGGTTAAAAAGTTTGTGATTTTTTTTAAGCGCAACAATAATATAAAAGTATATAATAATGGGTATCATTTTAATCGTATTGACCCTCAGAATAAAGAACACGTCATTTTTACCATAAATTGTACGGCGTGAAAACAAAACCTTTCAAAATTAGCAAAATTGCGTTTTTCGTTTTAATTTCCCCACAAAAATAGTGTTTTTTGGTTGCGCCATACATTTTATGATATAATGAGTGATGTCATTACAAAGGACAACTGGTCGCGCAAAAAACAAGCCCTCATACTAGTCTGTGGATGAAAATATAAAAGAATTATGATTTTTAGAAGGCGAGGAGGAAAAAATGAAAACGTAAAAATTAAATTGTCTGAGTCCTTAAGGCCAAAATGGGCTGAGTCCTTAAGGGGTTAAGGGATTAAAAATGTCCTCTTCTGACCCCTATATTTTTTTTATTTTTCCGTATACAGGGATGTGTGACGTCTAATTTTTTGCACCATGATCTGTAGTTTTTATTGGTACCATTGTTTTCATGGGACTCATATGATCTTTTTAAGGGTATAAAAAGTGACCAAAAATATGCAATTTTGGACTTAAAGGGTAACTCTCTAACTCCTTAAGGACGTAGGGCGTACCTGTATGCCCTACGCCCGGTGTTTAAAACGGGGTCACGCCGTGACCCCGCATCACACCGGGTCGGTCCCGGCTGCTAATCGTAGCCGGGACCCTGGGCTAACAGCACGCGGCATCGATCGTTGTGCCGCGCGCTGTTAACCCTTCAGATGCGATCAAAGTTGACCGCCGCATCTGAAAACGAAAGTAAACGCTTCCCGGCAGCTCAGTCGGGCTAATCGGGACATCGCGATAAAATCGCGATGTTCCGATCAGCTGGGACGCAGGCGGAGGTCTCCTTATCTGACTCTGAGGCGTCCGATCGTCGATTGATTGCTCAAGTCTGTAGCTCAGGCTTGGAGCAATCAAGCCCCTATCTCACTGATCCGTGCAAAGCTATGGCTTTGCAGGGATCAGCATAGGAGATCAGTGTGTGAAGTGTTATAGGTCCCTATGAGAGCTATAACACTGCAAAAAAAAAAAAAGTTAAAAAAAAAAGTTAACAAAGGTCATTTAACCCCTTCCCTAATAAACTAAACTAAACTATAAAAATATATTGTTAATTAAATCGCACGGTCAATGGCGTGGGTGCAAAAAAATTCCAAAGTCCAAAATAGTGTATTTTTGGTCACTTTTTATATCATGAAAAAATGTATAAAAAGTGATCAAAAAGTTCAATCAATACAAAAATGGTACCGATAAAAACTTCAGAACACGGCGCAAAAAATGAGCCCTCACACCAGCCCGTACGCAGAAAAATAAAAAAGTTATAGGGGTTAGAAAAGGAGAATTTTTAGCATATAAATTTTCCTGCATGTAGTTATGATTTTTTTCCGAAGTACAACAATATCCAACCTATATAAGTAGGATATCATTTTAACCATATGGACCTACAGAATAAAGATAAGGTGTTATTTTTACCGAAAAATGAACTGCGTAGAAACGGAAGCCCCCAAAAGTTACAAAATGAAATTTTTCTTAAATTTTGTCGCACAATCAATTTATTTTCCGTTTCGCCATGGATTTTTTGGGTGAAATGACCGATGTCACTGCAAAGTAGAATTGGTGGCACAAGAAATAAGCCATCATATGGAATTTTATGTGCAAAATTGAAAGCGTTATGATTTTTAGAAGGTGATGAGGAAAAAGTGAAAATGCAAAAACGGAAAAAACCTGCGTCCTTAAGGGTTAAGTACAAGGATGCAAGGGTGTACCTGTAAAATTTATTATTGCAATTGCACTCCTTATGGTAAATAAAAAATATTTCTAATATACTTTGTTTAAAAAAAAAAAATGAAGTTTTCTATGTTTTTATTTGTGCTTAAAAAAAGCTCAAGAGCACATTTTCCCCCCATCTTATACACCGACTTAGGACCAAGGTCCAAACACCAAAAGTGCAGCCTGGAGTGCTGAGAGGGGTGTGTCCAGCCTCATCCAATCATAGCTACTCTCACACTTAACTGCCATATGCTATTGGTTGGACACCCCCCTCAGCACTCCAGACTGCACTTCCTGTGTTTGGACCTCAGTCCTAAGTCTGTGTATAAGCTGGGGGAAAATGTGCTCTTGAGCTTTCTTAAGCACAAATAAAAACATAGAAAACTTCATTTTTTTTTTTAACCAAAAGTATATTCAAAATCTTTTTTATTTACCATATGGAGTGCGATAGCAAAAATCTTTTTAATGAGAGTGCCCATTTAAGTATTTTTTTTATGTATACGCTATTGACCTTGCGGTTTAATTAATGTTATATATTTTTATAGTTCAGATATGAATGCATGCGGCGATACCACGTTTATCTTTTATTATGTTTACATATTTATTATATGGAATTTGGGAAAGGGGGGGGGGGTGCGATTTAACCCCTTAACGACGCAGGTCGTAAATGTATGTTCTGGTGACATGGTACTTAATGCACCAGGACGTACATTTACGTCCAATACATAACCGCGAGCATTGGAGCGATGCTCGGGTCATGTGCGGCAGGTCCCGGCTGCTAATAGCAGCCAGGGACCCGCCGGTAATGACGGACATCCACAATCGTGCAAATGTCCCCCATTAACTCCTCAGATGCCGTGATCAATACAGATCATGGCATCTGCAGAAGTGCGGCACTGCCGAGGCGATCCGATCATCCATAATGGTGGACGGAGGTCACCTCACCTGCCTCCGTCTCCCGGCATCTTCTGCTCTGGTCCGAGATCGAGAAGACCAGAGCAGAAGGTCGCCAATAACACGGATCAGTGCTATATCCTATGGGGACTATAAAGTGTAATAATAAAAGTAAAAAAAAGTTAAAAAAAAAATAAAAAAAATGGAAAAATCCCCTCCCCCAATAAAAATGTAAATTGTCTGTTTTCTCCCATTTTACCCCCAAAGTGTTAAAAAAAATTTTTAATAAACATATTTGGCATCGCAGCGTGTGTAACTATCCAAACTATTAAAATATAAGGTTAATTATCCTGAACTGCATGAACGTGAAAAAAAAAAAAAAAAAAAAGTACAAAATTACTGCTTTTTGAATAACATTTTATTCCCCAAAAAATGATTACAAAATGTATTAAAAGTTTTATATATACAAATGTGGTATCAAAAAAAGATCACAGCGCAAAAAAGCAGCCCTCATACCGCCACTTATACGGAAAAATTTAAAAGTTATAGGTCAGCAAAAGAGGGATTTTAAACGTACTAATTTGGTTAAAAAGTTTGCGATTTTTTTTTAAGCGGTATAATAATAGAAAAGCATATAATCATGGGTATCATTTTAATCGTATTGACCCAGAGAATAAAGAAAACAACCTTCCAAAATTGCAGTTTTCTTATCAATTTCCCCACACAAATAGTATTTTTTTGGTTGCACGATACATTTCATGGTAAAATGAGTGATGTCATTACAAAGAACAATTTATTGCGCAAAAAACAAGCCCTCATTCTAGTCTGTGGATAAAAATAGAAAAGAGTTATGATTTTTAGAAGGCGAGGAGGAAAAAACTAAAACGAAAAAATAAAACTATCAGAGTCCTTAAGGCCCAAATGGGCTGAGTCCTTAAGGGGTTAAACTTACAATATGGAAGGGGATAATGGGTGTTTTAAAACTTTTATTCAACTTATTTTTTCTTACACTTTCAGTGGTGTGGAAATTTAACAAAAAACTACTTGTCCACGGGACTAAACAGAGCAAAATCTACTTGTCCCTCATGATGATCAACTTGTCCGTGCCAATTTTCGCTTTTACACTCTCGATTTTTTCCACCTCGCCCTATAATAGCCATAACTACCTACTATAATGATACCTTTTAATTTTTCAATAACATTCTCCGAAACAAAAACAAAAAAGATTATATATTCTATATGAGCAAAGACGAGGTCCGGCACCAGGATGGTTGCAGATAAAAGCTTGTGTTATTTTATTGAAGATATCGCAGTACAAAGCAGAACGTCTGACACGTTTCGCACGTGACCGTGCTTAATCGTAGACTAACAAACAATCACATAAACCATATTAAAATACACAGTGCTGGTCACATGACCAACCACGTAATAGTTACCATCATTCAAATAGAACACCTGGAGCTAGGAGTTTCTTGGATGATCATTCTCAACTAGTCCGTATACATTAGGGAAATATCATGCACTGCATAAAAATTACATGTGCTTAAGACAATATGGTTATACTCCTCATTACAAATTGGGACACAACCATGCCATTACCAAATTATATATCAATTGCAAACCACCTAGAAAAATTATGATTTTGAAAAAAGGGGGGAAAAAACCGCAGTGCATGAAATCCCTGTGTGAACTGGACATACAGATTTGTATGTACATTACACATTTGAAACGTAAACTGGAAGAAGAAATTTTGTATTGTACCAGTATACAAACATTAGCAGGAAACAAAGTTATCAAATTCTGATTTTTTAGGGGGGGGATGCGTTGACCTCCATATACTGTGATCCTATAACACTTGACATTTTGAACTATATTGTCACACATTCACTAAATATTATAAATTGTTGGAACAAGTGTCCATGTTAAACTCCTGTCCGTCACCATTATATTTAATTTTTTTCACAAACCAAATCTATGGGTATAGTAACTATATGTAATCATTTTTTTAAATATTTTTTATATATATTATTGGTATTCATATATTATATTTTCATGTTAATTTAGTACTATTCTATATTATTTTGTACCTACTTTTGAGTTTAGATTAAATTATGGTTCAGATTAAATTGTAATAAATTATTTATATTTTGGTTTATTAATAATTCTTATAATTCATTTACAGCAACCTCCAAATACTCCCAAGGGACTTCAATAGGCACAGAAAGGATGAGGAGTTATAGATTTATAACGATAGCATTTATTTGCAGAACAACGTGTTGCAGAGTCTACACCCTTATATAAAAGATGGGTTTTTGTTTCAAGTCCCATGCAAGTATATGGGACTTCCAGTACCTTACTCCACAAGCTCCGCTCTGCATCATGGAGTAAGGTACTGGAAGTCCCATATACTTGCATGGGACTTGAAACAAAAACCCATCTTTTATATAAGGGTGTAGACTCTGCAACGCGTTGTTCTGCAAATAAATGCTATCGTTTATGTATCTATAACTCCTCATCCTTTCTGCGCCTATTGAAGTCCCTTGGGAGTATTTGGAGGTTGCTGTAACCATTACACCTATGTGGTGGCGGGACTGGCTGCATTTTGGAAACTCTTAACAGTGTTATGCCTGGTATACTAGCACAACCTACCGGGTAAGCGCTTCCAGTAGACTACTGTGAATTTTAACTTGCCCGGTTAATGCACTATGGAGCGCTTCTTTTTCTTTTGTATTTATAATTCATTTACGTGATCTTTGACCAGGCGGTAACCATGAGCACATGTATACCCTTACACATCTCACATCATGGACAGGTCAACATCATATCCATTCTCTTATTTAAACCTTGGGGGTATCTAGTTCCTAAAAGAAACATCCAATAAGTTCCTCGTTTAAACATCCTATTTCTGAGGTCCCCTCCCCTTGGACCTAGGGATATTTTCTCAATCCCTGAGACTCGAATGCTAGTTGTATTTCCCTCGTGTGTTTCCCTAAAATGTTGTGATAACATGGAAATACCTGGTATATTACTTTTAATGTCGGACACATGCTTTCTGAATCTTACTTTTAGAGGGTTACTTGAGCACCCAACATATTGGATTTTGCATGAAGTGCAAAAATAACGCAAGCTTTTATATGCAATCATCCTGGTGCCAGACCTAGTCTTTGCTCTTGTCTAACAATAGGCTGGAGGCGGTACCAGTCGGTCCACGGCACAGGTGGGAGGAGGGCGTGTATGTGGTGAGCAGCTCATATCTTGCTACAGATTTAATTTCCCGCACGGGCCTGCTCCCACACCACCATATATAGCTATGGCTGAAATGAATGAGGAATCGCTTGGTACAGAGGATAGGGAGACCACTACGAAGGACGATGGTAGTACGGACCTTTATGGTCCTACAGAGATTCCAAAGCCAAGTCGGTGTTTAAGGACTTTGTCAAACCGATACAAAATGTGGCTCCCTCGGATATGCTCTCGATCACACGTGAGCTAGAGAACCTGATGATCAAAGAAACGAAGACGTAGTGGGATCATAAAACACTCACCACGTATCTGGAGAAAGAGATTGTACCTAGAGGCTTAAGAAGAGACCCATAAAGGCATATTCCCAACAATTCATAACAAAGTGGGATAAAGCTTTACTTGAGTACTCGGCAAAACTAATGACCTACATAGTAGAGGAAGAGACTGCGGAGCTGATGAAAATGAAGCAGGATCTGGAAGCTCTTAGGATACAACTGGGCAAATACAAAGATCATGAAGATTTTGAGGAGATGGAATCCACTGTCCTGGAAAAACTGGACAAACTGGAGAAAGATATAATGGACATTAAAAGGAACAAATTTCAGAGGGATACCACGGACTATAACAAAGATCAGGTATTTACCTGACACAGGAGGCCAATCCTGATACACCCCGGTCCATTCTGAGAAAATGTCGCTCCAGGTCAAGACGCAGGAATTATTCCAGCAACGGGGGCAACAGAAAAGTCAGTTTTTCGGATCCTGACCGTTCCCACGAGGACAATGGAGAAACCGCTCGAGTGTACATGCAACCCAAAAAGAAGCCTGCCATGACTAGCGCTTCCGTGAGAGAACTGGGAGCAGTTCCAAAAAAACGGTCGGGGATGAAAGATCCAAAATAACAAAAAAAAAAACGACGAGCCGGCCGCAAACGCAAGCGGAGGTATCCATTACGCTCGCTCCTAACCCCGAGGTAAAACTGGTCATGAACCTGTCTGCCTGGACCCTGACCTCAGCCCAGATAAACATCCTCAGCAAAGCTTTGTGCCTTCATGTCAATTTAACCCCATTCAATACATTGCTAGATGTTAACAAACTAGGGTCCATAGGGTCAAAGGTATCCCCAAGCCTTTTTAGGCGCGAGGATAGATCAACAAGTAGTGAAAATTGGCTCAGTTCGAAAGGTAATTGGAAATGCGGGCATAATAGATGTATCACTTGTGAATTTATGGTTAACACGGATAATGTAACTTCGTGCAGCACAGGAAAGACATACAACATATGTAGCTACATAAACTGTAATACCAAAAATATAAGGGGAGATTTATCAAAATCTGTGCAGAGGAAAACTTGCACAGTTGCCCATAGCAACCAATCAGCTTGCTTCTTTCATTTTTATGAAGGCCTGTGAAAAATGAAAGAAGCAATCTGATTGGTTGCTATGGGCAACTGGGCAAGTTTTCCTCTGCACAGGTTTTGATAAATCTCCCCCATAGTGTATGTGGCAACCTGCACTTCATGCAAAATCCAATTTGTTGGGTGCTCAAGTAACCCTCTAAAAGTAAGATTCAGAAAGCATGTGTCCGACATTAAAAGTAACATACCAGGCATTTCCATGTTATCGCGACATTTTAGGGAAACACACGAGGGAAAAACAACTAGCCTTCGAGTCTTAGGGATTGAGAAAATATCCCTAGGTATGAGGGGAGGGGACCTCAGAAATAGGATGTTTAAACGAGAAACTTATTGGATGTTTCTTTTAGGAACTAGATACCCCCAAGGTTTAAATAAGAGAATGGATATGATGTTGACCTGTCCAAGATGTGAGATGTGTAAGGGTATACATGTGCTCATGGTTACCGCCTCGTCCAAGATCACGTAAATGAATTATAAGAATTATTAATAAACCAAAATATAATTAATTTTTTACAATTTAATCTGAACCATAATTTAATCTAAACTCAAAAGTAGGTACAAAATAATATAGAATAGTACTACATTAACATGAAAATATAATATATGAATACCAATAATATATATAAAAAATATTAAAAAAATTATTACATATAGTTACTATACCCATAGATTTGGTTTGTGAAATAAATTAAATATAATGGTGACGGACAGGCGTTTAACATGGACACTTGTTCCAACAATTTATAATATTTAGTGAAAGTGTGACAATATAGTTCAGTGTTAAAGGATCACAGTATATGGAGGCCAACACATCCCCCCTAAAAAATCAGAATTTGATAACTTTGTTTCCTGCAAATGTTTGTATACTGGTACAATACAAAATTTCTTCTTCCAGTTTACGTTTCAAATGTGTAATGTACATACAAATCTGTATGTCCAGTTCACACAGGGATTTCATGCACTGCGGTTTTTCCCCCCCTTTCTCTTTTCAAAATCATAATTTTTCTAGGTGGTTTGCAATTGATATATAATTTGGTAATGGCATGGTTGTGTCCCAATTTGTAATGAGGAGTAAGGACATGTCATTTTAACACAGTGCATGACATTTCCCTAATGTGTACGGACTAGTTGAGAATGATCATCCAAGAAACTCCTAACTCCAGGTTTTATATTTGAATGATGGTAACTATTACGTGGTTGGTCATGTGACCAGCACTATGTGTATTTTAAGACGGTTTATGTGATTGTTTGTTAGTCTACTATTAAGCACGGTCACGTGCAAAACGCCTCAGACGTTCTGCTCTGTACTACGATATTTCAATAAAATAACGCAAGCTTTTATCTGCAACCATCCTGGTGCCGGACCTCGTCTTTGCTCTGGTCTAACAATAGGCTGGAGGCGGTACCAGCCGGTCCACGGCACAGGTGGAGAGGAGGGCGTGTATGTGGTGAGCAGCTCATATCTTGCTACATGTGGTGTACATTTGGGGGTTTTCTCTTCTACACCATTTACCTTGTGGTTGAGCTAACATGTTGTTTTGATACTTTAGGCCAGCCTGATTACAGCAATACCAGATTTGTATAGTTTCCGTCATGTTTTACTAATTTAAAAAAAAAAATTAAAAAACTTTTTCGGATTTTTTTAAATTGCCATTTTTTGACCCCTTTAAAAAAAAAAAAAAAAAAAAATACATTTTTTTCGCATACCAGGCTGTATGAGGGCTTATTTTTTTGCGCCATAATCTGTTTTTTTATCGGTAGCATTTTGGTATTGATCTGACTTTTTATTGCTTTTTAACTTTTTTTTCCTGGGATATTATAAAAATTGCAATTCTGGGGTTTGGTATTTTTTTTTACATTTACGTAATTTACCGTATGGGATACATAATGTTGTATATTTTAATAGTTTGTACAATTATGCACGCAGCGATACTAAATGTTTATTATTATTATGTTTACATGTTTCTATATAGGAAAAGGGGGTGATTGGAACTTTTAAGATGGAAGGGGTTAATGTGCTGCGGGGGGGGGGGGGGGGGGGGGGGGGAGGTTGAAATCCACCCCACTAGCCCACCAGGAGCATTCATATGTCCCTTTAGAAGCCGCTGACAGTGGCGATCTAAAGGGTTAATAGCCGGCCGCCGTGGCCCCCGGCTACTGAAATCAGCCGGAGGCTGCAGAGTATGGAGCGGGCATGAGTCGGGAGCCCGCTCCATACAGACTGCTGAGCGCCGCCACGCTTGTCAGGTCCGGCAGGGCCGGAAAAATTCACCTGCCCGGCGCTTGGAACTGCATGTCCCGGGCGTCGGGCGATAGGTACTCCACATCCCTGCACTTTAATAGTCCTCTTAGGGGACTTTTAGAAGGAATCATTATATTCCTCATACAGATCAAGGTAGTTACATAGAGCTACATTGATCTGTGTGCTCTGGACCACCAAGGACTGTTTAAAAGTCCCTTTAGACGCCGCTGTCAGCTTTGACAGCGGAGATCTAAAGGGTTACTAGCTGGCCATGGCGATAGCGGCATGTCTGCTATTAATGGCAGCCCTCAGCTGCAGGAACCAGCTGAAGGCCACCCAGTATGGCGTGGGCTTGAGTCAGGAGCCCGTGCCTTACACTTAACGGCACAAGGACGTGTATACATGTCTTTGGTCGTTAACCCCTTAAGAACTCAGCCCATTTTGGCCTTAAGGACTCAGACAATTTAATTTTTACGTTTTCATTTTTTCTCCTCGCCTTCTAAAAATCCTAACTATTTTATATTTTCATCCACAGACTAGTATGAGGGCTTGTTTTTTGCGTGACCAGTTGTCCTTTGTAATAACATAACTCATTATATCATAAAATGTATGGCGCAACCAAAAAACACTATTTTTGTGGGGAAATAAAGAAAAACGCAATTTTGCTAATTTTGGAAGGTTTCGTTTTCACGCCATACAATTTATGGTAAAAATGACGTGTGTTCTTTATTCTGAGGGTCAATACGATTAAAATGATACCCATTATTACATACTTTTCTATTATTGTTGTGCTTAAAAAAAAAATCACAAACTTTTTAAGCAAATTAGTACGTTTATAATCCCTTTTTTTTGATACCACATTTGCATCTAAAAAACTTTTAATACATTTTTTATAATTTTTTTTAATAAAATGTACTAAAAAAGTAGCAATTTTGGACTTTTTTTTTTTCGTTCACAGCCGTTCACCGTACGGGATCATTAACATTTTATTTTAATAGTTCGGACATTTACGCACGCGGCGATACCAAATATGTCTATAAAATTTATTTTTTACGCTTTTTGGGGGTAAAATAGGAAAAAACGGACGTTTTACTTTTTTATTGGGGGAGGGGATTTTTCACTTTTTTTTACTTTTACATTTTTTTTTTTTTACACTTGAATTGTCCCCATTAGGGACTATTCATAGCAATACCATGATTGCTAATACTGATATGTTCTATGTATAGGACATAGAACAGATCAGTGTTATCGGTCACCTTCTGCTCTGGTCTGCTCGATCTCAGAACAGAGCAGGAGACGCCGGGACCCGGAAGGAGGAAGGTGAGGGGACCTCCGAGCGGCGTTCTGAATGATCGGATCCCCGCAGCAGCGCTGCGGGCGATCCGATCATTCATTGAAATCGCTCACTGCCGCAGATGCCGGGATCTGTATTGATCCCGGCACCTGAGGGGTTAATGGCGGACGCCCGTGAGATCGCGGGCGTCGGCCATTGCCGGCGGGTCCCTGGCTGCGATCAGCAGCCGGGATCAGCTGCGCATGACACGGGCATCGCTCCGATGCCCGCGGTTATGCACAGGACTTAATGTACGTCCTGGTGCGTTAAGTACCACCGCACCAGGACGTACATTTACGTCCTGCGTCCTTAAGGGGTTAACAGGTTAACCTTTCTCCGACAAGGACATATGCATAAGATCGTAAAGACATAAAAATAAGATCTTGTTATCCCATAAATGCCCAGCATCAGTTTCAGGTGCAATTTTAGAGATGCACTCAGGACAGAAGAATGATGGAGTGTTTCAGTTCTGGCTCTGTGTTTCAGGGAGAAAGGGAAGCTGCATGTGACATCAAAAACAAAAACCGGGTCCTGTCACTTATAACCCTGTACAACCCACGGTTAACCCATGTGGGGAACAATCGACTTTTTAAGAGCGAATAAGGAGATTTTTTGTACTCACCGTATAATCTCTTTCTCATCGCCTTCATTGGGGGACACCTATATTGATGGGGAACACCTATACTGATGGGTATATGCTCTTGCCTACAGAGGCGCTGACACTAGGAAAAGACTTCTGCTCCTCCCTGGCAGGATATACCCACTGGAAGGGAGTTAAACCAGTTTTGTCACAAAGCAGTAGGACAAGCCAACAAAGAAATATGTCCGAAGGACCCTAGAAAAGAATCCCAGATAAAAAAAATAAAATAAAAAAAAACAATAACTGGAAAAGAATATCCGGACAAAATAATAAAGAAATGGGTGGGTGCGATGTTACCTAATGAAGGCTACAAGAAAGGGATTTTACGGTGAGTACAAAAAAAAATCTCCTTTTCTCGGTCGCTCTTCATTGGGGGACACCTACACTGATGGGCTGTACCAAAGCAGTCCCCTAGGGTGGGAATAACAACCACTAGTGAAAGGGAATCAGTCCCGAGACCGAACCCACTTGTCCGTAAGGCCTGCGGACAAGACCCCAGGCCAGAGAAAAAGTCCTTTACAGTGACTCTAAACTTACGGTCCTCATAGAGAGACAAGAAAAAGTCCACTAGGAAGCCAGAGGGGCCGGAACCATCCCAGAAGGAGTTAGGAAATCGACTCTAGGGAACACAGAACCAAACAAAGGGCTAGCCCGGCTGGGAAACAAAAATGGAAAATGGCACAACTAGAGAAAGAGAGACAGAAACCGGCTCTAAAGTGGCCTGGTGCGGAAGATCGAAAATCTGAACATCTGCAGACCCAAAACCCCTATCCAGGAGCCCGCCGCGAGCACCTGGGAGGTGACAGGTGTAATCCGGACAACCGGAACACCCTCCATTTCGAGAGACCATGGACCCCGAAGGAGAAGATGGAAGGATATAATGGCCAAGAAGAAGCGGAATGTCCAGAAAACGGGCATCCCGGAAAACCAGAGCATGGAAAATGGAGGTTCCTGAGTCACCTGGAAGATGGACACAGAAGAATAAACGGCCAAGAAAAAAGCGGAAGACCCTTAAAAGGAGTATACGGAACACCGGAGCGGCCGACATGGTAATTGGAAGTTCCCAAGTCTCCCCGAAGACTTACACCCGAAGGGTAAGGAAACCCAAGCTCCACGAGACGCTCCAGGTGACAAAGATCCGTGCCGAGACAGAAAAAGTGCGGTACAGAAAGACCGCCCCATAAATGAGATCTCAGAGAAATCTGGGCAGGACCGCTACACATGCGCAAGATCTCAACCATCACTAAGGCTCAAAGAACCAGAAGGGCCGACCTAGAAAAGAAGGCATGCCACAGTGTCCCAGGATAGTGTCCAAGACAAGGAAACCAACCGGTCCTGGGCCCCAGCAGTCTGAGCAAACCAGAGCACTCTGAAGCAACAACCCGTCAGGACAGGAACGGAGGGGGAACAAAATGGAACCTGGCTGGGACTCCCAGGCTCTGGGCACAGAAAGGTAACTCTAGAAAACTGTGGATTCAGTGTAGCGTTACTGACACAGTCAAGGGAAGGAAGAACACACCCTACCAGGGAGATTGTGCCAAGGAGGGAGAGCAATGGCAGGACCCGAATGACAGACCAGCTGTCGCCGAGCCACGCGATAGCAGAAACCCCTCCGACAGAGAGGAGTGCCAAGGCTGCCTGAGCAGCAGTAGATAACCAATAAACAGAAAGAGCCAGGCTGCCATAGTTGGCAGTAAGCACACAGGCAGAGACAGCGAAAAGCTCTATTGAATGCTCTCAGCGAAAAACAAGGGCCCAGCCAGATATCCCACCTATAAAGTGGGAAGAGAGAGATGACTCCATCTCGGTAGTAGAAAGCGACCAGTGAAATAGTCCCCCTAGTGGAGGGGAAAACAAGGGGTGGTGTAGATGAAACTCAGGCACTGACCATACTAAGCCCCCTGATCCCTGTACTCCCGTGGAAGGAGGATTGTCAAATCGCACCATGCACTGTAGGAGCAGGGACAAGCCGCCCTGAGGCAACGGACAAAGTACTGGGTGGACAAAGCCCCCAGGAACTTTGCGAGAACATATTGAGGACCCAATTTGTGTCCCCAGAGGGATTGGAATCCTGGAGCTGGGCAAACATGCAAAGACATGACTACTAATGCAATGAAAAAGCACGCACACACAACCAACTGTTGAATTGAGAGGAACACCATCGGGGTGAAACCCCAGGCACCAATGGAGACAGTCTAGTCGTGTGTAAGGCAAGGAATCCAGGAAGATACTTGGAGGCATGGGGGGGGGGGGGGGGCGCTGAACTGTCCGTGACGCCCCACCAGGCCCCATGCCAGAACAGAGGTGCTCAACCGCCACAGACCTGTGGAAACAAGAATACAGGAAGGTTCAAAGCACACCCCACCGACAGAAGGGAAGGTGGGCTCTACACGTGCCGAGGGAACTAGCATACGCAGGGACATGGATACCTCTAGATAATAGTGAGGAACCAAGATTGCAGACACGAAAAGAATCACAGTCATCCAAGTCCGCAGTATGAATGACAGGCTCAGCACCCAATGGTGTGCCACAACCATGCCAATGTGGCACTCTTAGAAAGGGGAACACAGTGCTGCAGTTTCCATGAAAACTCATGGAACTTGTAGGAAACGCCCACACCCCATTTCCTAATGGTGCCCCACACCAGGACTGCTGTCGCAGATGCAAGAGGTGAAGGAGATATGTGGGGCAGGAAACATGCAGAGACAGTCTGAATGGTATAACAGGTTGAACCCAATGAACCCACAGAGACACACTTCATGGAACTTCACATGGAAAGTGTGTCACCGGGATGCAGTGACGGGAGCGGCAGGAAAGGGGGAGGTGACCTGGTGGATTAGAAACCCTGCAGACACAGTCTGGCTATACGGCATAGGGACCATGGCCACACCTGGTCCCGCAGTCAGAACCACACATTGAAAGTGGGTTACCAGCCTTTAGCCGTGAGAACGGCAGACATGCAGAGAGGGACCTGGTAAAGCAGGGAACTCTGCAAAAAAGTATGTGGTGCATTGCATAGGGCACATGGAGCAACAAGCAACATGGGTTGACTCACTCAGAACTACACCTCAGCAGTGGGATACCTGAACTTCCGTCCATGGAGTGGGAACTGTATGGTAGTTGACCCAACGTAGCAGTAAATCATGGCTGACCGGATTCCTGAACGCACAGGATAACTCCTTCGAACACTCCCACAGAAAGTGGGGTACCGGAGTGCGGTCGATCCGATGGGTGACCTGGTGGTGCCGGAGACCATGCAGACGAAGTCTAGCTGACTGGCATCATCCCTGTGCACTTGCAGGAAACCTTTTCCAGAGTCCTCCTACGCAGAAATGTATGGGAAAACATTGCCAAGCACCTGGCAGCCAAGTGGATAGAATCCCCATCACCCTGGAAGATCAGGGGAGGTTGAGGAGCCCTGGATTGCATCCCTGTTGCCCTAAAAAGAGTCAATAGGACACGTAGGGTCGCTTCTCCGGACACCGCGCCATAGCAGTGGGACCGTAAATCCTGAAGGGCGACCTAGAAGTGTGGGAGACCATGAAGACCACTGTCCAGCTTACTGGCACAAGGTACCTATAACGACACCCTTCTGGACTCCTCACATTAGAAGAGGGGTACAGGAACTCCACGCGGCAGCAGAAACCGAGCAGACAACGGTCTGGCTAATCCAGAGAGAACACCCCAGGCGCTGGTGCTCTATTGTCGCATATGGAGGGGCGGGGAGGTCTGGGGCCATGGATAGTATCCCCGCTATCCTGGGAGATCAGGGGAGGCTAAAGAGCAGTGGATTGTATCCCCGTCGCCCTGCACAAAATCCATTGTACACACCTGGTCACTCCTTCGGACACTAATTGTTAGCAATGGGGAGCCGTAATTCCAGCCGTGGATGCGGCAGCCATGTGATGAGTGACTGGTGGCAGAGGGAACCACGCAGACCAGTGTCTGTGGTGTTGGGTCCAGTCTATATCCACGTAGGAACACGTGCTTGAAAACATTGCACTAGAAGTGTGTGTGTGTGTGTGTGTGTGTGTGTGTGTGTGTGTGTGTGTGTGTGTGGTGTCCAGCACACGAGCAACAGATTCCGAAGACCTATAAGGACCTGTGGGAGAAAATTTATACCACTGCGGTTTCCCGGCACCCTCCCGGGAATAAAGACCACAAAGCAGACACTTGATGTCTAAAGACACAAGAGAACGAAACACCTGGGAAAGGCCCTCAGCTAAGGTCAAGGATGCGAATGCATCCCACCAGTGTCTCACCCTGGGGAAGGGGCTGGAATGCAGCTGTGGGCGCGGCAGACATGTCATGGCAGAAATGCCATGCACAATATCCCTGAGCTGACGAAGAGACCTTTGCCTCTTCAGGTGATAAAACAGGGTGGCAGAAGCAAATATTAACCCCTTAAGGACCTAGGGCGTATGGATATGCCCTGGCTGTCTGGTACTTAAGGACCCAGGATGTATCCATACGGCCGTGGGAATTTCGGTCCCCGCCGCGTGCCGGGCGGGGACCGGACCGGGGTGACTGCTGATATCTATCAGCAGGCACCCCGCGCAAATGCCCAGGGGGGTCATCAGACCCCCTCCATGTCGGCGATCGGCGCAAATCGTAAGTGAATTCACACTTGCGATTTGCGACGATTCCGGGTCATACGGGTCTATGGTGACCCGGAATATAAGGGGGATCGCGGTTGTCGAAGACACCCACGATCCCCCTGAAGGTATTAGAAATGAGGTGGCAGGGGTGCCCCCCCTCCCATCCCTGCTATTGGTGGTCTAGACGTGACCACCAATAGCAGATCGGGGGCGGGGGTGTTAAATTTCATTTTCACCGTCCTGCCCACCCACAATAGGCGGAGCAGAACGGGGAAATGAAGCGAACCGAACACCAAAGATCACTTACCCGTCCAGAGGCTGCGGGCGACGGTGATCGGCGGGAGGCGACCTCGTGCGTCAGAAGAGGACGGCTCCCTGGATCCTACGGAAGTCGGTAAGTTGATCTGGAGGGCTACAGTCTGAGACCACTATAAAGTTGTCTCTACACTGTAGCCCTCCAGATGTTGCAAAACTACAACTCCCAGCATGCCCAGACAGCTGTTTGGGCATGCTGGAATATGTAGTTTTGCAACAGCTGGAGGGCTACAGTTTGAGACCATTATACAGTGGTCTCTAAACTATATCCCTCCAGATCTTGCAAAACTACAACTCCTAGCATGCCCACATAGCTGTATGCTATCTGGGCATGCTGGGATTTGTAGTTTTGCAACATCTGGAGGTCCACAGTTTGTAGATAGCTGTGCACTGGTCTAGAAACTGTAGCCCTCCAGATGCTGCAAAACTGCAAATCCCAGCATGCCCAAACAGCTTTCTCGGCATGCTGGGAGTTGTAGTTGTGTACCTCCAGCTGTTCCATAACTACATCTCCCAGCATGCCCTTCGGTGATTAGTACATGCTGGGAGTTGTAGTTTTGCAACAGCTGGAGGCACACTAGTTGGAAAATACTGAGTTAGGTAACAGAACCTAACTGAAGGTTTTCCAACCATTGTGCCTCCAGCACGGTCTGTCAGTGCATGCTGGGAGTTGTAGTTTTGAAACAGCTGGAGGTTTGCCCCCCCCCCATGTGAATCTACAGGGTACATTCACACGGGCAGGTTTACAGTAAGTTTACTGCTTCAAGTTTGGGCTGCGGCAAATTTTTCGCCGCAGCGCAAACTCCTAGCAGGAAACTCACCGTAACCGGCCAGTGCGAATGTACCCTAAAAACACTACACAACACTAACACAAAATAAAGGATGAAACACAACATATACACCCCCTTACACTGTCCCCCCCCCCCCCCAATAAAAATGAAAAATGTATTGTATGGCAGTGTTTCCAAAACGGAGCCTCCAGCTGTTGCAAAACAACAACTCCCAGCATTTCTGGACAGCCACTGACTGCCCAGGCATGCTGGGAATTTAGCAACAGCTGGAGGCACCCTGTTTGGGAATCACTGGCGTAGAATACCCCTATGTCCACCCCTATGTAATCCCTAATTTAGTCCTCAAATGCGCATGGCGCTCTCACTTCGGAGCCCTGTCGTATTTCAAGGAAACAGTTTAGTGCCACATATGGGATATTCCCGTACTCGGGAGAAATTGCACTACAAATTTTGGGGGGGCTTTTTCTCCTTTTACCCCTTATGAAAAGGAAAAATTGGGGTCTACACCAGCCTGTTGGTGTAAAAAAATTTAGTGAGCCTGAACGCCCCACCGGTGTTTGACGAATTTTCATTAAAGTTGGATAGGAAAATGAAAAAATAAGGGGTACAGTGAGCATTTATGCCCCACAGGTGTCTGACAGATTTTTGGAACAATGGTCCGTGAAAATGAAAAATTAAATTTTTCATTTGCACAGCCCACTGTTCCAAAGATCTGTAAAACGCCAGTGGGGTGTAAATACTCACTGCACCCCTTATTAAATTCTGTGAGGGGTGTAGCTTCCAAAATGGGGTCACATGTGGGGGGTCCACTTGTTCTGGCACCACGGGGGGCGTTGTAAATGCACATGGCCCCTGACTACCATTACAAACGAATTCTCTTTCCAAAAGCTCAATGGCGCTCCTCCACTTCTGAGCATTGTAGTGTCCAGACATGGGGTATTTCCATACTCAGAAGAAATGGGGTTACAAATTTTGGGGGTCATTTTCTCCTATTACCCCTTGTAAAAATGTAAAATTTAGGGGAAAAAAATGCATTTTAGTAAAAAACTATTTTTTTTCCATTTACACATCCAACTTTAACAAAAAGTCATCAAACACCTGTGGGTAGTTAAGGCTCACTGTACCCCTTGTTACGTTCCTTAAGGGGTGTAGTTTCCAAAATGGTATGCCATGTGGGTATTTTTTGCTGTTCTGGCACCACAGGGGCTTCCTAAATGCGACATGCCCCCCAAAAATCATTTCAGCAAAATTCACTCTCCAAAATCCCATTGCTGCTCCTTCCCTTCTGAGCCCTCTACTGCACCTGCCGAACACTTGACATACACATGAGGTATTTCCTTACTCGAGAGAAATTGGGTTACAAATTTTAGGGGGCTTTTCTCCTATAACCACTTGTAAAAATTCAAAAACTGGGTCTACAAGAACATGAGAGTGTAAAAAATTAAGATTTTAAATTTTCTCCTTCACTTTGCTGCTATTCCTGTGAAACACCTAAAGAGTTAACACACTTACTGAATGTCATTTTGGATACTTTGAGGGGTGCAGTTTTTATAATTGGGTCAATTATGGGATATTTCTAATATGAAGGCCCTTCAAGTACACTTCAAAACTGAACTGGTCCCTGAAAAATTCAGATTTTGAAAATTTTGAGAAAAATTGGAAAATTGCTGCTGAACTTTGAAGCCCTCTGATGTCTTCCAAGAGTAAAAACATGTCAACTTTATGATGCAAACATAAAGTAGACATGTTAAAAGAAAATGGGGCTCAAAGGTCAAAGATATTTGGTTTAAAATAATAATATTTATTAGTATAGAATAATAATAGATTAAATAGGGAATGTACAGGGCCCTTGTACTCCCCTAATTAATTTAAATGAATACAAAATTATAAAATATAATAAAAACAACAATGAATATATCAACTATAAAAATATTCTGCGACTTGAGCCTGTAATATCAGTATAGCAATCTAATAATCCTGTGGAACAACAATTTTCAATGCAAATGTTCATTCAATTGTTCCTGTTCTCAGTGATCTTCAATATAAGGCAGATACAATGTAGCAGCTACAGATATAGAGTTAATCAATTAATGCAATGGTATTGTATCTATCCAGACAGTGATAACTCGATCCAACCGATGCAATGTAGCGCTTGGTGATCAGTAGCAAGTTGATTAACAGTCACTCAAGATCACTCCTTATGAATCTCTGTGTATATCACACATTAAAAAGTCATATTAAATCAGCCAATTTGCAATAAACTCCATAAAATGCTCACCACTCCCGGGGTACCACAGATCTCCCTTAAGTGTAGTCCTGTATGCCGGCTGTATAGGATCTTTCGTCCGGTGCCTTGCCTCAGTCAGGGATCGCACTGCTGGAGTCTCGGCCAACTCCTAAGTAAGCAACACTTGGTGGTGGGCACCGTTTGGGGGGACTGCAGCGCTGTCAAGCGGAGTCCCTTAGTCGGACCAGCTGGGAATGGTGGCGGTCAGCAGGCACAAAGTCCTTATTGTAGATGGCCCGATCGGCTTCTTACTTGCAATTAATGTAACGGCTGTATGCGGTATACAAAGTGAATAACCCGGCGGCATTCCTCGTGCACAGGTCGCGCGCTCGGGAGATGGCGTACTGTAATAGATGTCTTGGATCTGTCGGATGATCACTGTTAATGTCAGGCAAGTGTTCTATATTGTCAGGCTCAATATCGCATATTTATGATCGCTGGACGCGTTTCAAAACCATCCTCGTTTTTTTCTTCAGCAACTTCACGTTCCGCTGCTGAAGAAAAAAACGAGGATGGTTTTTAGGAGTTGGCCGAGACTCCAGCAGTGCGATCCCTGACTGAGGCAAGGCACCGGGCGAAAGATCCTATACAGCCGGCATACAGGACTACACTTAAGGGAGATCCGTGGTACCCCGGGAGTGGTGAGCATTTTAGGGAGTTTATTGCAAATTGGCTGATTTAATATGACTTTTTAATGTGTGATATACACAGAGATTCATAAGGAGTGATCTTGAGTGACTGTTAATCAACTTGCTACTGATCACCAAGCGCTACATTGCATCGGTTGGATCGGGTTATCACTGTCTGGATAGATACAATACCATTGCATTAATTGATTAACTCTATATCTGTAGCTGCTACATTGTATCTGCCTTATATTGAAGATCACTGAGAACAGGAACAATTGAATGAACAATTGTTGTTTTTATTATATTTTATAATTTTGTATTAATTTAAATTAATTAGGGGAGTACAAGGGCCCTGTACATTCCCTATTTAATCTATTATTATTCTATACTAATAAATATTAATTATTATTTTAAACCAAATATCTTTGACCTTTGAGACCCATTTTCTTTTAACATATTTTCCCTATTTTATACACCTTAGGTATAGGTGTTTGTTGGGTTGCTCGGGTCCTCAGTGAGGTCAGACAGACAGGAGCCTCTCCATTGTATCTATATTATAAAGTAGACATATTTATGGACATTTATCAACGGGTTTAGTCAGGTTTTCTTTACTATAATTGTCGCAAAATTGTCGCAACTGCGACTACACAATTTTTCGTGCAACATTTTGACTGGAAAGCGAGAAAAGCAAGTTTTCCTAAAATTTACTATGTAGTAATAATTTTAAAATGCACTACGGGTAGTCAGGTATTTATTAACTGCGACAGTCGCAACTGCGCAAAAAAAAGTCGCAACAGCGTTAAAAATTGACTAAATTTACTCCAGCTCAAACATGGAGCAGAAAAAGCTACTACCAAAGTAAAAAAGGAAAAATTGCTTACGTGAAAGAAAATTATCAACAGGCTGAAACCAGTTGATAAATACGTCACACATAAGCAAAAACAAAGTAAGGAAAAAATTACTAAAAAAAAAAAAAAAAAGAATACATAAGCAAACATTGATAAATGTCCCTCATTGTGTATGTGGATCAATGTATAATTTATTTGGAATATCCATTTTCCCCAAGAAATGAAACAAGTATCAACAAAATGTTACCACTAACATAAAGTAGATTATGTCACGAAAAAACTATCTTGGAATCAGAATGAAAGGTAAAAGCATCCCAGAGTTATTATTGCTTCAAGTGACAGTGGTCAGATGTTCACAAAATGGCCGGGTCCTTAAGGTATATTTGGTCTGGGTCCTTAAGGGGTTAAAGCAGCCCCCAAAAATAACATTTAATATATGGTCCCCAGACCGGAAATCCAGCAAGATTAAACCGGTAAAAAGCAGACATCAAAAGACTGCAACAGCTGTCCCGGGGTCCCCGGGAGAGAAAGGCCGAGAACTGCCGACGGAGCGCCCCTCACCCCTGCAGCGTGCCCAGTCACTGCCAAGCAGGAAGCAGCAGATATCACGCGCGCTGCGTGGAGATGCCGATCCGAATGGTGGGCCCCGTCGTCCAAGCGCTCAGCCTCCCGTCGCCCCGGGAACAAGGAGGGGCATTTACTAATCTTTTACTATGTAGTCTGGTTTTTACCCTGTTTTTTTCTACTTCATTTTTGACTATGTGCGACAAATTTACTAAATTGTTGCACGGCGTTAATAAATTTGGCACACGTAGGCAAAAATGGGAAATTTACTTCATGTAGTAGAAAAAAAGTCTGTTCCTTTTTCCTGCTGTCTGAATAGGTTTGGCTGCTAGGTTTCCTTCTGGATCTTTTGTTTTTGAGATTTTTTTTTTTTTTTAGCTTTTTCACCACATCTAAATAATTCAATAACTAAATTGTAGTCATGGCTCAGAATAGTGGTAAACGGCGTTTAGTGTGTGTGTGTGTGTGTGTGTTTATTACATTTTTTTCTCCCTAAATGTACTTACTCTTTTTTTTTTTGTTACTTCTTCTACAGATCCATGTATCCTGTGGACTCGTATTCGGTGGACTACTTCGACGACCAGCGTTTTTCTTTGCTTGATGTTAATAAAATGGATAACGAGGGCTTGTGGGGGAATGTTTTTTTGTAATAATTTTTTTTTAAACCTGTTGTGTTTTAAATTTTTACTTTACTGGACAGGCTTAGTAGTGGAAGCTGTCTTACAGACGGAGTCCATTACTAAGCCGGGCTTAGCGTTAGACACAAAAACAGCTAGCGCTAACCCCCAATTATTACCCCGGTACCCAACGCCACAGGGGTGCCGGGAAGAGCCGGTACCAACAGGCCCGGAGCGTCAAAAATGGCACTCCTGGGCCTATGCGGTAACAGGCTGGCGTTATTTAGGCTGGGGAGGGCCAGTAACAATGGTCCTCGCCCACCCTGGTAACGTCAGGCTGTTACTGTTTGGTTGGTATTTGGCTGAGAATAAAAATAGGGGGAACCCTATGTGTTTTTTTTTTTTTTATATTTAATAATTTATTTAAAAAAAAAAAAAAAGCATAGGGTCCCCCCTATTTTTATTCTCAGCCAAATACCAACCAAACAGTAACAGCCTGACGTTACCAGGGTGGGCGAGGACCATTGTTACTGGCCCTCCCCAGCCTAAATAACGCCAGCCTGTTACCGCATAGGCCCAGGAGTGCCATTTTTGAAGCTCCGGGCCTGTTGGTACCGGCACCCCTGTGGCGTTGGGTACCGGGGTAATAATTGGGGGTTAGCGCTAGCTGTTTTTGTGGCTAACGCTAAGCCCAGCTTAGTAATGGACTCCATCTGTAAGACAGTTTCCACTACTAAGCCTGTCAAGTAAAGTAAGGAAAAAACACAACAGGTTTAAAAAATTTTTTTTATTACAAAAAACACTCCCCCACAAGCCCTCGTTAACCATTTTATTAAAATCAAACAAAGAAAAACGCTGGTCATCGAAGTAGTCTACCGAAACCGAAGGAGTCCACAGGATACACGGATCTGAAATGAGAAGAAAAAAAAAAAATGGGTTAGTACATTTATTATCACCTGCTCACACATCTCCCGCACCGCACAACTACAACTGCCAGCATGCCCTTAAAGTAAGGACATGCTGGGAGTTGTAGTTGTGTGGTGCAGGAGATGTGTGGGCAAGTGACAAGCTTGTCCCCTGCCCCCAGCTGCAGGACTACAACTCCCAGCATGCCCTTACAGTAAGGTGGGGCGGAGGCCTGGCACAGTGTTTCCCAACCTGGGAGTTGTAGTTTTGCAACATCTGGAGGCACCCTGGTTGGGAAACACTGTTTTAGGCCAGTGTTTCCCAACCAGGGTGCCTCCAGATGTTGCAAAACTACAACTCCCAGAATACCTGGACAGCCAAAGGCTGTCCAGGCATGCTGGGAGTTGTAGTCTTGCAACATCTGGAGGCACCCTGGTTGGGAAACACTGTTTTAGGGCTTGGGCAACTTACCGGCTTCCGTAGGATCCAGCACCGCACGACAGTGCCGCCCGACGATCTCCGTCACCGATCATCGCTGGAGCCTCGGAAGGGTAAGTGAACGTCTTCGCCGGTCCCCTTCAGCTGTTTAGTTTTGCAACAGCTGGAGGACTACAGTTTACAGACCACAAACCAGTGGTCTGCAAACTGTGGCCCTCCAGCTGTTGCAAAACTACAACACCCAGCATGCCCTGACAGCCAAAGCCTTTGGCTGTCAGGGCAGGAGCCCGGGCTGACATTACAGTGCAGCCGCCCGGGCTCCTCATACTGCCTCCCCGCTACCCTCACTTATGGGGACACTAATATACATCCCCCCCTTGTCTCCCGCCCGAGCCGCTCAGCTCCCGCTGCTACAAGACTACAACTCCCAGCATGTCCTCACTGTAAGGGCATGCTGGGACTTGTAGTCTTGCAACAGTTAGCAGACAGATGGGAGTTGTGTGGCGCTGGCAGGTGAGAGGGGGGGGATGTAAATCACTGCAGTGTCCCTGTAGCGAAGTAAGGGTAGCGGGGAGAAAGTATGTCGGAGCCCGGGCGGCAGTAGCTTTTCCTGCTCCATGTTGGAGCTGGAGTAAATTTAGTCAATTTTTACGGCCGTTGCCACTGTATATTGCGCAGCTGCGACTGTCGCAGTTAATAAATACCTGACCACTGCAAGTCAAAAATGCAAACTAGCGTAAATCAAGCGTAAATTTTTTTTTTCTAGCTCTTGCTAGAGAAAGTCGCACGAAAAATAGGGTAGGCGCAATTGCGACAATTTAGCGCCAAAAATAGTCATGGGGGGGGTAGGGGATGAGGATTGCTGCAGATGGGGCTGCTGGTAGCATGACCAGGAGGCCACAAGGTTAGCCCAGCACAGCCATGTGGGGCAGATAAAAATATTGAATGGTCTATTTTTAGGAAGTGTGGTGCATCTCAGGCTCTGCTAGGGTGTGACTTTTAGGCAAAAACATTAACATTTGTGTATACTTTAAAATATATTACTCTTTGATAGAAAAGGCATCCATGGATGTAAATTTTACAGCAGGCAAAGTATAAAATGTGTATGTTAAAGGTGTCGTCGGAGCAAACACTAAAAAATGTAAATACCTTGCATAGATTAGCACTTTTAATTTGCCATCAACCTTACCTTTGTGAAAATTGCCAATGGCATTCCATACTTGTCTTCTTCTAGACCTGATATAAGTCCTGGAGTAAATACAGCCTGTCCTGTTTTAGACTGAGGTTGTACTGTTATGGGAATGCTTCCTGAAGTAATTGTGTCCTTAGTATGATGCTCACAAGGGCCTGGCCCCAAATTCCACACTTCTCCTTCATCTGTGACACACTCCTCCAGAATGCTTGGATCTAGTGTCTCCCAGTCACTTTCAACAGATTCTGGAGATGTGTGAGATGGAGGCCTGAGATACTCTATACTGCCATTAGCATCCACTTCAGGTTCAGTAGCTGATACTTCTGGTCTGCTGGGTTCTACTAAAGAGACTTGTCCAATTTCAGTATCCTCATCTTTAGAGCTGGAAATCTGAGAAGGTGTTGGACTATTGCCAAGTGAAAATGAAACTGCTGGGATGTCTTCTTCTGCAATGCTTTGCCGAGGTCTGTAGTGTGAGCCTTCTGTGAGCCCATGTTCAATCATACCTGTACAAAAGCAAAAGAAATCTACTTAAAGCGAATGTCAGATCACACACACAGAAAATAATAATGAATATGTTACTTATTTTTAGGCCTCTATCACCTATATTTATTATTAAAATGCCTCTTTTATTAACTCACATTGTTAGAAATTCTCTCCGGGGAAGGAAAGGCGTGTCCCTCCCTTGTGGTGGTGGGAGGCGATTGGTGTGTCTGCTCATGTAGCCTTATCCATGAGTCATCTCTTGTCTATGACTCATGGACAAGCCGGATGCTGCTGCTGAATTGGTTAGTATCCCAGCAGGTATTGGGACCCCTAGTGGTGGGATTTTCAGGAGTCATTTTCTTTATTAGATATTAGGTCTTCAACACATAAAAGGTTTTTGGATCTGACAATGCCCATTTAAGGGTGTAATCACACATACAGTATACTGTGCATATTTGATGCACAGTATTTGAAGCAACAGATTTCATGCTGTATTTGCAGCATCAAATCCTGCACTACACTGTATGTGTGAATACACCCTAAAGGTAGGGTAGGGTCATACATTCCATATTTTCCTGCATTCTTTCTGGAGTGGATTTTTGAAAGCCATTGACTTGTCAATGGGTAGGAAAACACAGCAGCAGATACACAGCAAAATACGGCCCATGTGACCCTACCCTTAGGGTGTTTTCACTCTATGGTTTGGGAATACGGCAGCGGGATTCAACTTATTTTTGTTCTGCTGCTGTTTTCAGCCCGGCAATAAAAAGACATACGGGGTCTGATATGACCTGACCAGAGTCACTTCCTGATTCCAGCGGCTCACTGAAATGAATGGGGCACAGGATGGGTCTGTCAAGGATACGGTTCAGCTGGTTTTCAAATTCTTTCACCTGGATCCAGTTGCCGTGTGCCCTAATCGTGGTGTGAATGCACACAAGGAAAGCAGTACTTTGTACAAAACAGTGAAAATATATATTTTTTTTTAAAGAAAAATTGTTGTTACCAAAATGTTGCATTTACAGAAATATACCATTCTAGCCTTCCGTATGATGTTGCAAATAGCTATGGAAGGACCCGATATAAGCCACTGTATCACCATTTGGCAGAATACATTGCCTACAGACATTATATATATCTACATCTTCAGGGAAAAAAGGAATCTTTTGGCCATTACAGGTTAACCCCTTAAGGACCAGGACGGGGGAGTGCTGGGGCCCGGCGGCAGAGACGGCGGCGGTGGCGACAGGTGAGTGGATCTTTGGCTGCGTTGCGGGACCTTAAAGCGATCTGGACTGCTCCATCTGGTCCCCTTACACTACAACTCCCAGCATGCCCAGACAGCCCTTGGCATCTGGGCATGCTGGGAGTTGCAGTTTTGCAACATCTGGAGGTCCACAGTTTGGAGACCACTGTGCCCTTCCAGATGTTGCAAAACTACACATCCTCAGCATGCCCTTACTGTCCAGGAATGCTGGGAGTTGTAGTTCTGTAACATCTGGCCCTTCAGATGTTGCAGAACTACAACCCCCAGCATGCCTGGACAGTTTTGGCATACTGGGAGTTGTAGTTTTGCAACATCTGGAAGGGCACAGATTGGGAACCACTGTATTAGTGGTCTGCAAATTGTAGTCCTCCAGATGTTGCAAAACTACAACTCCAAGCACGCTGGGAGTTGTAGTTGGGCAACATCTTGGTCTAAAGATGTTGCCGAACTACTACTTCCAGCATGCCTGTTGTGGAGGCACACTGGTTGGGAAACATTGTCTGTTTCCTAACTCAGTGTTTCCCAACCCGTGTGCCTCCAGCTGTTGCAAAACTATAACTACCAGCATGCTCTGATAGACCGTGCATACTGGGAGTTGTAGTTTTGCAAAAGCTGGAGGTCCCCCCCCCCCCCCCCGTGAATGTACAGGGTACATTCACATGGGCAGGGGGCTTACAGTGAGTATCAGGCTGCAAGTTTGGGATGCAGCAAATTTTGCGCGGCAGCTCAAACTCGCAGCGGGAAACTCGCTGTAATCCCCCGCCCGTGTGACTGTACCCTAAAAACACTACACTACACTAACACAAAATAAAATAAAAAGTAAAAAACACTACATATACACATACCCCTACACAGCCCCCCTCCCCAATAAAAATGAAAAACGTCTGGTACGCCACCGTTTCCAAAATGGAGCCTCCAGCTGTTGCAAAACAACAACTCCCAGTATTGCCGGACAGCCGTTGACTGTCCAAGCATGCTGGGAGTTTTGCAACAGATGGAGGCACCCTGTTTGGGAATCACTGGCGTAGAATACCCCTATGTCCACCCCTATGCAAATCCCTAATTCAGGCCTCAAATGCACATGGCGCTCTCACTTTGGAGCCCTGTCGTATTTCAAGGCAACAGTTTAGGGCCACATATGGGGTATCGCCGTACTCTGGAGAAATTGCCTAACAAATTTTGTGGGGCTTTTTCTCCTTTCACCCCTTATGAAAAGGTGAAGTCGGGGTCTACACCAGCATGTTAGTGTAAAAAAAATTATTTTTTACACGAACATGCTGGTGTTGCCCTATACTTTTCATTTTGACAAGAGATAAAAGGGAAAAAAGCCCTCCAAAATTTGTAATGCAACTTCTCCCGACTACGGAGATACCCCATATGTGGATGCAAAGTGCTCTGCGGGCGCACAACAAGGCCCAAAAGGGAGAGTGCACCATGTACATTTAAGGTGATTTGCACAGGGGTGGCTGATTGTTTAAGCGGTTTTGACAAATGCCAAAAAAAAAAAAAAAAAAAAAACACGTGACCCCATTTCTGAAACTACACCCCTCACGGAATGTAATGAGGGGTGCAGTGAGAATTTACACCCCACTGGTGTCTGACAGATCTTTGGAACAGTGGGCTGTGCAAATTAAAAATGTTGTACAGCCCATTGTTCCAAAGATCTGACAGACACCAGTGGGGGGGTAAATGCTCATTGTACCCCTTGTTACGTTCCTCAAGGGGTCTAGTTTCCAAAATGGTATGCCATGTTTTTTTTTTTTTTGCTGTCCTGGCACCATAGGGGCTTCCTAAATGCGACATGCCCCCCGAGCAAAATTTGCTCTCAAAAAGCCAAATATGACTCCTTCTCTTCTGAGCAAAATATGACTCCTTCTCTTCTGAGCATTGTAGTTCGCCCGTAGTGCACTTCAGGTCAACATATGGGGTACCTCCATACTCAGAAGAGATGGGGTTACAAATTTTGTGGGGTATTTTCTGCTATTAACCCTTATAAAATGTGAAATTTTCCGGGGAAACACACATTTTAGTGCCTTTTTTTTTTTTTTTTACATATACAAAAGACGTGAAACACCTGTGGGGTATTAAGGCTAACGTAAAGAAGATATCCCATGCAGCAAAGTAAAAAAAAAATACATAGCCATTCCATGGTATATTCACCTACCACTCCTCTGACATGTTTGTGATTTTTTTTCGACCCCCATTTACCTGCTATTCATCTCATAAATTCCAGTTGCTTCCTGGTTATGGTGGCTATGCCTGTGATCTCAAAGACTACATTTCCCTGCATGCACTGCTCACATTTTCTGCTCTCAGCTGCCTGAGCAGAGAGCTTGTTACCACTCCTAACTTATGTTAGTCACTCCCACAGCTCTGCTAGCTCACTCCCACATAACACTGAGCTCCAATCATAGCCCTATACAGCAGGGTGGCCTCGAGGAAACAAAATGTAATCTCAGTGCTCAGAGAGAGGGACCCTGGAGTTGAAGCTGCAGTTTTACACTGTAAAATCACTCCCTCCCCCTCCTCCTCTCAGTGAAACAGCTTTACACTGGCACAATCACCTCGCCCCTGCTCTGCACTCCTCTCCTCCTCAGCTCTAGCCCCATAAACCCCTCTCTCCCCAGTTCTCAGTTTGACAGCTCTACTCTTGCAGTTCCCTCTCTCCCTCCCCTCCATTCTCAGTGTGACAGCTCTACACTGGCAGCTCCCTCCCCTCCCCCTCATTAGCAAGGAGAGGGGAGAGAATCAGCCTGTTTGCTGTGGCTGCTATGATTTGAATCTGCCGGCATATAGGCAGTGCTGCTCAGCCATTCACTGCAGAACAGAGGGAGGACAGTGTGAATATTCATCAGATGGGAGGGGCTAATGCCGAGCACAGGGAGCTCTCTGCAGCACAGGGGTTTTCTGGGTAATTGTCATGTCACAGCCCCGGGATGCTGCTGATAACAGCCTGAATAGGGGGTCGCAAGTCATGAAAACCTGGAACAGCTGAACTTCCTGTCAGACAGAAGACTGCCGAAAAAGCTTGTTTCTAAGCAGTATTGATAATGGAAGTGATTTACAAACCTATATAACTTTACCTTCTGCTCTTAAAGCTGAACAATTTTTTTTTACAGTGAGACATGTCCTTTATTCCTTGTTATGTTCCTCAAGGGGTCTAGTTTCCAAAATGGTATGGCATGTGTTTTTTTTTTTTTTTTTTTTTGCTGTTCTGGCATCATAGGGGCTTCCTAAATGCATTATGCCCCCCAAAAACCCTTTCAGAAAAACGTACTCTCCAAAATCCCCTTGTCGCTCCTTCGCTTCTGAGCCCTCTAGTGCACCCGGCGAACAATTTACATAGACATATGTGGTATGTGCTTACTCAAGAGAAATTGGGCTACAAACATAAGTATACATTTTCTCCTTTTACCCCTTGTAAAAATTCAAAAATTGGGTCTACAAGAACAAGCGAGTGTAAAAAATGAAGATTGTGAATTTTCTCCTTCACTTTGCTGCTATTCCTGTGAAACACCTAAAGGGTTAAAACGCTGACTGAATGTCATTTTGAATACTTTGGGAGTGCAGTTTTTATAATGGGGTAATTTGTGGGGAATTTCTAAGATAAAGATCCTTCAAATCCACTTCAAACCTGAACTGGTCCCTGAAAAATAGTGAAATTGAAAAATTGCTGCTGAACTTTGAAGCCCTCTGGTGTTTTCCAAAAGTAAAAACACGTCAATTTTATGATGCAAACATAAAGTAGACATATTGTATATGTGAATAAAAAAAAAATTATTTGGAATATCCATTTTCCTTACAAGCAGAGAGGTTCAAAGTTAGAAAAATGCTAAATTTTCAAATTTTTCATCAAATTTTGGGATTTTTCACCAAGAAATGATGCAAGTTACCACAAAATTTTACCACTATGTTAACCTCCTAAGCGGTATTCCCGAGCGTAACTCGGGGTTAATTTTCCCTGCCAGGATCGGTAACCCCGAGTCACGCTCGGGGTAGAATTACAGAGTTCCCGGCCGGGCTGCACGATATATCGCAAAAGCAATGCGATATAGCGATGCGGCCCCCGGGAAAACATGGAATTATCTGCTCTGGTCGGCTCCCATTGCGGCGCCCGGCCAGAGCAGGTAAAGAAAAATACTAAAAGTCAGTGCTTCCCTACCAGGGGGCCTCCAGCTGTTGCAAAACTACAACTCAAAGGCTACAACTCAAAGCTACAACTCAAAGCCAAAGGCTGTCCGGTCATGCTGGGAGTAGTAGTTTCACAACAGCTGGAGGCACCCTGCTAGAAAAACACTGAGCTAAATGTAAAAGGAAAAAGTAGTAAAATAAAAAAAACTTTTGCTCACCTAGTCCCGGTCCCTGAAGATGTCGTTCCCCTCCGTGCGCTCTGGTTCCTGCTCTATTCATCTTACAGGACCTTTCAACTTTCAGCCAATCACAGGCCGCAGTGGTGTAAAGCCTGTGATTGGCTGAAGGGGAAAGGGCTTGTTCTGCAGCAAATACACTAGGTTTGAAATCTGCCCGGCAAACCTAGTGTATGTTGCTGCAGGACAAGACAAGGTGACAAGGGGGGGGGGGGGGGGATGAATGTGACAAAGGGGGGAATGTTACAGAGGGGGGAATGTTACAGAGGGGGGGGAATGTGACAAGGGGGGGGAATGTGACAGGGGAGGGGGAATGTGACATGAAGGGGGGGGGGGGATTTGACAGGGGGAGGGGAATGTAACATGAACGGGGAGAATGTGACAAGGGGGGGGGAATGTGACAAGGGGGGAAGAATGTGACAAGGGGGGAAGAATGTGACAAGGGGGGAAGAATGTGACAAGAGGGGAAGAATGTGACAAGAGGGGAAGAATGTGACAAGGAGGGGGGAGAATGTGACAGGGGGAATGTGACAAGGGAGGGGGAATGTGATAGGGGAGATGGGAAATGGGCGGAGGGGAGATGTGAGATTCAGTGCAAAAAATTGTACCGCTTTTGGTACAAATTTCCAGAAAGAATCATACCGCCAGGGAGGTTAAAGTAGAATATGTCATGAAAAAACAATCTCTGAATCAGAATGATAACTAAAAGCATTCCAGAGTTATTAATGTTTAAAGTGACAGTGGTCAGATGTGCAAAAAACGCTCTGGTCCTAAGGTGAAAAATGGCCTGGTCCTTAAGGGGTTAAGGACCAGACCACTTTTCGTTTTTTCCTCCTCGCCTTCTAAAAATCATAACTCTTTTATATTCCCATCCACAGACCCATATGAGGGCTTGTTTTTTGCATCACCAATTGTACTTTGTAATTACATCACTTATTTTACCATAAAATGTACGGCACAACCAAATATTATTTATGTGGGAAAATTGAAAAGGAAATCGCAATTTAACCAACAATAAATATAGGAAACAGTCCTACTAGGCTGGGGATGAAGGTAAAAATATAAGAATATAAAAGAGAATAAGAGGAATAAAAGAGAGTAAGAATGAAACACAGAGATAGTGTCCAATGATAAAATAATATTTAATAGGTACATGCAGAGTCTTCAGCAGGGCCCTTGCCTCAGACTGTTTATAAATAAAAATGCTATAAAATAAGCTAAAAGATTAATGCAAAAATATTTATACAGTATTTCTTATATAAGACTGTTCATGCAATCCTAGGTGCTACCCCTTGGGACAGGTCAGGGAAAATAGGACATTCAGCAATTCAGGCACTTTAAGTGCTGAAGTTAGTATAGTCTTTCCACAGTTAAAATTCACTTGATATAGTCATTGTTTTATCTGCAAAGATAGCTATGTATCTGGATTGTTATAATAGCAGTTGAAAGTATTTGGTGGCAGAATTTTTGCAGTGCAGGAGGCCCCCTTTTTTGAGCTCAGGGCTAGGTGTAAGCGGTCTCAAAACTGGGGGTTTACTGTTGTATAATCGGTTGCTCTGTTTAATAGCCTCAGAACCTCGCTACCACCGACGGCGCGGGGACCAATGTGCAGGGTTTTGAGCGCAATGATGTTAGACACAATAACACAGAGAGTTCTCAATTTGTAATCCTTGCTAGTGCCCGGCGTCGCGGGGACAAGTGTGCGGGGTTCCGAATGAGCTGTGATGTGGGACTATGTGCCTGTTACCGGCTTCTTCGCTGTAGCTAGCCAGCGGAGCGGGGGATGGTTCCTGATGAATTTTGGAATCCGTGTAGAAGATCCCTAGGTTCAAAGCCCTCCTTTGTGTCCACAAGTAGGGGTGAGGGTAGCCCGAGAACACTCTTACCCTCACCCCTACTTGTGGACACAAAGGAGTACTTTGAACCTAGGGATCTTCTGCACGGATTCCAAAATTCTTCAGGAACCATCCCCCGCTCCGCTGGCTAGCTACAGCGAAGAAGCCGGCAAGAGGCACATAGTGCCACATCACAGCTCATTCGGAACCCCACGCACTTGTCCCTGTGCCGACTGGCATAGCGATGTTTCGAAGGATTACAAATTGTGAACTCTCTGTGTTATTGTGTCTAACATCATTGTGCTCAGAACCCCGCACATTGGTCCCCGCGCCGTCAGTGGTAGCGAGGTTCTGAGGCTATTAAACAGAGCAACCGATTATACAACAGTAAACCCCCAGCTTTGAGATTACACCTAGCCCTGTGCCGACAGGGTAAAGTGGGCTCAAAAAAGGGGGCCTCCAGCGCTGCAAAAATTCTGCCACCAAATACTTTCAACTGATATTATTACAATCAAGACACATAGCTGTCTTTGCAGATAAAACAATGACTATATCAAGTGAATTTTAATTGTGGAAAGACTATACTAACTCCAGCACCTGCAGCACTTTAAGTGCCTAAATTGCCGAATGTCCTATTTTCCCTTACCTGTCTTATGATAAATACTGTATAAATAGTTTTGCATTAATCTTATAGCTTATTATATAGCATTTTTATTTATAGACAGTTTGAGGCAAGGGCCCTGCTGAAGACTGTGCATGTACCTATTAAATATTATTTTATCATTGGACACTATCTCTTTACTTCATTCTTACTCTCTTTTATTCCTCTTATTCGCTTTTACATCTTATATTTTTTACCTTCATCCCCAGCCTAGTAGGACTGTTTTCCTAAATTTATTGTTGAATATCCTTTTGGCACATTGGGTTTATGTGCAACACAGTATCCTCGGCTGGGTAATTCATGTTTTATGTTGAGCTCCCATTTATTTTTTAGAATTTTAAACCGCAATTTAGGTTTTGTTTTCACGCTGTACACTTTTCGGTAAAAGTGACATGTTTTCTTTATTCTGTGGGTCGATACGATTAAAATGATACCCATGTTAAATGCTGTTCTATAATTGTAGCGGTTAAACAAAATCTCAAACCATTTAAACAAAATTAGTTTGTTTGAAATTGCCCTATTTTGACCACCTACAACTTTCAAATTTTTACGTATAAGGGGCGGTATGAGGGCTCATTTTTTGCACCATGATTTGTAGTTTTTATCAGTACCACTTTTGCTTAGGTTTTACTTTTTATAAATTTTTAGGGGAATACAATGTGACAAAAAATCAGCAATTTGGGACTATTTTCTTTTTTACGTTTACGCAGTTCACTGTACGAGATAACTAACAATATATTTTAACAGTTTAACAGTTCAGACTTTTATGCACGTGGCGATACCAAATATGTGTATTAATTACTTAATTTTTTACACTTTTTTGGGGGTAAAATGGGAAAACGGACAGTTTATTTTTTTTATCGGGGAGGGGATTTTTCACTTTTTTATTATATATTTTTTTTTTTTACACTTTAATAGTCCCCATAGGGGACTATTCATAGCAAGCATTTGATTGCTAATACTGTTCAGTGCTATGCATAGAGCATAGCACTGATCAGTGTTATCGGTGATCTTCTGCTCTGGTCTGCTCAATCTCAGCCGGACAGCCGGAGCCAGGTGAGAGGACCTCCAATGATCGGATCCCCGCGGCAGCGCTGTGGGGGATCCGATCATTGATTAAAAGTACCGCACTGCCGCAGATGTCGTGATCTTTATTGCGGCAGGTGGCACTTGCCGCATATGGCGCGTAAATGTATGTCATGGTGCGTTAAGTACCACGGCACCATGACGTACATTTATGTCCATTATCATTAACCCCTTAATGACGCAGGACGTAAATGTACGTACTGGTGAGCTGGTGCTTAACGCACCAGGACGTACACTTACGTCCTCTACATAACCGCGAGCATCGGAGCTGATAGCAGCCAGGGACCCGCCAGTAATGGCGGACATCCACGCGATCGCGGACATTAACCACTCAGATGCCGTGATCAATACAGATAACGGCATCTGCAGCATTGCGGACACTATGAATGATCGCCCACAGCGCTGCCGCGGCGATCCGATCATCCAGCATGGCAGCCGGGGGTCTACTCACCTGCCTCCCACAGGTCTTCTGCTCTGGTCTGCGATCGAGCAGAAGATGACCGATAATACTGATCAGTGCTATGTGCTATGCATAGCACTGAACAGTATTAGTAATCAAATGATTGCTATAAATAGTCCCCTATGGGGACTATTAAAGTGTAAAAATGTAAGTAAAAAAAAATATTTGAAAAACCCCCTCCCTATTTCACCCCCAAAAAGTGTAAAAAAATAATTTTATATACATATTTGGTATCGTCGCATGTGTAGATATCCCAACTATTAAAATAAAATGTTAATGATACCGTACGGTGAATGGCGTGAACGTAGAAAGAAAATAAAGTCCAAAATAGCTGCTTTTTTATAACATTTTATTCCCAAAAAAAAATTAATAAAATATGTATTAAAAGTTTTATATAAGCAAATATACTATCAATAAAAAGTACAGATCACAGCACAAAAAATGAGCCCTCATACCGCCACTTATACGGAAAAAAAAGTTATAGGTCTTCAAAATAGGGGGAATTTAAATGTACTAATTTGTTAAAACAGTTTGCAATTTTTTTTAAGCGCAGCAGTAATAGAAAAGTATGTTACAATGGGTATCATTTTAATCATATTGACCCATAGAATAAAGAACACTTCATTTTTACCGTAAATTGTACGGCGAGAAAACGAAACCTTCCAAAATTTGCAAAATTGCGGTTTTCTTTTTAATTTCCCCCACAAATAGTATTTTTTTGGTTGCGCCATACATTTTATGGTAAAGTGAGTGATGGCATTACAACGGACAACTGGTCGCACAAAAAACAAGCCCTCATACTAGTCTGTGGATGAAAATATAAAAGAGTTATAATCTTTTGAAGGTGAGGAGGAAAAAACAACGTAAAAATAAAATTGTCTGAGTCCTTAAAGGGGTACTCCGCCCCTGGCATCTTATCCCCTATCCAAAAGGATAGGGGATAAGATGTTAGATCGCCGCGGTCCCGCTGCTGGGGACCCCGGGATCGCCACTGCGGCACCCCGTCATCATTACTGCACATAGCGAGTTCGCTCTGTGCGTAATGACGGGCGATCCAGGGGCCGAAGCAGCGTGACGTCATGGCTCCGCCTCTCATGACATCACGGCCCGTCCCCTTAATGCAAGTCTATGGCAGGGGGTGTGACGACCGCCACGCCCCCTCCCATAGACTTATAGTGACGGGGCGGGCCGCGACGTCACGAGGGGCGGAGCCGTGACGTAACGATGCTCCGGCCCCTGTATGCCCGTCATTACGTGCAGAGCGATCTCGCTCTGCGCAGTAATGATAGCGGGGTGCTGCAGCAGCAGCCGGATCCCGGCGATCTGACATCTTATCCCCTATCCTTTGGATAGGGGATAAGATGTCTAGTGGCGGAATTCCCCTTTAAGGCCCAAATGGGCTGAGTACTTAAGGGATTTGGTGAACATCACCTGGGACTTGACCAAAATTATGAGAATTTGAAGAACCGGACCACTTGAATAGAATCCTATTTGAAGTTGACTGCCCCTTTGGTCAAATTTTTTTAATTACATTTTTGATAATCTGATCAGCGGGAGTATATTTGGTCAGACACATGCTCTATATAGTTGTGGTTCTTCAGGATCATTTTCTCTGGTTGGCACAAAGCCAGCATTTTTGAAGATAACCAAATAAAAAATAATATATCGACCATCATAATTATATGTAATTATTAAGTTGAGACGATATGATTAAGGTCTCTAATATCAGGAAGGCTGTTATGCTACAACTTTATAACAAACTACTTACAATAAGAATACTGCAGCAGACGAAACATTTTAAAAATAAAAAGCCTTTATTGTTACATTGCAACTGACAACAATGATTAAAAATATTAAAAACAAAGATGAGGGCAACTGAAAAATGGACGCCCCAAGAAGCTGCATAGTACTTAAGTAAATGGTGATCCCAAAGAGTACCATAAATTACAAAATGTCGGGCATGCATGACGCGCCAATGTATCCTACAGATTACATGTTAAGTACATGGTCATAGTGACAAGTGTGTAAACAACAATGGCACTACATGAAATACCCACGTAATGACCACAGGCAACTGGGAGGCATCCACCCCTACAATCGTTTCGGAACTACGTCCTACGGAAGAAGGACGTCCATTTTCAGTTGACCTGACCTCTGTTTTTAATATTTTTAATCATTGTTGTCAGTTACCATGTAACAATAAAGGCTTTGTATTTTTTGTCTGCTGCAGTATTCTTATTGTAGGTAGTGTGTTTCTAACTGCAGGTGGCAGATTTAAAGGGGTATTCAAGGCAAAACATTTTTTTATATATATATATCAACTGGCTCCGGAAAGTTAAACAGATTTGTAAATTACTTCTATTAAAAAATCTTAATCCTTCCAATAGTTGTTAGCTTCTGAACTATTCTGTCTAACTGCTCAATGTCACGTCCCGGGAGCTGTGCATGATGGGAGAATATCCCCATAGGAACTGCACAGCTCCCGGGACGTGAGTCATCAGAGAGCAGTTAGACAGAAAACAATAACTCAACTTCAGAAGCTAATAACTATTTGAAGGATTACATTTTTTAATAGAAGTAATTTACAAATCTGTTTAACTTTCCGGAGCCAGTTGATATATAAAAAAAAGTTTTGGCCTGGAATACCCCTTTAACATTGGTCCTATATAGAGAGGAGTGAACTGACAGTAAATTCGATTTGTCACAAACTTCTCGGCGCGGTATTTGATGACTTATCCTGCATAAATTGGTTCCACTTTCAGGTGCTCCCGTCGGCTGGAAAAGGTGTATACAGTCCTAGGAGACTCTTTCCTAGGACTGTATCCATCTTTTCCAGCCCACCGGAACTCCTGAAAGCTGAACTAATTTATACAGGATAAGTCATCAACTGCCGAGCCGAGAAGTTCGTGACGAATCGAATTTACTGTAAGTTTGCTCATCTCTAGTCCTATACATTACCAGGGTTACATTAGGGGGTTTGATTTTCCCTGCTCCTTGCTACTAAAATGTAATATTGATATTGATATATATTTATATATTGATATAATATATATCATCTATTTGAGGTTTTCCATGTGATTGGATATAACAAGCATATAAACAGATATAGTTGTTCTAATGTAATTTTCACTATCAGGGTGTATGAAATATTTACTGGCTACAGTTCTTCGTTTATTCCAAATTGTATAAATAAGTGAAATATTAGTTCTACAGGTAAACATAAGTATACCTGTAACAGAGCCTCAATATTACACCTATGATACCAAGATGTCATACAAACTTACAAAATAGGTATAATAATGGTTCAAGAAGGATTATAAAAGGTTTAATCATATCTGACCTGGAAACAGAGACAAAACAGTCATCAGAGAACCCACTAGTCTGTTTACAGGAGACACATAAAATAGGACCTGTAGAGATAAAAAGATTATGAATATTATGAATTTTTGTAGTCAGAGTCACTGATCACACATTTCAGATGTTAATAATATCAATTAAACTGGTCATTCAATTTTTGCTTTGTAACATTACAGGGTTATTTGTGTGGAAACCTAGCCTTAAAAAGTAAATAACACGTGTGCATTACTTAAAATTTTTGTGCAAAACAAACAAAAAAAAGTTTCAATTTCTTGTGCAAATAAGCGGCTGCTTAAAAACCATGTATTTTGTCAAAACCTACACACAATTTCCCCCTTTATATGTTGCAATGGGCGGCAACAACAAAAAAACAACAACATATTTGCCTACCTCAGTGCTCTGGGGCTCCTGTTGTGTCGTCATTAGCCCCGGAGGATAGAGACAGGAGAGTATGTGTTTTTTTTATGCTGTCCTCAGTAATACATAAAGTTTTTTAGAATCTGTTTAAGCTCTTTAACTCCTTAAGGACGCAGGGTTTTTCCGTTTTTTGCATTTTCATTTTTTCCTCATCACCTTCTAAAAATCATAACGCTTTTAATTTTGCACCTAAAATTCCTTATTATGGCTTATTTTTTGTGCCACCAATTCTACTTTGCAGTGACATTAGTAATTTCATCAAAATATCCACGGCAAAGCGGGCTTCCATTTCTAGGCAGTGCATTTTTCGGTACAAATGACTTCTGATCTTTAATCTGTAGGTCCATACGGTAAAAAATATCCCCTACTTATATAAGTTTGATTTTGTATTTCTTAAAAAAAAAAAAAAAATCATAACTACATGCAGGAAAATTTATACGTTTAAAATTGTCATCTTCTGACCCCATACAACTTTTTTATTTTTCCGTGTACGGGCCGGTTTGAGGGCTCATTTTTTTGCGCCGTGATATGAAGTTGTTATCGGTACTATTTTTATATTGATGTGACTTTTTGATTGCTTTTTATTCATTTTTTCATGATATAAAAAGGGACCAAAAATACGCAATTTTGGACTATGGAATCTTTTTGCGCGTACCCCATTGACCATGCGGTTTAATTAACAATATATTTTTATAGTTCGGACATTTCCGCACGCGGCAATACCACATATGTTTATTTTTATTTAAACTGTTTTTTTTTTAATGGGAAAAGGGGGGTGATTCAAACTTTTATTAGGGAAGGGGTTAAATGATCTTTATTCACTTTTTGGTTTTTAAAAACCCCGGTCAGCGACTACGGCGTTCAGTCCCGGACGTGGCGAAACTGTTGAGGGGGACCTGAACAATTAAGTTTTTAAGATCAAGGTAGCCTGGCATATTCTAGCGTACTGCAGACGCTGGAATATACAATTAACGTATACACATGTAGACCGCAGTATAGTGATGTGTACAGCAAGTATCTAATGCACATGGCAAAGTAAGGCTATTCCTGTGATTTTAAATCACTTGGTGTGTGAGTTGATCAATAAAGTGTATGATTTTAATTGGTGTGGGATTTAAAAAGGGTTTTTTTGGACCACCTTTTAGTTGGTCTATGAGTATAAGTAGAATTTGGAATTAACCCTCCACACACTGGTCTCGCTAGTGTGCAGGTTGTAAAACAACACACAAGCTGAAGACAGGTGTGGTGCTGTTTTGGGAAAAAATGACAGTGATCCCTCAACTTACAATGGCCTCAACATACAATAGTTTCAACATACAATGGTCTTTTCTGGACCATTGTAATTTGAAATCAGACTTCACATACAATGCTACGGACAGTCCAGCTCTATGAAACGTGTCAATACCCGGAAGAACCGACCAATCAGAACGGGCATTTTACTGGTAAAACACTTGTATTGCTAATGTGTATGCACTGACTGGCTGTCTGGTAGTGCCCCCTACAGTACATGGAGGTACTACCTGTTCTGTAGTACTCTTTACCTGTGCCAGGGTTAGCTGCTCCTTTAGACACCACATTGGGGCGGCTCCATTTTACTTTTTTAGGACATTGCGTGTACTGTACAGGACCCTGAAGAAGCTCCTGTCCTCTACATAGTCAGAGACTTTCTTACCCAGCAGCTCTTTCTTTTATATGTAAGGACTTGCTTTATCTATATTAGTTATCTACTTATTTTTCTTTAATCCTCACTTTTTCCTATTTTGGATGACATTTTGGTGGCTTCAGAACCAATTACCAGGTTTCCATGGTTATGGTCTCAACATACAATGGTCGTTCTGGAACCAATTAATACTGTAACTTGAGGGACCACTGTACCTGCTTTTCTGTTGCTGGATAACCCCTGTAAGTTCACTTTGGCTCAAACAGAAACATGATCTCACAATGATGTACCTTGACTTTGGAATTCAGCTCTAATGTATTTGGAAGTTGTTTTGGGCTTTTTGGTTACCACTCGTATTATAAGTCTCTTCAATTTATCTTGCAGCCACTTCCTAGAGTGGGCTAGAGTTCCGTAGACCCTTGGAATAATATGTGCAACTGTAGTCACAGGAACATCAAACTGCTCTGAGATGGTTTTATATCCTTTGCCTGTAACATGTTTGTCTATAATTTTCTTTCTAAGCTCCTGAGACAACTCTCTATTTGGATTTCTGTGGTCCATGTTCAATGTGCTACACACTGTAATACCAAAAAAACACAGTGACAACTTTTCTCCCTTAAAAGTAGGCTGCATATTTTCCTACCTATTGAAGTCAATAAGTAACAAAATCAGAAGCAGTTGCACATTAAAGGGGTATTCAAGGATTTTTTTTTTTATTTGACTATGCTACAGGGGCTGTAAAGTTAGTGTAGTTCATAATATATTGTCTGTACCTGTGTGGGATGGTGGTCTTGCAATTCTGTGATTTTTGTTCCAGTATTTAATTTTTAACAGCATACAAAATTACTCAGGTGTCAGGATTCCCCAAGTTGCAGTGCGGCTGAGAAATGCCATGACTAGTCAAGTGTGCAAAGGGAGCCTGTCCTGCTTCAATGGGTGAAGAGACCGCTGGGTAGGAGAGAGAATATTCTGTAACTAATTGTATTTTTGCAACAGCTGGAGGCACCCTGGTTAAAAAAACACTGGTCTTTTGAATGGAATGTTGCTCATTTGTGTTTCAATGGGTGGGTGGCTGATGTTTGGGAGGGAGGAAAGTGACCTCACTCTTACAAACAAGGAACTATGGAATGAGTAGTTGGAAAGAATGAACTGCAACAGGAAATAGCCATAACGTTAAGGTAATCTCACAACATAGCCATTTATCCCCAAGATAAGCACAGATCCTTCCTAAACATGTCCATAACTGTCTGGCAGGTACATACTAAAATCACCTTATGGTGGATAACCCCTTTCAGCATGTCCTTCTGTAGCTTGGATATTTTTTATTGTCACACTTGATAATCTGTCTCATATTTTATTTAATTGCTATTGTCATGTATCTTGTAACTTCTGTTATTGTTTTACTTTACTATAAAACTTTACTATAAAACTACATCCCTTCCCCTTATCCCCTTACACCCTTCCCTTCAATTCGCTGGTTGGACTTGATGGACGTATGTCTTTTTTCAGCCATACTAACTATGTAACTATGTAACTTCCATGTTAAAAATGAATACTTAAAACCCATTGACAGAAAATGAATAAATATATATAAAAAAAGTTTATATGGTAGCACTTACCTTTTTCTCAAGGAGGATGAGTTTGAACAAAATTAACACCTGTAAAACAAAGTATAACTCTACATGAATAAAATGCACAGTTGATTTAGTTGGGGATATTAAAAGAAGAGATAACCATTGACATTCAATGAACCAGGGCCATATAATAATTATACATTTCTCCCATAGCACCTCTTTAAAACCCATCTCTAAAACAAATGATTTTCATAAAGCCACACAATAAAACTCTATGAAATAGACAGAAACAGTCCATACATCTCCCATTGTCTATAACAGAGAGTTCTGTGTGCATGTGTGTGGCCTGTGTACCATTTATCTCCTCCTGGCCTGAGAGAGAGCATTTGTTTAGAAGCTAATGTTTGTCACTTATACTACTATTCTAGCCAATCACTACTGGATGAAGCTGAAGAAAAAAGTAAAATATTGACTAATGGATTATTCGGTTTACGGGGGTCCATTATGACAGCACCACCAGAGGATGTCCTCCATTGGTCCTAACAGAAACAGGAACTGCATAGAGTAAAAAGCCCCTCCCATAGGAACCCCTCAGTGGTTTACAAATTATTTATTGAGGATCTATTCACACATACAGTATCCCGTACATATTTGATGTGCGGGATTTAAAGCTGTTTCAATCATTTAGTTTACATTGAAATATGCCACATAAAATCTGAACCTTCAAATACTGCTCATTAAATATGCACAGGATACTGTAAGTGTGAATACACCTTAACACTAGATTTCAATAAAACCAATAATTAAAGGAGTATTCCTGGATATAAAAACATATCCTCTATCCTAAGGATAGGGGATAAGTGTCAGATCACGGGGGTCACCCACGATCTCTTGTATGGAGCTCCGGCTCTTCTTCTAAATGGAACGTGTCACCCACCACACGTAGCAGCAACCGACACGCCCCTCCACGCAGCTCTATGGGAGTGCCAGGGATTCCTGAGTGCAGTGCTCCGGCTATCCCATAGAAATGCATTGAGGGGGCGTGTTGGCAGCCACTTGGTTGACACACCCCATTCAGGAGGAGAGCCGGGGTTTTGGGCGGGAGATAAAGATAGGGGATAAGTTTTTATATTCCAGAGTACTTCTTTAAGAGAGGGAATAGACAGGTGCTGTCATGATGGACTTGTGAAAAAAAAAAAAAACATTCATAATAAGTCATAATTTTGCCTTTTCAGGTTATCCACACAAAAGCACCACAGGAGACCAACCAAATAAGATTTATTTTGTTTTACCTGGCCAGCACTCTGCTGCACTCACTTAGCTCAGGTTATTTATTTTACAGGCAAAATCTTTTGTTCCTAGCAGTCTTTCAGTCCTCAGACTGGGAGAACATGGTGAGTGAACTTTACCATCTGTTCACATTGGTGTGGTGTTGTGTGATGTCTATTCTTTCCATGGTGCCATGTCTGTGGAGTAGTGCGGTTACCAGTCAGTGGCCAGGTTGAGCAGTATTGGGACTGCTTGGCCACTGGGTTGTTCCCTCTATGGGCACTGGTAGTGGTGGTCGCTCCCCAGGGATACACCATTTTAAGTTGGGCTCCTGATCTACCCAGGTGGCCGCGTCGAGCAGGCTTGCAGATATTGAACAAAATGTATACCAACAACCTGTTAGTTTAAAAAATATGCTAACAAGACGTGTAGGTGTGGCCTTGTCTGTTTTTCTATATTTATGTCAGATTTAGGGTGGGACCACAGCCTGTAGCAATTTCTGTCCAAAAGCTAAAATATTAAGAGAAGGCTACACTGGGCTTGGAGTTTTTGAAGAAAAAATAAGAAAATAAAAAAGTGTGGGGTTGATCAAGTTGATGCTTGACACATCTGCTCAATAAAGGCTGCTAATTTTTCTTCCTAAGAGACTGCCATGGCCCTGGTTGAGTGAGCTTTTAGCCCATCAGGTGCTTCTTCACCTAAAGATCTGTAGGTTTCACAGATCTTCACCCATCTTGAGAAGTTCTCTGATGCTTTCCTGCTTTTATTTGGTCCCTAGAATAAGATCAAGAAATTTGAGTCCATTCTCCATGATCTTGTGACTTCTAAGTAGTAAAGTACTGCCCTTCGTACATCAAGAGTAAGAAAAGTTCCCATCAAGCATAGACCTTATGTTAATATCCCGTTAACTTCTGTTCTATCTCAAGTCCCCTACCTGCTTGTTGAGGAAATTGTCAGACACGTCTTGGGGTATTAAACCCATATGCCAGGGTTGGAAGTTAAAACCCTTCTGGTTAAAACTGCTCCCGGAGGAGCATCCCATGCATGGTGAGCTTGCTTCTCATTTTACTAATAATATGCATCTGGTTGACCAGCTCATGTTGTGGGACGCCTTTGAGACTAAGGTGCATGACAAGCTATCCAGGACCATTAACTGAGATCAAATGTGACACACATCGGCAGATGTTGCATCTTGAAGCTGCCGCAGTGGAGACGGTGAGCTCGTACTTATTTAATCTCACACCTGCTTGGATCCAGAAACAGAAAGCTGTGCGAGAAGCAAATGTCAATGTATTTTTCAGAAAACAGTGTTCGAAAACGGGGAAAAACTCCTCCGGAAGTGTATTTTTTTCCCCCCTCAGAGTTGACATTCTATTAGGGGCCGTTAGCTGTACTATGACTATAGATAACAAAAGAACAGACAATCATTTAGGAGGAGAGGAGTCCAGACTCTCTGCTGAATAGTGCACCTTAATGGATAGTGACATCAATGAGACAAGAGGCCATAGCCTTTCTTCAAAAAGGGCATTTTTTTTTTTTTTTTAACTGTATTGCCCCGACAGTTTTTCTTTATTTACCACAGGGCATGCCTAACAGAGTTTGACAAGGCAGACGATTTGGCTGTGATCCTGACTGATTCCTCTAGAAGCATCCACCAGGAATGCAATAGCAAGTTTTAACATAGAAGGTACAGAAGACAAGATTTTAACCCTAAGTATTTTACTTTCCAGGTGATCTGCTAATTACTTCAAACAAAGACCTTGCAATACTAGTTGCTGCTATGTTAGGATTAAAAGGGGTACTCTGCTGTTCAGCATTTGGAACAAACTGTTCCGAACGCTGGAGCTGGGAGCTCATGACGTCATAGCCCCGCACCCTCATGAAGTCACCCCCTCGCTGTCACGCCCCTCCCATACACTTGCATTGAGGGAGTGGGGCGTTACGTCATGTGGGGCGGGGCTATGATGTCACAAGCTCCCGATGCCGGCTCCAGTGTTCGGAACAGTTTGTTCCAAACACTGAGCAGGGGAGTACCCCTTTAAAGGAGATCAGTGGAAGCATCCCTGGGCAACAAGTCACAGAACGGCACAACAAGTAATCCATCTTTCTATCCACAGGATCTTTCAAGCGAGATGCATAATCAAAAGGGAGCAAATTTTTTTTTTTACCACTTTTGCCACCTGAACGTCAAACTTAGGGGCCTCATCCCAAAGACTGGTGTCCTGTCAGTCAAAAGGAAATCCAGATTTAAACTCATTGGAAATCTGCAATCTGTTTTCTTGATGCTTCTAGAAAAGGACTTAAATAATAAAGACACAAATATTTTTTGGCTTTAACCCCACAAACATCTCATCCTAAATGATTGTCTGTTCTTTTGTGTTATCTATAGTCATAGTACAGCTAACAGCCCCTAATAGAATGTCAACTCTGAGGGGGAAAAAAATAAACTTCCGGAGGAGATTTCTAGCCATCTCTTCTCACATGAATAAGCCTCAGATAAAATGACATTAGCTACAGAATCAGGAAAAACAATGACTGTAGCTGAGCTGCAGCAATAGAAGCCTTGATTAATAAGCGTATGATGTCTGTCCATAAAAGACAGATTCTTGTTGAACTACTTAAGCTGTAAAATATTTATTGACCTAGTATAACCATCAGGTAATGTCTCTGTACAGACTCCACACTTCTTAACCTTAGGTTTTTTGGAGCCTCCTTGTCTCCCTAGAAGAGAAGCAGACCCATAAGTGAACAGGGAAAACTGAGGGGAAAAAAACCCATAGTAAATGAACAGGGACAGGCATTCCTTGGGCTGACAGTAACAATGTGCTCAACAGAACTGGGGCAGGAAGTAAGTGTATTCTCCATGATGGCTGAGCAACACAGGAAAAAGAAATGCAGCTCTCCAACCTTAATACTGACAGCCCTTTAGATCAGGCACTTAAAGTTGGCACAAACATTCATCCCCACCTGGGTCGGTTATGTCTCTGCACCTCCATAAGACTAAACTGCAGGGTTTCCATATGAATAGCGCCATATTTAATAGAAGAGCCTCCAGCACCCGACCAGTGGTCTCCTTTATCACACACTAGTGCTTCTGTCAGAAGAGACCAGTGGAAAAACATCTGGTGTGCTCAAGGCAGGCTACACATGCACCAATAAAATGGGACTGGTGAGGCATCTTCAAGGATGGCACAACCCTGTGCAGCTACTACAAAAAGGAGGGGACACCATTCAGAGCCGACCCCAGCTACCTAGCTACTTCTCCTGCCCCTATCACCACACTGAGTAGGGAGGGGTAAGACCTCTTGTGCTTGCTTCTAGGACCAATGGGGGACATCCTCTAGTGGTGCTGTCATGTGGATGACTTGAAAATAAAGAATTTAAAAAACATATTTAAGAAGTTTTAATATAATCCCAAAACTCATTTAAAGTGAATTTAGTAACATAGTATGGGGACAGCTTCACTCTACAATTAAACAATGCAAAAATATTGTTCCATTTGGCTCATAAGAGAGATTGAAAAATAAACTGGACAAGGTTTATAAGCTCAGCATATTATTGAGGGAAGCATGCTTTGTAAATACACTGACTTCATAAACTAAGCGTCCTCTGGATTTCTAAACCACACAATACATTTTTGGAATTTTTGGAAAACCTTCCGTAGGGGAATATAATCTGATTTATTCTAATAAAAAGCAATACACTGTATGATAATTGCAGAGGTGACTTTAATATAGAGATCTAAGTGGTCCACTAAAGATTGGCCAAACACCCAGTTGGTATTTATCAAGGTAATTTCCAATATGTGATCATGTTATTTAACCATATTGTAATGCCCATGCAAATATGATTAATACATTACTACAAACAAGACTACAATTCTTGATAACAACATGTAGGAGCTTGAAATACTGATGGAACAAGAAGATCTAGCAGTTTGGTTAAAGAAGTAAAATATTTTTTTAACTCAAGAAAGAAGATCCCTAATATAGCATATAGCACACATGTTCAACAATTAATAAAATAGAAAAGAAGTACCTTTTGTCTAAACTGGAGCACTAGATCACGTGGAGAAAGACCTAGAAAGGTATTAGAAATATATTTATTAAGTTGTGTTCAACTGTGCAATGTATCATCCATCAACCTTTGGGATAATATAGTTAGATATGGATACTTCCTTGTTTTAGTTTACAGTACACTGTGTGTAGGGTAATAGCCCAACCTTTTATTACTACTACATACACATTGCAGGGTGATGCATAACTAGATCATGGAATGTATCCATGTCCCTCAATTAAAGTAAATTCTTATTATATGTGCCACAGCTTTACCATGTATCTCAGCATAAGAATATACACAACATAAGACCATTGCAAAGCAACAGCCTATGTGATAGCAATCTTGCGTAACAGCAAGGTAGCAGTGTACAGCAATGTGGCGATCATATATTGCTAGAAAAGTAGTGCATTCTTTTGCCCATTAAATGACGTAGGCACAAAGGGCATGATCTCCATTTGTGGTGAATCATGCTGCAGCTGCTCTTATTCCTATGCCTAGTACAGGAGCAGATCATGACACATTAATCCTCTTTGCCGTTCGTTAAAATCCTTCGCACGCACCTGCCTTAGAGTAACAAAACTGCCAGTGAGGAAAAACATGGCTGCTGGGCTCAGATGACAAATATTTCAATAGTTGATTTTATGATGATAAAAACTGGAGTTTTACATCAACATAAAAAAGTCCAAAATTGATGCTTTTCTATAACATTTTATTTAACATTTTTTTTTAATAAAAAATGTATTAAAAGCTTTATATACAGTCATGGCCGTAAATATTGGAACCAGTGAAATGTTTCAAGAAAATGAAGTATTTCTCCCAGAAAAAGATTGCAGTAACACATGTTTTGCTATACACATGTTTATTCCCAAAAGCAAATTGGACATAATGTCACACCAAACTCCAAAAATGGTCTGGACAAAATTATTGGCACCCTTTCAAAATGGTGGAAAAATAAGATTGTTTCAAGCATGTAATGCTCGTTTAAATTCACCTGGGGCAAATAACAGTTGTGGGAAATATAAAAATCCCACCTGAAAGCAGATAAAAAGGAGAGAAGTTAACTTAGTCTTTGCATTGGGTCTCTGTGTGTGCCAGACTAAGCATGGACAACAGAAAGAGGAGAAGAGGACTTGAGAACCAAAATTGTGGAAAAATATCAACAATCTAAAGGTTACAAGTACATCTCCAGAGATCTAGATTTGACTTTGTCCACAGTGCAAAACATTATCAAGAAGTTTGCAACCCATGGTACTGTAGCTAATCTCCCTGGGCGTGGATAGAAGAGAAAAATTGATAAAAGGTGTCAATGCAGGATAGTCCGAATTGTGGATAAGCAGCCCCAAACAAGTTCCAAAGACATTCAAGTTGTCCTGCAGGCTCAGGGAGCATCAGTGTCAGCACGAACTATCTGTCGACATTTAAATGAAATGAAACACTATGGCACGAGACCCAGGAGGATCCCACTGCTGACACAGATACATTAAAAATCAAGACTATATTTTGCCAAAATGAACTTGAGTAAGCCAATATCCTTCAGGGAAAACATCTTGTGGACAGATGAGACCAAGATAAAAAAAAAAGAAAAGAACACAGTACCTACAATGAAATATGGTGGAGGTTCAATTATGTTTTGGGGCTGTTTTGCTACCTCTGTCACTGGGTGCCTTGAATGTGTGCAAGGCATCATGAAATCTGAGGATTACCAACAGATTTTGGGTCACACTGTACTGCCCAGTGTCAGAAAGCTGGGTTTGCGTCCGAGATCTTGGGTCTTCCAGCAGGACAATGACCCCAAACATACATCAAAAAGCACCCAAAAATGGATGGCAACAAAGCGCTGGAGAGTTCTGAAGTGGCCAGCAATGAGTCCAGATCTAAATCCCATTGAACCCCTGTGGAGAGATCTTAAAATTGCTGTTGGGAAAAGGTGCCCTTCCAATAAGAGAGACCTGGAAAAGTTTGCAAAGGAAGAGTGGTCCAACATTCCGGCTGAGAGGTGTAAGAAGCTTATAACTTTCAATGTTTTTTTTAATGAAAATTTTCACACAGAAATATACATTTAAACATAGGACCCTGGGGATCCATGAACAATAGCAAGGGAACAATGTCCTAGAGGACAAAAATCAAACATATATGCTTCATCCATCCATGAATTGTAGCATTTTAAAAAGACATACGATAATTAGAAATAAAATACTTGTCCAGTCCTAGGAGCGAATAGTTAAACCTCAGGTATAAGGAGGTACAGTGGCGATCAAAAGTTTTGGCACCTCAGGTAAAAATTTGTATTAATGTGCATAAAGAAGCCAAGGAAAGATGGCAAAATCTCCAAAAAGGCATCAAATTACAGATTAGACATTCTTATAATATGTCAACAAAAGTTAGATTTTATTTCCATCATTTACACTTTCAAAATAACAGAAAGCAAAAATGGTGCCTGCAAAAGTTTGGGCACCCTGCAGAGTTAAAATCTTGTCCTGCCCCTTTGGCAAGTATCACAGCTTGTAAATGCTTTTTGTAGCCATCCAAGAGTCTTTCAATTCTTGTTTGAGGTATCTTTGCCCAATCTTCCATTACAAAAGTCTTCCAGTTCTTTGAGATTTCTGGGCTCTCTGTCACGCACTGCTCTTTTAAGGTCTATCCATAGATTTTCAATTATGTTGAGGTCACGAGATTGTGAAGGCCATGGCAAAACCTTCAGTTTATGCCTCTTGATGTAATCCCCTGTGGATTTCGAGGTGTGTTTAGGATCATTATCCATTTGTAGAAGCCATCCTCTCTTTAACTTCAGCTTTTTCACAGATTTCATCAAGTTAGCATCCAAAATCTACTGAAATTTTATTGAATCCATTTTTCCTTCTACTTGTGAGATGTTCCCTGTGCCACTGGCTGCAATACAACTCGAAAGCATGATTAATCCACCCATGCTTAACAGCTGGACAGAGGTTCTTTTCATTAAATTCTGTTCCCCTTCTTCTCCAAACATACCTTTGCTCATTCTGGCCAAAAAGTTCAATTTTAACCTCATCGGTCCACAGAACTTGTTTCCAAAATGCATCAGGCTTGTCTATGTGCTCATTTGCAAAGTTCAAATGCTGATTTTTGTGGTGAGGATGTAGAAGAGGTTTTCTTCTGATGACTCTTCCATGAAGACCATATTTGTACAAGTATCTCTTTATAGTGGAATAGTGTACCACAACTCCAGTGTCTGCCAGATCCTTCTGGAGGGATTGTGCAGTCTAACGTGGGTTTTGAATTGTTTTTCTCACAATCCTGCGAGCTGTTCTGTCTGATATTTTTCTTGGTCTTCCAGATCTTGCTTTAACTTCCACTGTTCCCGATGACTGCCATTTCTTAATTACATTTCGAACAGAGGATATTGACATCTGAAAAAGTTTTGCTATGTTCTTATAGCCTTTTCCAGCTTTGTGAGCATCAACTATTTTCAGTTTCAGATTTCTAGACAACTGCTTAAAAGAACCCATGGTGCCGATTGTTGGGGCAAGGTCAGATGAGTCTGGACATTTAAAACCTTTGAGATTGACATCACCTGTTCTTCCCAGATGATGATTGAGAACAATCCATGACACTGGAAGGTCTCAGCTTTGCAAAGGGGGCAGTGCATGCTATAAATTCTGCAGGGTGCCCAAACTTTTGCAGACACCATTTTTTTGTTTTCTGTTATTTTGAAAGTGTAAATGGTGAAAATAAAATCAACTTTTGTTGACATATTCTAAGAATGTCTAATCTGTAATTTGATGCCTTTTGGAGATTTTTCCATCTTTCCTTGGCTTCTTTATGCACATTAATACAAATTTTTACCCCCAAACTTTTGAACCCCACTGTGGTCTAATGCCCAATTTAGAAGGACAATAGAAGATTTAGGGTGTCTGAAACCATAGGAGGGGAGAACGCTAAAGGTCAATACTGTGGACTGAATCCTCTCAATGTATCCATTTCTTTTCAAAGGAGGAGTAGGTGCCTGAGCCGGCTGCTAGAATCCTCTCATAAGCAAAGGTGTTATTAATTTTGTGTAATGGACGGGATATCAGATGATTTCCAGTGGCTTGTTAATAGATTTTTTGCAGTGATGCATATTATGCAGAATAAAGCCTGCGTTGTGTAGGGGATAAACTGAACATCTAGGAATAAAAGAACAGAATGCGGGGACCAAGACAGGGGGACAGCTATGACTTCTGTGATGAGAGTTTGGCACGCTTCCCAATAGGGTTGTATTAAAGGACAGGTGTGCCATTATTGTCGCAGCCACGCCAACACCTGTCTGATGAGTCCGGGTAGGCTGTAGCTATTTTATCGGGTGTAAAGTACCACCTAAGTATCATCTTGTAGGCCGACTCTACATGCGTTGCACAAAGGAATGACTTAGATATGGTTTTAAAAGCATTGTGCCAAGCTGAAGGCAGGAGTGTTATTTTTAAGTTGTTTTCCCACATTCTCATATGATATGTGCGGGTGCATTCATTAGAACGGGAATATGAATTGTACGGGAGTTTGAGTCCGGGGGACCATTTTTCAAAATACTTGAAAAGTGACTTGACAGGGTGAAGTGAGGAGGGGGAAAGAGTAGAGAGAAAGGGTCGTATTTGAAGATACTTGTAGAAATCTTTTCTCGGGATGTTGTATGTGGAGTGTAGGTTTTGAAAGGTAAGGAGGGAATCGTCTTGGAATAACTGCTGAACCTTAGTGATACCAGTTGATAGCCAGGTTTGAAGATTTAGGTTGGGGATGCATGCTTGTATGAGAAAAAGAGGTAGGTCTGTGATTATAGATGTCGTAGAGGAGTTGACGGAGGCCAAATATAATTTCCATACTGTCAGAGCTTGGCGGAGAATTGGGTTATCTAGCGTAGGGGTGGGGAAATGACAGAATGGAAGGTGTAGGAGGTCTCAGGTTGTGAACGGGGAGGACAGATGGTTTTCAATGGCCGCCCAAGGAGCGGAGGAGTCAGTGTTCCACCAGTTACATAGGGAGGAGATTTGCATTGCTACATAGTATGCTTTAATATTAGGAGAGCCCAAGCCCCCAGCATGCTTGGATTTAGAGAGGCTAGCTGGCGAGAGTCTGGATGTTCTTCCTGCCCAAATATATTGAGTAAGAATTCTCTGGGCTTGGGTAAAAATGGAGTTTGGTAGGGAAATGGGGAGTGTTCTGAAAAAATATAAAAATTTTGGGAACAGAAACATTTTAAATGCTGCCACTCTGCCCACCCAGGATGTGTCATGTTGAAGGTAGGAGGAGGATTCCAAAGATATAGATTGAAGTAAAGGTTGGAAGTTATGTCAATAGAGGGAGTCATGTGAGGAGGAGAGATTGATGCCGAGATAGTCTATTGTGGAGGATCTCCAGTCAAATGTGTATGAGGATTTGAGGATCTCCAGCGTGGGACTGGGGAGGTTGATGGGAAGGGCTTGAGTTTTAGATTGATTAAGGGAGTAGTAGGAGAGGGTGCCAAAGGTTTCATTGGTGTCTAAAACCGCAGGCAGGGAGTTGGTGGGATCAGATAGTGTCAGAATGACATAGTCAGCATGCAATGTAATTGTGTGCGATTGTGGGCCTATCTTAATCCCTGAAATACGAGGATCTTGACGAATAGCTTGTGCCAGGGGTTCGATAGATAGGATATATATTAGGGGGGAAAGTGGGCAACCTTGATGGAAGCCATTCATTATCCTAAAAGGATCCGACAGGCTTCCATTGGGTAGCACGCGGGCTGAGGGAGTAGAATATTAAGCTAAAAAGGCGGACAAATGTTTCCCTGGAAACCCATGGAAGGCGAAAGACCAGCGTAGCTGGCCAAACGCTTTCTCAGCATCCAAGGCCACCACCAGCGCAGGGAGAGCTCGAGATTCAATTTGGTGGAACACGTGGAGTAGCCTCCTCGTGTTGTCTGATGTCTGCCTCCCGGGTGCAAAACCTGCCTGATCTGAGCTGACAGGAAGGGAGGAGAGGGGCTAATCTGTTTGCTAAGATTTTGGCATAGATTTTAGTATCTTGGTTGAGTAACGAAATGGGACAGAAGTTCTGGGGTAAATCCATAGATTTGCCAGGTTTGGGGAGGGTGGTGATTAAGCCTCCAAGTTTTCTTTGGGAAGGTAGCCAAGAGCCATAGCTCTATTACAGAATGTGAGAAAATGAGGAGACAGTACAGAGAAGGCAGAGGTAAAGCAATCAGGCCCAGGGGCCTTGTTGCTAGGGAGGGATTGAATGACTTTATGAAGCTCTGCTATGGTGATGTCCCTGTTCAGAACCTCTAGTTCAGAGGAGGAGATGTTTGGGAGATTAAGGGTGGATAAATAGTTCTTGAGCACGGTAGAATAATCTCTTGGCGAAGGAACTGAGGATTCAAAGTTGTAAAGTTGCGCATAATAGGCCTCAAAGCCCTTGGTATATCATCAGGTGTATAGAGTTTGTCACCAGTGATGGGTGAGTGAGGAAGGGGATTTTTGATTTATGTTGCCTAGTTTTTAGTCTGTGGGACAATAGTTTACCCGACTTGTTATCCTGCGAGTAGTAGGTGGCAGCTAATTTTCTCTGGGCTTTTTCGTAGTTCGAAAAAAGGAGGCCTCAGAGTACAGTGCGAAGGGTGGAAACCGTTTGGGCAGTGGAAGGGGAGGGAGTTTGTTTCTTTTCAGCTTTCGCATTGTGGAGTAGTGTGAGAGTGTCTTGTAATTGTTTGTTTCTACTTTTCTTGAGAGTGGAGCTATATTTAATGCATAATCCGCATGACCGCCTTATGGCAGTTCCATAGTACAAAGGGGTCAGTTGTGGAAGGGGAGTTTAGTTCTAAACATTCTTGCATATCACCTTTTAGCCTCAGAGAATATTCCTGGTGTGATAGAAGGAAGGGACTGCATCTCCAAATGGGGCAGAAGACGGAAGAATGCCATCTGTCACTGTCAGAGCCGAATGATCGGACCACTTAATATCTTCAATGGAAGAATCCGCAGTGCGGGTCAGCAGAGCTCTATCCACCAGAAACATATCCAGGCGGGAGTAAGAATTATGAGCTCCAGAAAAAAAAAATGTGTAATCTTTGGCAGAGGGATGGTGTATGTGCCAAATATCGTACATGTCCTCTGAATGCAACCAGTAGTCCAGGGTGAGGAGTGGGAGGAGAGAGCTAGAGGTGGTGTCTATATCTGCATTGGCTATGAGGTTGAAATCTCCACACAATATGTTGGAACCCCATGGAGTTTTACGGATAAACCGGGCTACTGTCTTCAGAAAGCGGAATTGGCCAGTATTAACAGTACATTGAATGATAACATAGCGACCTGAAGGGTCAATAATACTATTGTGAAGGGAGAAAGTGACGGTATTGCGGACCGCAACAGTAACCCCTCTAGCCTTGGAAGTGAAAGTGGAGTGAAAGACATGAGAGAATGCAGGGTGTTTAATCCTATGTGTGTCTGTGGCAAGAAGATGGGTCTCCTGTATACACAAAACATCACATTGCAATAATCTAGCTTCCTTCCAAAGGTATGAGTGTCTATGATGGGCATTAAGACCATTCACATTAATACTTGCAATCTTAATTACTATGGTACATCAAAATTAAAGAAGATAAGTGAAAGCAAGAAATAAGAATAAAGGTAACTGCGTGCCTCCCAGCCAGCACACGCACAGTTTCTTAAAGAGGGCAGAACAGGAGAGTAGGATAGAGAAAGAAAGGTTGCAATATAAAAGGAAAATAACGAGAGCAACATAAAAATAACAAAAATGTAAAAAGAACAATAGACTCATCATTTGAGAGCCAGGAACTCTGATAAGGCCCATCCTGAGGCCAAGGAGCAAACGGCACCAGTGGAGCCCAAAATATTCATCTCATGGAATGAGAAGGACAACTAAGCAGGAGCTTCAGGCATAGGCCCAGTCTTTTCGAAGACATTGAGGGGCAGAGTCCTTCTTGGGTGGGTCAGCGGAAACAACTGAGATGTTCCATGAAGCCAGCAAGGACTGTTCATCGGATAAGGAGCGGACCACGTGGATTAGTTTTTTTTACTAATCTTCTTTGCGGATTAGTAAGCGGGTAGGGAATCCCCAACGATAGGCGATTTTTGCTGAGTGGAGGGTCTGCGTGACAGGTTGGAGAGCTTTTCTCGCCTGCATAGTGGAAAGTGGCAAGCAGGCCATTGTTCCTTCTTGCATATTCCATCAGCTTCTCCTTTATAGTGTAAAAATGAACTTGGGCCAATACATCCCTAGGGGTGTTGTCTGAGAGATGCCTGGGGAGAGGAAGTCTGTGAGCCCTGTCTACCTCAATTTCAGTGGGCGAGCAGTCAGGTAAGGTGGTTTTAATCAGGGTCCTGACATATTGAGGAATCTCAGAGGGTAGGACTGATTCAGGGACCCCTCTCAATTTAACATTATTTCTACGGCTTCTATCTTCAAGGTCAGCCACCTTTTCCCTGAGCGCAGCTACTTCTTCCTCTAGATCTGTATGGAAGTCAATGTGTAAATTATGCGAGTATGAAAATTCCCCAAATTTGTTCTCAATGTGGTCCATCCTGACTCCACAGTCCATGGACTGTAGCGGGGACACTATTTTGTTCATGTCCCTAAGAAAAGTCTTATGGAGGACTAGCAGCATGGCTTTCATAGCTGTGCCAGTTAGGGACTCCCCAGATACAGAGAGGGCCCCAAGAGCGTTATCGTCTTCCCCTTGTATGGACTTTGCTACAGTCCAGTCTCCCCCTGCAATATCAGAAGGTAAGGCATACCTGGGTCTTTGCTTGAGGGGACTTTGAGACGGGGAGTGCAGAGGAGAGGCACTGCTACCCTACGTTTGCACCGCTGGAGATTCCTGGAGCCATTGCAAGGGGGGGTCCCAGCTGTTGAGAAAGGACCCGGAGCAGGAGAGGTCTCCGACGGGGTCCGGAGATGTGTCGGCACTGACGAGAAGTTTCTGGTTAGTGGAGACGCAGGTCCGGCATGCTCCCCCATTGCAGGCTGTGAGCTGGGGAGAAGGCACGCGGGAGAAGGCAGCGCCATCTTGGGACCGGGACCCGCCGCGCGTAAAACTGAACTTTGCCAGTGTTTCTTGTCGCGTGGGCTTCTTTCTTCTGCCAAGCATGGTTGTCTGTGGGATCAGGGTCCTCTTAGGCAGGTTCAGGGTGAGGTAGAGCGGTTGTCTGCGCTGTGTAGTGTTGCTCGATTAGCCAGATAGCAGGAGCTCACACACAGTGCGGACATTCACTTCGGCTGCCAGGCCACGCCCCCGTGTAAAAAGCTTATTGATGGTATAGGAAGCGACTGATTTCAGTAATTTTTTTCCAAAGGGTGTTCAACCAAATATTAAGTTAAGGGTGCCAATAATTTTGTCCAGACCATTTTTGGAGTTTGGTGTGACATTGGGGGATATTTATCAAAGCTGTCTATGTCCCGCATAAATATAGACCAAACTACAGAGTGTTTGGCTGGTCTATTGTGCGCCTAATTTATCAAAAGGCACACGGCTCTTGATAAATTCTGTGCACAGACTTCATGATCTATGCTTTAGTCTATATTTAAACCTGCTCCAGCATGGTCTGACATTTCGGCGTACTTTCAGCCGATGCGACTTGTCGCTGAAAAGTCGCTTTTGATAAATTCAGCACCAATGCATTTTTCAATGCATTTCAGTCTAAAATAAACTAGCATGCATCATGTTCTAAAAATCCTCTAGAGCAAAAGTCGCAGAAAAGTCGCACATATTTAGACTGCGACTTTCTGTGCGACAAATTTAGACAGGAAAAACCAGTCTAAATCCTTTGATAAATCTCCCCCAATTATGTCCAATTTGCTTTTGTTTCCTCCCTTTTTTGGTTTAGTTCCAATACACACAAAGGGAATAAACATGTGTATAGCAAAACGTGTTACTGCAATCATATTCTGTGAGAAATACTTCATTTTCTTGAAAAACTTCAGGGGTGCCAACATTTATGGCCATAACTGTATGCAAATGTGGTATCAATAAAAAGTACAGATCACGGCGCAAAAAAGGAGCCCTCATACCGCCGCTTATACGGAAAAATTAAAAAAGTTATAGTTCAGCAAAATAGAGTGATTTTAAAACGTACTAATTTGGTTAAAAAGTTTATGATTTTTTTTTTAAGCGGTACAATAATAGAAAAGTATGTAATCATGGGTATCATTTTAATCGTATTAACCCTCAGAATAAAGAAAACATGTCATATTACAGCGTAAAAACGAAACCTTCCAAAATTATCAAAATTGCAGGTTTCCTATAAATTTTCCCACACAAATAGTATTTTTTTGGTTGTGCCATACATTTTATGGTAAAATGAGTGATGTCATTACAAAGGACAACTGGTCGTGCAAAAAACTCATACTAGTCTGTGAATGAAAGCATAAAAGAGTTATGATTTTTAGAAGGAGAGGAGGAAAAAGCAGAAATGTAAAAATAAAATTGTCTGAGTCCTTAAAGCCAAAAGAGTCCTTAAAAAGGAGTACTCTGGAGCAGACTACTCCTGCTACGTCCTGCCCGGGCGGCAAAAAAAAAAAAAAGAAAATAAACCATCCCTCACCTTCCTGGGTTCCCACGAAGCGCCACTACAGCTGATCGCTCCTCCGGTCCATCTTCTTCATACTTCCATGTGAACGAAGCGTCACATGGCGCTCAGCCTATCGCCGGCTGCCGCGGTGTTCTGCCTCGGCCAATAATAGGCTGAGCGCCATGTGACGCTTCGTTCACACGGAAGTATGAAGAAGATGGACCAGAGGACCGATCAGCTGTAGTGGCGC